>NC_138903.1:44888886-45193625 GCF_965194825.1 Balaenoptera physalus
GGCTTAGTTTCTACGTGAACCCAGGAATTGAATCCCCAAATCATGTACATGATATTGCTCCTTTCACTCTCCAATAGGGAAATGATACTGCAGCTCCAAGGGGCTTAACTGCTATTAACTGGAATCGATCGTAAGAGCAATGATTTATTGCTTGCTTACCATATGCCAAGCACTGTGCTAAGTGGTACAGAATTGTTAACCTCATTTATAATACTCACAATAAATCCTTGGTATAATTGTTCCCCATATTATACAAGATAAAGCTGAGGTAAGGTGAGGTCAAAGGACCTGTCCTAGATCATACAGCTAGTGAATGGCCGAGGTGGAATTCAAACTCAGATCTGACACCAAGACTACCCTCTGTTCACTCTACTATAATGTCTGATTGCCAGGCTTAGGGATTTCCTTCCACACCCCCAAATCCTCTCATAGAAGATAATTCTAACGATGTGACCTTTCACCAGTGTGGCACTAAGAACCACTTGGGTCCCTGTATTTTTATTGCTCTTATGCAAACCTACATCATCCTGTCAGAGGAATTAAAATACCAATTCATATAAATGTTCCTTCTCAGAAAGAACACAGGGATCATATTATCCAGAAGACCTGTGAATGAAATTCATATTCAGGCTGTGATTTTTACTGTTTACATGACAATGAACAACAGAAATTGGATTATATTCCAAACATCAATGATTAGCACCTTGGGATCTTATAATACTTAAAAAAAAAAAGTCTCACCAATAGCTATCCATGCAATATAGAACTCTAATTCAGTTGTGCTGTGTCAGAAATTGGCAAAGATATCTACTGTAATATTTTTACAAGAACTATTTTCAAAAAATTGAGTCCAGTCCACCAGTTTATGTTATATCTCATATAAGACTGCCATTCTTTAAAGGGCTAAAAAGAGAGTGAATGGAACAGAGCTACTTGGCTCAAACCAGAAATGCAAGTTCTAAGCAGTTACTGACTCTCCTCAGTAGAGGGCAGTGGTAGGCAGGACCAACTGGCAGGAAGAGAGGGACATTAACTTCTATTGTGTACCCACTAAGTGCTCAGGCACAGTGCTTAATGTTTTATAGATAGTATCTCGTGAATTCTGACAATGACCCTATGAAGGAAGGATAATTTGCACTCAAAGAGTCCCAAAGAGGTTAAATAAATTGAAAACAGATCTGGTGCCCTCCAATTCAACTATACCATACTGTTTCAGGGAGGTACTATTCCAAAGTCCCATAACTGGGTACTTATACTGATTAACTAAAAGAGCACACTCACCTAGAACATGGCAGGTCTCACATATGATGGGATCTTAAAGATCTGGACTGGCTGGAATAATGGGAAGCATTTAACAAGAATATCATGTAACAAGTTCCAAACTTTGGAGCCAGTGACAAGGTGGAAATTATCTATAGACGTGGTTCAGAGGAACCTGATACATGGGAAACAGTTGAGGGACCTGGAGAAGATTAGACCAGGGTGCCTGGCACTAGGAAGGTGCTCAAAAATACTGAAAAAACTGAATTTAGAAAATATGTCATGAGGAATCCAACACTGTCATTAACTACTCAAAAGGCAGTTAGTTTTTAAGAAGGTACAGATCATTTTGTATGGACCAGTTGGAGGCAGATTTTAGTTCCTTAAAAGGAATAATCTTCTAAAAGACAGAGAAACCTCTAAAAGGGGGAGCAACTCAAAACTGGTACGAGTTGCTTTGTGAGATTAGGTTATAAACATGACCTTCAGGAAGACTTTAAACTCCAGGGTGCTCAGATTTTTGAGCTGGTCAAGATTCCTAGAATGGCTTCTTTACCCTTGTCAAGTGAAGGTCTTAATGTTTTCCAAGAAGTAACTTGTTGGTTCACAACACTTAGAAGCCAAAGCATTCAGACCCAGAACAACTCTACTAAGATGTGCTTGTCCACAGACCTCCTAAGAAATTAATTATAGGAGAAATTCTGAGACTGCCTCACAAGAGGGAGCCAGTGATGTTCCATTGGAATCTGGGAATTGGACCAATTCACTTGAAGGCTACAAATGTACCTTTTGCTCAAAGATACAAACAAAAAAGGTCAAAAAGTTTAATCAATCCATTAAACAAGAGGTCCCTGAAATACACACACACAGGGTATGATACCAAATAAAGCCTACTGATAATGGAATTCAGAAATATGCAACCCCAGCCACATCTGGATAAATAATTCAGTTACTTAATCAGCATTTACCTGGTTCAGCATGCTGTATGTCAGTCTCTGTTCTGGCTAATGGAGATAACAGAGATAATAAGATACAATTCCCACCTTTGAAAAGATCACAATGTAACAGAGAGATCTCCTCATAGATGATTTACTCCCCAGTATAAGCAATGCTAGAATAGTTCTGTAAAAAGGAGATGGGGATATTCTAGAAAAGGTACAACATGTGCAAAGACAAAGCGGTGGGAAAGATCTTGGTGTACTTGAAGAATATAGCTTGTCAGGTATGGATTGGTTAGGGCATAGGATGTGTGAGGAAGTGGTGAATCAACTTCTTGATATTCTTGCTACGGGGAGATTCTCTCTAAAACTAGACTTTTGGGATTAACATATACACACTACTATATATAAAATAGATAATCAACAAGGATCTACTGTATAGCACAGGGAACTCTACTCAATATTCTGTAATAAACTATATGGGAAAAGAATCTGAAAAAGAATGAGTATATATATAAGTGAACCACTTTGCTGTATACCTGAAACTAAAACAACATTGTAAATCAACTATACTCCAGTATAAAATAAAAATTAAATTAAAAAAATAAAACTAGAGTTTCAGCAAGCTTACCAATCGCTGATACCCTGAACTGGCTTCCACTGCTGACCCCAGACTGGGCTGTGCCCTTGCCACTAGAAATCTGGTTGTTAGAAAACCTCCATCATCTATCTCTTGAGGATTGTCAAAGGCACAGTGAACTGGTCTTGGACAACAGAGACACTCCTTGGGGACTTGGAGCTGGTCATAAACCACCAACAAAAGTGGGAAGCCACCTCATTATTTTGGCCTCCTCCAGGCAACACTTCCAGGAAGGGAAGGATTATTATGAAGGTCTTTGCTAGAATCTAGGCAATGAGACTCTAATACTGAGAGACCAAAAAGGAGTGCCATATGTGCCAGCCCACCTGGCCAAGATCAGCTACTACAGGCCCATGCTTTTCCAGAGAAAAGTGTCCAAAGGGCTTCAGTCAGGAATCCTTACTGCTGTTATTACAGGCCCTTCCTAAAGGGATGAACTTCTGAATTTGTCAGTAGCTTTCTTCTTAAAATGGTTCCAAGAGGTCCTATTTCTATAGCTATATCTCTTCTGAAGCAGTCAAGTCTCTGAATTATTTCTAACTGCATTTACCTCAGTTGATTTTAAGGACTATAAGGAAAGAAACCTTATAATGTTCATCATCATCCTTCATCACCCTCAAGCAAATGATCAGGTTGGAAAATGGTAGACAGTAGTAGTACAGTGCTGGGCATTTAATAAAAGCTCTCCAACCAGGGCTTCCCTGGTGGTGCAGTGGTTGAGAATCCGCCTTCCAATGCAGGGGACACGGGTTCGAGCCCTGGTCTGGGAAGATCCCACATGCCGCGGAGCAACTGGGCCCGTGAGCCACAACTACTGAGCCTGCGCGTCTGGAGCCTGTGCTCCGCAACAAGAGAGGCCGCGATAGTGAGAGGCCCGCGCACCGCGATGAAGAGTGGCCCCCGCTTGCAGCAACTAGAGAAAGCCCTCGCACAGAAACGAAGACCCAACACAGCCAAAAATAAATAAATAAATAAATTTAAAAAAAAAAAAAAAAGCTCTCCAACCACAGCTTGGTTAAGATTGTTCTGAAATGGGTTACTAGAAGAGGTTGGCCATTAAGACTTGCCAAGCCATTACAACATCATTTAATATATCACTCCATATGTCTTTCTTGCTCAATAAAAAGGGGATGAAATTTTCAGACTTGTCTTCGTTATCTTCACCCAAGGTTTCATAAAGACATACATATAGAAGAATGTATTTTTTGAAGCACTGTTAATTGAACCCATCTTTATTCATTTATAACAAGACAATTGGTTTTGTTAAGACTTATGAGGCAATGAGAGAATTCTATCATTCTAATTGAAATCATGGAGTCTATGCTAAACATAGTTCAGAATACAGATGGACCCATGTGGTACCACTGCTTTGATTAACTGTGAAATTGTTGCTTCTAGGGTGATGTGACAGTGGGACAAAACAATATTGGAACTTTTATCTTCAAGAAATATCAGGCATTGAATCCTCAGCTATGTCTCCTAGGGGAACAATAACTAACTAGTATTTCTTCACCCACTGGTATAACTCAGACCTAGCCTTGCCAAAAGGGTGCTTCTCTATCACTATGGCAAAATAATGTTAGCTAAGGAGCTAATGATATTTTGCATACCAAGCAGAGCTGGGGTTCATTGTTAAATTTTGGTCCAGGTTTGTTTTTGAGATGGTTTGGGGGAGGGTAACCATAGTCATTTTCTTTAGTAACATTGAACTGTATTGTTGACAGCTCTTTGTCCAATTTTCCTACTACCCAACATGAAACTAACCAACTCCATCAGGGAAATACAAAGTCTGCTCTGACCTTAGAACTGTTCCTGATCATGTCAAATACATGCTGTCTCTACTTTACATTATTAGTGTTTAATTATTGTTAACATAGAACTTTCTTTTCTCTGATTGTTTCTTGAGAATAGATGTCATGTCTCCTTAGCTAAACAGTAAGACTTAAGACAGCAGCATAAGGCAGTGGGAACAATGGGCTTTGGAATAAGGCATATCCAAGTTTGAATTCCCCCTCACTAGCTATAAGTCACAAAAGTCCTATAGATATTATTAGTCCCCTCATCGATAAAGTAGGGAAGATGCCATCTACCTCATAGGATGGCCCTAAGAATATGTAAAGTGCTTGGCACATTTCTGTAAGTGAAAGTTACCTCCCCCTTTTGTCTCTATGATTCCTACATCTGGGAAGATAACACAGGATGTTCTAATCAGGTGTTCAATAAATCTTGACTAAACAGAGGATAAACATTTTATTCCATGCTTTTTGTTCCCAATATTTACAAGGATTCCTTTTCCTGATCTCCCTCTAGCTTTAACCCAGGTTTAGTCACTCCTGGCTGCACATGGTTCTTCAATAGCAGACTAAGCCCTCCGGGAAATGTGGTCTGTAAGCACCTCCTATTCTGATAGAGCAGACAGGGTAAGTCTCACCCACACCTTAATCCTAAGGAATGTGCCTTTTTTCTTCTCTTTTGATGCACTGGCTTAGAGCCACATCTTCTCCCTGGGGAAAGCAGACGACAGACAATCTGTGACTGTGTCTGTTTCAGAGCAGGAAGATGGCCACCTGTCTTACTTTTCAGATGATTAACCCCATTATCCAGATTGCCTTTACAAGCAGTATGAGGGAACCCCTGATGTGGCTTAAGGCCTGCTGGGAAGGGCTCCCTGAAAAGTACTACTCTCTCATCCCTTCTTTCCTTTCTACCCTGAAAGGTTAAAAAAAGAAACCTGCCTTCTCTAAGGGCTCTCTTTTAAAACACACTGCTAAGTCACCAATCAAGGAAGATTGCCTAAAACCTAAGATAACTCTGAAAGCTCTTTATGTGAGAAAATAGATTTAAAATATTGTCTTCCAAAGGAGAAAAACCGATTCCAGTTTTGAATCCTCCTTTGTGCCAGATAGCCCCTGCAACGACAGGGAGAGTCTGTCGCTAGAAATTGTCAGGCGAGCTCAGGGCCTAAATTCAGGCTACACTAATTTGTGTCTCCTTCTGAGAGGACACAAACTAGGAAGATTTCTTTTACTTGATTATTCCTAGATATACTTTTGGGGCTGTAAATTCACCCATCCATCCCTTACACAGCTGAGTTATGACAGCACACAGTCCCACAGACAGCCACACGCTTTCACACAGCCACACACATGACTGCACACGCTCACACATACAGTTACATATCCTCCAGAGCGCAGAGGTGAGACAGGGAGCCCCTGAGAGATGGACTGTCCTGGGAAAAGAGACTGAGTATGGGGAAGGGTAGAGGATAGAAAAGAGAGAGAATCCCCAGGCTAGTAGGTAGTTCTTTGTTGGTACTTCCCCTGGATCACTTGAAGGACTTGAATACCAGGGGCCTCTTCTTTGATGACTCTGATGTTCCCACCTTAAATCACTTCCTGCCTCAGTTCATGGCCACTCTCCAGAGGTCTATGACCTCCCTGCCTTGGAGAATATTTGCAGAATCAAAATGATGTCGTGCTTTAAGAGAGTTGCTCTCCCAAAAGCAGTGGAGGAGACTTTGAAGGAGCTTAAAGGACTGTTAATGTTACATGGGGTTCTAACCTCATGATGTGCAGCCCATGTGGGTAATAATTGAAAGAACAGCTTTCTGCTGAACAAATTATTATCAGGCTCATTCCCACTAATATGCTTTTCTTCATCACCTCACAGAAGGGTATCTAATACATTCCAGTGTTCCTGAGAACAAGGCCTAGCACTGAGCTGTCCTGTCTACTACCTACCTACTAGCTACATGTGAGTGCTGAGCACTTAAATGTGACTAGTCTAAACTGAGATGTGTTTGTAAGTTTATTATACACACCAGACTTCAAAGACTTAATATGAAAACAAGAATGTAAAACGTCTCATTAATAACATTTTATATTGATTACATGTTGAAATGTAAACATTTTGGATATATTAGGTTAAATATAGATTAAAATTTCTTCCAATTTTTTAACTGAAGTATAGTTGATTTACAATGTTTCAGGTGTACAGCAAAGTGATTCAGTGAAAAAGAATATGTATATTCTTTTTCAGATTTTCCATTATAGGTTATGACAAGATATTGACTATAGTTCCCTGTGCTATACAGTAGGTCCTTGTCATTTACCTATTTTATATACAGTAGTGTGTATCTGTTAATCCCAAACTCCTAATTTAACCCTCCCCCCCTTTACCCTTTGGTAACCCTAAATTTGTTTTCTATGTCTGTGAGTCTGTTTCTGTTTTGTTAAATAAGTTCCTTTGCATCATTTTTTTAGATTCTACATATAAGTGATATCATATGATATTTGTCTTTCTCTGTCTTACTTCACTTAGTGTGATAATCTCTAGGTCCATCCATTATTAAAATTTATGTCGCCTCTTTTTTTTTTGGCCACACTGTGCAGCTTATGGGATCTCAGTTCCCCGACCAGGGATAGAACCCGGGCCCTGGCAGTGAAAGCACCGAGTACTAACCACTGGACCACCAGGGAATTCCCTCGCCTATTTCTTTTTACTTTTTTAATGTGACTACTTGATCACTTACAATGGCATATACATAGCTCTCATTATATTTATATTGGACAGCACCAGCCTAGAACCAGGCCTGCCACATAGTTGACATCCTATAAATGTTTGTTGAAGGAACAAAAGAACAACAACAACAAAAGGGACAAGAACTTTAACGGAGGTATCAAGGAATGGTTGGTTCAGCCCTGGGTTTAATCCAATCCCTTTCCACCTCCTTCTGAGTCCCCAAGCCCAAGAGGGGCAAACTGTATTGCTGGGACTCCTTATGTGACCCTTTAAAGCCCCTTTAACTAGCATTAAATAGATTTAGGATTTTTGAAAGAACATTCTTGAAAGGAAAGGCTGTATTCATATGGCTCTGACTCATCTGATATAAGGTTAAGCATTTTGGGGGGAGCATCTCAAGTACTGAAAGCCAAAAGAAAACCTTTGGGAGTTGGATATGATGGAGTTTGTAAAACCATTGGTTGAGATTTCATTCATCTTCTGGGACTAGATAAGATACTCTTACCCCAGGGAACTTGCTGAAGCATTTGGGAAGAGGAGAGGTAAAGTTATTTGATGTCTCTTGGTAGCTCCAAATTACTAGGCATCATAGTTATGGGAAATAGGGAGAAATGGTGTTAGAAAATATAAGTGTTTTTAATGACATTTCAGCAGAGCAAGATTCCCTTTCCCTTCAGAAAGTCTAAGTGTCTGACATACAACAGAGCTTAGGACTTAATAAATGTTCCCTGAATCAATGAATGATTAGTAGCACAGAAAAAGAGGCAATGTACTATATTAGAGCAAGTATAGGATTAATAGTTGGGGGAAACTGGGGTTGATTACTGGCTCTTCTTCATACTAGGAGTACAGCCTTGTGGTGCAATCTATTTAAACTCCCCAGGCCTCCATTTCCTCATCCATAAAATGGACCTAATTAAGTGTCTCTTTCATAAGGTCATTATGAGGATTTAACATGTTAATGCATGAAAAACACTTATCTCTCTACCTAACATACCGTAAACACTCAATAATTGGTAGCTATTCTACCCAAAGACAGTGAAGAGGACTTCCTAAAGCAATGTTACACATCTCATCACCAAGTAACATCATTTGTTTTTACATAATTGCTAATGAAATCGTTTGCTGGCAAAAAGTGAGGAGCTTCAGTGTTGGTCTCTTAGAGATCTCTGAAAAAAAACTTGCTTTCAAGTAGTAGCCAGGTCTGGAAAAGAGCTACAGGCCTGGAGGCAAATCATCCATTCATCCATCCAACATGTTGAGTGTCAAGCACTGTTCTAGACAACAGGGATCTAGCAATACACAAAACAGGCAAAGATTCCTGTTGTTATGGAGTTTTATTTCTAATAAAAAAAAAATAGGGGACTTCCCTGGTGGTCCAGTGGTTAAGAATCCGCCTTCCAATGCAGGGGATGCGGGTTCAATCCCTGGTCGGGGAACTAAGATCCCCCATGCCACAACTAATCCTGCGCACTGCAACTACTGAGCCCACGTGCCACAACTAAGACTCGACGCAGCCAAAAAAAAAAAAAAAGGCATAGATTTGTTTTCAGAAAATTGCTTCAGTCATTTATGTTCCCTAACTTGATTTGAAAACCACTACCTCCAGGGACAGTAATGACCTCAAATGGACAATTCTAGGCCTCACCTGAGGCCCAAAAGGATTGTGTGCTGCTTCAGCACCTCTGCCACTCCTCTGGAATAGTCAGGAACTCCTGGCTATTCAATTCAGTCCCTCCTTAGCTCAAATTAATCAAAGGGTTTGGAAGTCCCCTGCCCCACACCAAGGTCTTCACCACCTTCCCTTCCTGCTGCCCACAGAGAGATTACCCTAACATCCTCTAGCAAGTGAAATGCACCTCAAGTGATGTGCTTATGTCCAATCCCCAGAAGGTGAACAATATCTAGGGCAGTACCACTGGAAAAGTACATTGTCTCATTCTCTCTGTTGCTAGCTTTGCCGTAGGAGATATCATGGTACAATGAAAGTAGCATGGGATTTGGCAGCAAAATGATCAGGATTCTTTTTTTTTTTTTTTTTTTTGGCTGTGTTGGGTCTTCATTTCTGTGCGAGGGCTTTCTCTAGTTGCAGCAAGCGGGGGCCACTCTTCATCGTGATGCGCGGGCCTCTCACTGTCACGGCCTCTCTTGTTGCGGAGCACAGGCTCCAGACGCACAGGCTCAGTAGTTGTGGCTCACGGGCCTAGTTGCTCCGCGGCACGTGGGATCTTCCCAGACCAGGGCTCAAACCCGTGTCCCCTGCATTGGCAGGCAGATTCTCAACCACTGCGCCACCCGGGAAGCCCTGATCAGGATTCAAATCCTAGCTCTGCAGTATACTGTGGGGCTTTGGGCAGACCATTTTAACTCTTTGAGCCTCCATCTACTCACCTGTGAAATGGGTATCTCCCTCACAGGTTTATGAGGAGTACTTAAAGGGCACAGTGCCTAGCACAGAATTGGTATTCCAGAACCATTCATTCTCTTCTCCCCAAAGTCCTTCCAACTAAGTTGGGTAGTATTTCAGAGACAGTGTGAAAGCTATTTTTGGTGGGATTAGGACTAAGCAATTACCTCCCAGAAGGCTGAAACTGGATAGCTTCCCACCTCTGCATTCATTAATATCATGTTAATAACTTGAAACTGACTATGGTGGGAGTATACCCACTATGGAAATCACAAATTCAACAAATCAGGTTTTATTTATTTAATTTCCCTGGAGGTCCTGTTTACCAGCACACCACTGGCTTAAACCCCAAACAGAGGGACAGCTCAGGGACTAAGAGAAGGCAATTACACACTTGCCATTTTGAAACAGAGACCTTTCTATAGGTTGAACAAAAACTGCCATGAAATATAGCTCTTTGGAACTTCTACACAGAATATTTTATATGCCACATTAAAAATTCTTATTGTTCCCCAAATATAAAGATCAGCAACATAGGCCACCACAAGTATCATCACAGGGTCAAGTACACAGCAGGTGCTTATGTCAAATGCATAAACCCAGGAGAAATTATGTGCCACTTTTAGTCAAAGAAATAGAACCAGCAGTTTGAGAAAAACACTCATGATTTGGAAATGAAATAAAACCTCAGGAGAAAAGGACTTTAGGAGAGAGATGAGAGCACAAACCATAATGCTGGGAGAGAAAGAAGTTCTGGAAGGGTAAATAGGCTCAAGGCAAGGGAAAAGGTGGGACAGAATCGAAAGGAAGAGGTCCATGGTAGGGTACAGAAGGGGTACATGGAGGAAATTGACAAATGGAACAAGATCCTGAAAAGGTAATAGGAATAGAAATTTGGGAGTTATACTTTATCTGGGAATAGATTTTATAATTTGTTTTAGTGATCTTATTCTTTATAAAAATCATCACAATTATTATTACTTTCTCAGACTACTGCATTTAACAGCTTTGTTGACATATAATTTACATGTGACAAAATTCACCCATTTAAAATGTACAATTTAATGAATTTTACCATATTTATAGAGTTTTGCAACTATCACCCAATCTAATTTTAGAATATGTCCATCATCCTAAAAACCCTTGTGCCATTTACAGTCAGTCCCCATTCCCATACCCAGCCCCAGGCAACCACCAATTACTTTGTCTCTATAGATTTGCTTTAAAAAAAAAAAAAACACTCCATATAAATGGAATCATACAATTTGACCTTATGTGTCTGACTTCTTTCATTAAGCATAATGTGTTGGAGGTTCATTCATATAGTGGCATGTAACAGTGCTTCATTTCTTTTCATTACTGAACAATATTCCATTGTATGGATATACCACACTTTATCCATTCATCATTTGATGGACATTTGGGGTGCTTCTGCTTTGGGACAAGTGTGAATAATGATATTATGAACATTCACATACAAGTTTTGATGTGAACATGTTTTCATTTCTCTTAGGTAAATAGGTATCTAGGAGTAAAATTGTTGATTCATATGGAAATTCCACGTGTAACATTTTGTGGAACTGCTAAACCATTTTCCAAAGAGCTGCACCATTTTACATTCCCAACAGCAATGTATGAGAGAGTTCCAATTTCTCCACATCCTCACCAACAGTTGTTATTGTCTTTTTAAATAATTATTATGGCCATTCTAAGAGTGAGAAATATTATCTCATTGTGGTTTTGATTTTCATTTCCCTAATGTCTAAAGATACTGAGCATCTATTCATGTGCTAGTGGCCATTTGTATATATTCTTTGGAAAAAATACTTATTCAAATTCTTATCCTGATTTTTAATGGGTAATTTGTCTTTTTAGTCAGTACTAAAGTTGTAAGAGGTCTTTATATATTCTGAATTCAAATACTTTAGAAGATATATCATTTAGAGGTATATTCTCCCAGACTTTGGGGTGACATTTCAGTTTCATGATGGCATCTTTTAAAAAGTGAAAAATTTTAATTTTGATTAAGTCCAGTTTATCATTTTTTCTTTTATCACTTGTGCTTTTTTGTCATGTCTAAAAATCTGTGGAACCCAAGATCATGAAGATTTACTCCTATGTTTTCTTCAAAGAGTTTTATAGTTTAAGGTGTTATACTTAGGCCTATTATACATTTTGAGTTAATTCTTTGTGTATGGTGTGAGGTCGAGGACCAAATTCATTATTTTGCATGCGGATAGCCTATTGGCTAAATATCAATTTTAGTCAATACTATTGGTTAAATCCTATTAGCTAAACATTATTTCTTCCCTTTGAAATTTCTTGGCAATTTTGTCATGAATCAATTGATCAAAAATGTAAGGGCTTATTTCTGGGATCTCAACCGATCTCCATTAATCTATATGTCTGTCCTTATGCCAGTACCACACTGACTTGACTACTGTGGCTTTGTAGTAAGTTTTGAAATGAGCCATTGTAGGTCCTCCAAGTTTTATCTTTTTCAAAATTGCTTTTGGCTATTCTGGGTCCCTTGTATTTTTATGTGAATTTTAAGATCTGTCTGCTTGCCATTTTCTGAAAAAAAAAAAAAAGTCACCTGGGATTTTGATAGGGATTGTGTTGAATCAGCAGACCCATTTGGTGAGTACTGACATCTTAACAATATCATCTTCTAATTCACGAACATGGGATGTCTATTTATTTAGGTCTTATTTCATTGCTTTCACTAATGTTTTATAGTTTTCAGTGTACAAGTCTTGTACTTTTTGTCAAATATATTCCTAATTATTTTACTTTTGGTGCTATTACAAATGGAAATTTTTTAAAATTTCATTTTCAGATCGTTCATTGTTACTGGACAGAAATACAAGTGCCTTTTAATGTTGATATTGTATTCTGCAAACATGATGAATTTCTTTATTAGTTATAGTAGTTTTTTTAGTGGATTCCTTAGGGTTTTCTATGTATAAGGTCATGTCATCTACAAATGAAGACAGATTTACTTTTTCTTGTCTCGTTGCCCTGGCTAGAAGCTCCAGTAAAATGTTGAATATAACTGGTGAGAGCAGACATCTCATCTTCTTCTCATCTTAAGCGGAAAACATTTAGTCTTTCTCTATTAAATATGATGTTACCTGTAGGATTTTGATAGATGCCCTTTATCAGCTTGAGGAGTTCCTTTCTCTTCCCAATTTGTTGAGGGTTTTTATCACGAATGGGTGTTGATTTTTGTCAAATGCTTTTTCTGTATCTATTGAATTGATCATGTTCTTTTTGTACTTTATTCTACTAATGCAATGTTTACATCGACTGATTTTTGGATGCTAAACACCCTTGTATTCCTAGGATAAATCCCACTTGCTCATGATGTATAATCCTTTTTATATGCTGTTGGGTTCAGTTTGCAAGTATTTTGTCCTGGATTTTTACATAAGGGATATTGGTCTCTAGTTTTATTTTCTTGTGATATCTTTGGCTTTGGAATCAAGGCAATACTTGTAAAATGCATTGGATTGTTCCCTCTTCTATTTTCTGGAAGAGTGTGTGAAGGATTGGTATTAACTCTTCTTTACATGTTTGGTAGACTTCACCAGTGAAGCTATCTGGGCCTGGGCTTTTCTTTGTGGGAAGATTTTAAAATACTAATCCAGTCTCTTTATTTGTTATAAGACTATTCAGATTTTCTATTTCTTCTTGAGCAGTTGTGACAATTTTAATTTTTCCAATAATTTTTCCATTTCATCTAAGTTATCAAATTTGTTGGCATACAGCTGTTCATAGTTTTCTCTTACCATTTTTATTCACTTTTCTGTAAGTTCAGTAGTGATATTCCCTCACCATTCTTGATATCAGTAATTTCATTCTTCTTTATCTCAATCAATATATTTAAAGGTTTGTCAATTGTTATGGGATGAATTGTGTCAACACAAAATCCATATGTTGAAGCCCTAACTCCCAGTATCTCAGAATATGACTGAATTTGGAGATAAGGCCTTTAAAAGAGGTAATTAGGTTAAAATGATACCATTGGGTTGGGCCCTGATCCAATGTGACTGGTGTCCATATAAGAGTATGAAATTTGGACAAAAGAGACAACAAAAGCATGCATGTGTACAGAGGAAAGACCATGTGAGAACGGTAAAAAGGGGGCCATCTGAAAGCCAAAGAGAGAAGTCTCAAGAGAAAACAAACCTGTTGACACCTTGATCTTCGACCTCTAGCCTTCAGAACTGTGAGATAAATTTCTGTCATTTATGCTACCAATAGAAAATGGATATTTTCTAATGAATCATTTAAACTACTTTAAATTTTCACTCTCTTTCTTAAAGTTATTTTCTTATTTGTTGCTCTGGGGATTACAATATGCACCGTAACTTATCATACTCTAGTTTTATACTAACTTAATTCCAATAAAATATAAAAAGTTCGCTTCACTATAGCTCTATCCCCTACCTCCTCCTTTGTATTACTAATGCCATATATGGCTATATACTTTACAAACCCAACATCAGTGTTATAATTGTTTCTTTAAATAATCATATGCTCTTTGAATGAACTAGGAAAAGAAAGGGAAAACTATATAAAGTTTTTTTTTTAATTGAGCTTCTTATTTACCATTTATGGTACTCTTTGTTTCTTCCTGTGGATTTGAGGTACTCTCTGGTGTCACCTTCTTGCTCTACTATCACTTCCTTCCCTCCCTGCCACTTTGTGCTGTCATTGTTAAGTATATTTCCATATGCTACGGGCCCCAAGATTCAATTACACAGATATCTTAAATGCTATTGTTTTTTAAATCAATTAAAGAAAGATGTGAAGAAATATGCAATTATACTGTATTTTACAGTTACTACACAATTACCTTTACTAGCACTCTGTTTTTTTCATGTGGATTTGAATTACTGTGTGATGTGGTTTCCTTTCTGCCTGAAGAACTTCCTTTAATATTTCTTGTAAGGCAAGTCTGTTATCAATGAATTCTCTCTACCTTTGTTTATCAGAGAATGTCTTTATTTTGCCTACATTTTTGAAAGTTTTGCTGGATATAGGATTCTTGTTTTCTTTCTTTTTTTCCCCCTTTAAGCACTTTGAATATGTCACCCCTCTGCCTCTGGTCTCTATTTTTTTCTGATGAAAAGTCAGCTACTGATCTTATTAAGGTTCACTTATACATGATGAGTCATTTTTTCTCTTTCTGCTCCCATGATTTTTCCTTTGGCTTTCAACATTTTAACTATGATATGCCTAGGTGTAGACCTTGGTAGTTTTTGCAGGTGTAGACTGTTTTTTACAATGTTTTGGAAGTTTTCACCCACTATATCTTCAATTTTTCTCCTACTCCATTCGCCCTCTCCTCTCCTTCTTGTACTCCCATCATGTGTATGTTGGTGCACTTAATAATGTCCCATAGGTTTCTGGGGCTCTGTTCATCTTTTCACTTTTTTTTTCTGTTATTCAAACTGTACAATCTCTAATTATTTAACTTCAAGTTCACTGATTCTGTCTTCTTCTAGCCTAATTCTAGTGCTGAGCCCTTCTGGTAAATTTTTCATCTCAGTTATTGTACTTTTCAACTCCAGAAGTTTCCTGTCACTGTTTTTTAAAATATAACTTTTTTTAAATTTTTTTCTTAAATTATTTTAATTATTTATTTATTTATTTATTTATTGGCTGTGTTGGGTCTTCGTTTCTGTGCGAGGGCTTTCTCCAGTTGCGGCAAGCGGGGGCCACTCTTCATCACGGTGCGCAGGCCTCTCACTGTCGCGGCCTCTCTTGTTGCGGAGCACAGGCTCCAGACGCGCAGGCTCAGTAATTGTGGCTCACGGGCCTAGTTGCTCCGCGGCATGTGAGATCTTCCCAGACCAGGGTTCGAACCCGTGTCCCCTGCATTGGCAGGCAGATTCTCAACCACTGCGACACCAGGGAAGCCCTAAAATATAACTTTTATCCCTTTACTAATATTCTCTCTTTGATGATTCATTATTATATCTTCCTTTCATCATTTTTTTAAATGACTCCTTTAGTTCTTTAAAAATATTTATAATAGCTATTTTGAAGTGTTTGTCTGCTAAGTACATCATGTGCCGCCCCCCACAAAGGTAGTCTCTGTTGCCTACTTTTTCCCTGTACAATGGTCACACTGTTTCTTTGTATCTGTTGTAATGTTTTGTTGAAAACTGTGCATTTTAGATAATATATTGTAGCAATTCTAGATTCTGATTAGTCCCACCATCACCACCACTATGGGCCTTGTTGTCTGGTGGCTTTCCTGAATTAAGTTTGTTAAGTCTAATTCCTTTGCATTGTACAACGTCTAATGTTACTGCTCAGTTTTTTCTCCTTGTTTGTTTCCTTGTTTTTAACTACCTCAGAGTTGCTCCTGGGTCAGCATAACTTAATGTTCAGCTAGTGACTGGTCAGAGGTTGCTTATGCCCCTTGAGCCAGTAAGGCTTCAAACTTGATGATGGATCTCTGTGTGGCTTGGGAAATGCTTTTAAGTCAGCTCCACGTTCAAGAAGTGGCTAGTAGCTCTCAAGTGCCCACTCAGGTTGTTTTTGAAGGAATGCAATGTAGCATATGTGCACAGCCTTCCCCACCCCCAGGGATAAGTATGATTTTAACAGGGCTCTTTTTAACCTGTCTCTCTCTCTCTCTCTCTCTGGTTCTGTTAAACTTCTGGCTGGTCTGCCATTTAATTTGTTGCTCCTTGTTTCATGGAACTATTAGCCTTCTACTAGTTGCTCAACACAAAGATCTGTATTGTTTTTGACAATACAGGAAGGAGTGCGTCCATGCTCTGTTCCAAATAAAACCAGGCCCCTTAACAGAGCTGGAGCTGCTGACCCTCCAGTCTTGCCTAAGCCCCTGCACAGAATTTCTATACTGTTTCACTGGAGTGAGGGTGTGGTGAGGGCCCGATTCTCCCTGAGTGATATCTCTACCCTATAAGCAAGAGCTGGAAGGTGGAGATGGGAGCCCCCATCTTCTTGGTATGCCCTTCTTGGTATGGAATCTCCACCCTACAAGCACAGGACCTGTGGGAGGTTGGTAGCCCATGGTCTTCTATGGTTGCCTCTTCTAGCATGGAACCTCTGCCCTACACATGGGAACTAGGGTGGGAGGACCCCAGTCTCCTTGCCCATGCCAGCCCAAAATAGAGCTTCCACAACATGAAGCTGAGAGTGTGGGAAGAGAGATGTTGGCAGCCTGTCCCCACTGAGGTGAAACCACTGCCCTGTGACTGGGAGCTGGGGCTAAAGGGAGCCCCATATTTTGGCTACAACTGTCCAGAGTAAAGCATCCATAGCATGGAGCTGGGTGGGAGAGATGTGACAACTAGGCTCCCATTGTTTTCACTGAGACTTAGTAGATTTCCTTGAATAAATGTTCCTCAATATATTGAGGTCAATATATATAGGTCAACTTCGAGAGACTTTAAATGTTGTTTTTGATAATTTCATCAGTTAAGTGGTTGTTTCACTGGGAAGAGGGTCTGTCAAACTCCTCACACAGCCTCTCTGGAAGTTCTGCTCCCAAACCACTAATTTTCAAGCCTCTGACTACGCTTTTCTTAGCCTCTGGAAAACAACCCATTTTCAAATTTGCAGGTGGCTTGGCTCCACTTACCAATGGTTTAATTTCTACACTGTAGTCTTCATGCCCACAACAAGAAATAAAACATTTCTCAAATTAATTAGGTGTATGTTCATGTAAGCAGCCACATTCAAGTTAATTTTGTGTTTCATGAATACTGGCCCCTCGTTTTTCCAGCAGAAGGTGGGAAGGAAATATTTTCCCATAACCAAATCTTCTTGATACCTGAACTTCATTCCTTTAAGCACAGACACTTCATTTTAGCCATCTTGATGTACTCACTCTAAAATGTCTCCTAAATAACTTAAGCAAAAGGTAGGTGATCCTAACTACTTGAAACAGAGAATGAAGGATTACTAAAAAGGAACCAGCTGCAATGTATCAGAAAAATATCACAAACCCTGTCAATTGTATAGCGGTATCAGACATACTGATAGACACTGTAAAGGGTAGACATGATATTGCCAATGAACCCAAATATCAAAATGGTGCACACGTTTACTGTACTCACATTTCAGAGAACAGTCCAGAGATAACAGCCTTCCTAATGAAATGGACTGGCCTAGAAATCCACTCTGATCATGGCACTTTCATATCTCTAAACCTTTTCAATGCCAAAACAAAGGAAGAATCAATGCCTCTTCTTGACATTTGAGGCCCCAACCTTCCTTTCCAGTCTCAATCTCCATTATTCCCCAACTTGTAACTTTCTCCTACCACATCCACTTCCCTTTCTACTACCTCCTCCTAGTATGTTTCCTTTATCCACATGCTGTTTTGCTAGTCTGAGAGCTCCTTGAGGTCAGGGATTACATCTTGTTCATCTCTAGCCCTAGCACCAGCATGAGGCACAGCAGAATAGACATTCAGTACCTGTTTTATTAATGAATGAAATCCTGCCATCTGAGCCCTTCTTAAATGTCACCTCTACTTTGAGGCCTTTCCTTGGCTCAGGTGGAATGTCTCACTCCTTTAAATTCCCATGGCTTCTTGCTTTTAACCTCTCTAATAATACCTATGTCATAGTCTTCCTTGTGCTTTGTTATAATTATTTAAATATCTAACTAATTACTGCCACTGCCACCCTTCTGTTCTTCACAGAAACAGGGAGAGCAAGAGGCAGACAGACACAGACAAAGGATAACATACTTGGAAAGCATGGACTTTGCCTCATTTTTTAAAAACTTCCTTGTGGTACTTAGCACAATGTTTAGCACATAGGAGTTCAAGAAATATTTGCCAAATTGAATTGCTAAAACATTTGGATATCAGTATGGAGATTTTACTTTAGATCCATACCTCATACCATACACTTCAATAAATTCCAGATGGGTCTAAGAATTAAACACAAAAAAGAAAAAACACCCTGGGGGAGTGGGAGGACAGAATCACATATTTGTCCCAGCTGTGGAGGAGTGGTAAATTTCTGAATATTGAAAAATGAAAGGAACATCAGAGACAGGATGAATGGATCTGAATACATAAATGTGAAAAAGAACACTTTTGCATAGTGAAATATAATAAAGCACACATAAAAATGAAAGCAACAAAATTGGAAAAATATGTGACAAATATAAATGATAAAGTTGAACTATCCAAAATATAAGGAATGGATAAAAATATAGAAGGTCAATAGATTTTACTTGATAAGTGTTCAAAGAAAATGAATAAGGAAACAGATGGCAAATTATGACATTAAGAAATGTAAAGCTTCATTAAATAAATAAAAATTAAAACAAATGGAGAGTATACATACATACCTATTAAGCTAGCAAAAATATTAAAAATGATAGCGGCTTCCCTGGTGGCACAGTGGTTAAGAATCTGCCTGCCAATACAGAGGACACGGGTTCAAGCCCTGGTCCGGGAAGGTCCCACATGCCGCGGAGCAACTAAGCCCGTGTGCCACAACTACTGAGCCTGTGCCCTAGAGCCCACGAGCTACAACTCCTGAGGCCCGCATGCTACAACTGATGAGGCCCGTGCACCTAGAGCCCGTGCTCCACAACAAGAGAAGCCACTGCAATGAGAAGCCTGTGCACCACAACGAAGAGTAGCCCCCGATCGCCACAACTAGAGAAAGCCTGCGTGCAGCAACGAAGACCCAACGCAGTCAAAAATAAATAAATTTATTAAAAAAATAAAAATGATAACATTCAGTGCTGCAGGGCTGTGAGAAAATAGGAATACTTACACAGTTTAATCTTTTGGGAGTACAATCTGGCAACATGCAACAGCTATAAAACAATTCATACCTTTTGACCTGGTTATTATATGTTTAGTAACATATCAGAAAGCAATAACTCTGAATAGAAGAAATGCAATTTGTACAGAAACCGTTTACTATATCACTTTTTATAAGAGTGAAAAATTTTAAATAACTTAAATCCCCAGTAATAATAGAATGGCTAAGCAAAATCTGGCATATCAACACAACAGTATACCACAATCTTATATTTTTGTGTGGAAGGCTATCTCCCTATTCCATATTGCCAGATTTTTCCTTTTTGTGTTCTCTCCATCCCAGTCGTTCGGTACTCACTCAACTGTCACTGTGCCAATTTCTAGGGTAAACTACCTCCTGAAACCTATGCAGCCTGCCACCCCCAATTCTAATTTACTGCTTGTGTTCTGCTATAACTGAGGGAATGACAGGTTCCCATTAAATTAAGGATCAGTGGGTGTTTCTGAAGTCAAGGCATGAGGGCCTCTTCCCCTGTACCATGGGCTTTGTGACAGCTGTATCAAGACCTCAAAGCCTTCTTTTTTTTTTTTAACTTATTACTGGGGTCCAGGCTATGTTCTGATCTCCCGGATAAGTGAGGCATTACTGCAAATGGTTTTGCCTTAATTACAGGCCTTTAGTAAAACTGTTTGTATTTCATGAACACTATGTTTTTGAACAAAACTCTTTCAGTTCATACTAGAAATATTTTCATATGGAAACACCTCGGATCAGGAAAGATAGCCTTAAACTCTATAAATTATAAGTCTTGAGAATACATGTGGCCATGTTATGATTAAAGAGAAACTTGGGAACAAGTAATAGCAAATTCATTTATTAAGAGTCATGCTCATATGCCTATTATCAACTAAAATACATTTATTTAAACTGAGGTTTATTTGGTTTATTACAGCTTACTACTGCTTTGAAATAATAGATAATGTGCTTGAATTTCACAGACATATGAAAATTACAGTCTTATATTTATTATCAAAGACCCAATTGCAAACATTTCGCATCAAGGACCCAATCTCAAACTAATTTGTAAAAAACAAAATGTCAGTTCTCTGTGAGTCATAGGTTTTATTTAAGGCCATATATGATTAGCCTTCAAATCTGACATCAATGCAGGGACCAAATACAAACCCTAACATAAACATATTAGAGCCTTTTTGTGAAAGATCTAGACACCAGTCCTACCAAAGAAGTGAATAGACACATTAAAGGCAATTCAAAATAAATAGAAATAAGAACATTTTAGGTGGAAAAAGTGATTGCTGGCAATGTTAAAAGAGGATGATATCTTCATTTTGACCAGTACAACCAACAAAACAAAATACTCAGAAGAAATTTAAGCTGTGAAAACTTGGCCGTGATGACAAGAAGATAAAAAAAGTGAAGAATTTCCCACCTTGGGTCTGTTCCCTGGATGGGGCCAGGGGTGTTAATTGTGCTTGTGTGATAGAAACAACCATCCTAATAATTCTGCAAGGAATCCGCGAATGGGAGCCATTCCTTAATTTTGCTCTTTCTGCAAATTGCTTTATCTGTAAATCTTTTTCTCTGCCCATGAACATGAGCTGCTTAGTGCTTTGGCCAGCAACAAATACAGTGTACACTCTTAATTCAACTTTAATGGATCCAAAGCTTCCCATATGTTGAGACAATGCAGGTTGATGGGCAGGAAAGGAAAGAAGAGCTCATGGAATCACAGAATCAAACCCACTTTCAGAACCTAGATCTGCTGATGTCTGGCGCCGACACTCTGATACACATTTATATGAATTAGACTGGCAGGTTGATAGATTTCTCACGACCAAAGTTGGGTTTCTTGAACTCTTAGGACAC
The DNA here is from genome assembly GCF_965194825.1 of Balaenoptera physalus. NCBI lineage: Eukaryota > Metazoa > Chordata > Mammalia > Artiodactyla > Balaenopteridae > Balaenoptera > Balaenoptera physalus. The sequence goes on from NC_138903.1 coordinate 44,910,319, forward strand.
TGGGAGAGAATATTTAGACAACAATCATACCAGCAGCAGGCCAGGAAGGTGAGACCTGCAGGAGATACTGACTGAGCCATTTCCTAAGCATATCAGAAGGAAATTATTTCAATTCTTGTCACAGGATAGGCCAGATGCTCTGTCCTGCCCTAGCCTCACTGTGCTCCCCCTTCCAAAACAAAGAGGAGGAAGGAAAGTAGAAAGGGAAGGAAGGGGGGAGGAAGGGAGAGGGAAGGGGAGAAGGAGGGAGAGAGGGAGGAATATTACAATTAAGCTAAAGCAAGGATTAACAACTGTAAGAAATAAAGGTTACTTTTGCATAAAATGGAAATATAAAAGGTCAGTGTTCAGGAAATGTTAACGTACTAGCTCAGTTACTCTCAGTTCATAGGACTGAGTCATTCGGTTTAGCCGGCTCAGGGAATAGTACCATAGCTTTTTCACTTGCACTTTTATGAGGCATATCTGTGCTGGTGGCAGCTAGCAGACTGGCAGCGCTACAAACTGGCATGCCCTCAGGTCATAAACTAATTATGGCACAATCATTCACTTGTTCTAGCCATTCTGCTGATTACTTCATAAATGAGGAGGGCAGGACCCTTGTCTAAGGCCAGCTCTGGAAAAAAAGACCTCCCTGGTTCAAGCCTTCCTTCCTGGGGAGTTATGTGGGACTCTGTAGAGCCATCGACAGTCTCAGTAAGCCTAGTAGTCTCTTCTTCTGCCTTAATAATCAATTCACTATTAAGTGTCTGTGTTGTATAAGACCCAGAGAGGAAATGCAAAAATAAGGACGACTGTACCTTCAAAGGGCTGAGTCTAGAGGGGATGGGGAACATAAGAACCATTCAAAACCTTCACTTGTCTTAAGCCCACCTGCACATCTCAAAACCCACATTTTTCCTGAACAGAAGAGGCCTTTTGACTCTAGACCCTGCATTAGTCATCTGAGTCTACCCCCACAAGCTCTAGAAAAAATGAAGACATTCTCTTCCAGAGTCAGTGTAATCTTCCATCTTTTCCCCAACAATGGGAGATAAGTTCCCTGTTCATAATTCAATTAAGGACTCAAGGCTGCTTGTGCAAAAGAAGGGCCAACCACTCCCCTCCAGTGCAATAGCTCTCCTGCCTGCCATCCTGCCTCTACTGAACACACAGTCAAGGTTCCTGATGAGGTATACACAGATGATATCCCTTTAATCACAAGAAGCCTTACTCACATCCACACAGACTTACAAATAGCCTCAGGGAGCCAAGCATGCATACCCAGAAATGCATGTGAACATACGAAAAGGTATGTACACAGGTTTGCTTACAGTCAGAAGAAAAGGTAAACAGATTGGGGAGGGGTGGTGAAAGTTCACAGCTCAGTGAGCTGGAGACCTGGGTAGGAAGGAGAAAGAATGAGTCCAAAATACCCACAGAGTGCTGCTTTTCAAGACAGCAGCATACACAGAGCCAGTAGTGACAAATGATTTGGTGGGACTGGAGAGAATAGATTTGTAGCTAGAACTCAGGAAACGGTTTGAGGATCAATAGGCCCCATCAGTATGCCAGTGATTTCATAGTAATATAGTCAAGGTCCCAGAATAAATCATTTCCATGCTCATTACTGCTTATGGCAAACATCACCCAATTCAGACTCCGAGCTTCAAAGAGCCCAAGATCTCTGACAGGCATCATTAAAAACATTCCTGCAAGAAGCACCCTTCATAAGGTGGAGCCTGGCCAAGCACACAGGCATCTGCTCCCCACCATGGTCACATATTCTCCTGCTGCCTTCTACCCTCATACAGGCCCCCACAGTCTGTTTGCATTCCCACACCTGGCCCCACCTTCTAGCAGGGGCCAAGAGCATCATTTCTGGATGAGTGCCCAGCCTTTGAAGTCAGAGAGAATTCAGGCTGTTAGATGAGGAGATCCAGATTCAAGACTTCTCAACACACACTTCCCCCTACTCAACAATGCTTACAATAAAGTTACACTCAAGAGGTACTCTGGCTGCTAGAAAAACAGGAAGCCAGGAGTGGGTGGGTAAGTTAGTGTATCTAGGCTGGTCTGAGCTCTGTGGAATGTCAGGCTCGCTGCAAAGTTGAGTCCCTCCACTGAAGGTGTGGCCAAGGGATCCTTAAGCTGGGTGCTGACAAACCAGCCTTGCCTTTTTTTTTCTAACCATTTTTTAAAATTGAAGTATAGTTAATTTACAATGTTGTGTTAGTTTCAGTTGTACAGCAAAGTGATTCAGTCATATATATATATGTATGTATATATATATATATATATATATATATATATATATTTATTCTTTTTCAGATGCTTTTGCATTATAGGTTGTTACACGATGTTGAATATAGTTCCCTGTGCTATACAGTGGGTCTTTGTTGTTTATCTATTTTATATACAGTAGTGTGTACATGTTAATCCCGAACTCCTAATTTATCTCTCCCCTCCCCCCACTCTCCCCTTTGGTAACCATAAGTTTTCTATGTCTGTGAATCTATTTCTGTTTTGTAAATAAGTTCATTTATATAATTTTTTTAGATTCCACGTATAAGTGATATCATGATATTTGTCTTTCTCTGTCTTCCTTCACTTAGTATGATAATCTCTAGGTCAATCCATGTTGTTGCAAATGGCATTATTTCGTTCTTTTTTTATGCCAGCCTTGCCTTTAAAAAAGTATTTCTCCCCGATACCCCCCGCAGCCCCCACCCCACCCCCAGACACAAATAAAGTCGCCAGGACCTCAGGCTTGGGGCGCAAGAGCATAGCAGAACAACTCAGGGCAGGACTATCTTGGGAGACCTTCTTTATTCCAGTGCTGTCCCAGAATTAAAGGTTGGCAAAGAAATAGGTCTGAACATTTGGTTAAAAGAGCCATATTTAAAAGCAATTTTTCAATTCAAGTTTACAAGAGGCTTTCTTCATCTTCGAAGTCTGGGGGAGGGAGTGAACATATAGATCCTTTAGGATAAACGGTAAGCACCCACTTATGCATGCATGTTCCTATAGGTGTGATTCATGGGAATCAGGGAGAAATTGAGCCTTCTCCCCTCTTCTAGTCCTTAAGGTCATCATTCTGCCACGCCTCCAACAATAACAACTGCAATGCAATAACTCGTACTTATATAGCACTTGCAAGTTTACAAAGCTTCCTCCCATTCATTATCCCATTTAATACAAATTAACCCAGTATGTGCTGTAGTTAATGAAGGGGATGATATTTAAAGTGTATTCTGTCTGACCTAGCAGTTCTGCTTCTTCTATGAATATCTCTTAATAAATAAAATAATTAGACAAGTGTGTGAAGATGTATGTACACAAATGGCCACTGTAGCACTGTTTATAATAGCAAAACATTAGAAGTGAATTAAATTAATGTGGTTCTGGTTAAAATATTTATAGTATTCATACAGTCATAAAGTGTGACACTGTAAAGTCATTAAAATGATTATGTAGATTGGAAAAGATTTCTGCAACATATTGTCAGGTATAAAAAAGTGGGCTACAAAACAATATATATTCTATGACCTCATTTTTAATATGTGTGTATAAACAGAAAAAAATTAGCGTAAGATATATATACACCTAATTATCAATCAGGTTATCTCTAGGTGATAGAATGTAGGTAATTTTCATTTTCTTCTTTAAACGTTTATGTATCTTCTAAGTTAATATTAAAACAATAAACAGTATTGTTTTTGATTACATGGAAAATAAAGCTATATTCATTTTGAACAGGAGAAGAAATATGGTATGCAACAACAGTAGTAGCTACCATTTATTGAGCAACTATTATGTACCACAGCTTCAAACACACATCATATTTTAACCCTCATAACAATAGCAGGAGGTATGTAATATTGTCCCCCATCTTATGTATGAGGAGTCTGAGGCTCAGAAGGTTTAAAGGACTTCCCAAGGTCACATACCTAGAAGTGACAAAACTAGGATTTGAACTAAGGTTTCCTCTTCACTCGAAATCTCATGCTTTTATTTGCTGTTCTATCATCTCCCTTCTCAAGGGCCATTTCTCCCTTGAAGTGCTCAATGTACCAAAGCCAGATTTTATATTTTTGAGTACTTATGTCAGAGAGACCCCATTAAGAGTATAACTGTTGCCAGCTCAAAGCAAGGTTTCAAGAATATACAGAACCATCAAGGCCTGGTACCAAAAGCCCAGAAAAAGCAGCAATAGCCCAAATTGAAGTCTGGTCCCTAAAATCTCACAAAGGCAAGGAGAGTCCTTGCTTGATTCAAACCTTTGCTTCCTCCATCCATCTATTCCTTCCCTGAGTACCTATCATGTGCCAGGAACTGTGGGAGTGCAAAGATGAACAAGGCAGACTCCTGGCCTTCAGAATTATTTGAGAACATACTTCATGATGAAATGTGACCAATGGCCAAAGGGCCATAGCAGGAAACTTGGAAAGACAGGAAGCAGGTGGCCAAATCCTTCTTTACTATACTTTAAAAGGACAGTAAATACATGGATTCAATTACCCAAAACCATCCAACATTACTGAGCAATGACTATGTACCAGGCCCTGTGCTGTATGCTGTCATATATCTTACTAGTATTACTATTATTGCTACTACTAAGGAAAATAGCAGCTAACATTTTATTAAGTCCTTACTGGTAGTGGTGGAAACTGGGCTAAGTGCTTTACATACAGCATATATGTTCACAACCACAATTCTATTAACTTGGATTAAGGTAGAGGTTTAATATGAAAACAAAAAGGAACAAATCCAACAAACAAAACCTGTAGAGTTCTCCACAGATTCCCCTATTCACCACTAGAAATATAATGGTCATCATAGAGGTAAAATGGTTTGAATATCCAGACAACTCTATAAACACTTTCCATTTGTTCCTTTTTTTTTCTTTTGGCTCGATACAACAGGCATTTATTATCTCTCAGTTTCTGTGGGTAAGAGTCCAAGAATGGCTTAGCTGGGTCGTTTGTAAGGCTTTAATCAAGGTGTTGGTCAGGGCTAGGGTCTCATCTGAGGCTCAGCTGGGGAAGAATCCACGTCCATGCTCATGTGACTGTTGACAGGATTCAGTTCCTCGTAGGCTTTTGGAGTCTTGCTGCTTGTCAGCTAAAGACTGCCTTCATTTGCTTGCCACATGGCCTCCTTCATAGGTAACTCACATTCACGTCAGCTTGCTTCTTCAAAGCCAGTAGGGGAATAAGGATCCTGTTCCCTTCTTTAGTCCAGATCAGAGGCTCACATACTTAAAGCATTACTATCTAGGGTTCTATATATAGATGTAGTGCTTTATTGTAATACAAGGGATTTTCAGGGAGAATTTCCAGTAATTCATGATTTTTTGTCTTGTGTGCTATTTTTAGTACCTGACTCAAAGGGTGCATGAGATAATAATGATGATATGAAGATTATATGCCCAATAAATGATAGATCTTGCCTTAATATGCTAAGCTTCACAATAACCCTATCATAGAAGTACCCTTGATCTCATTTTACAGGTGAGTAAATGTGGTTCAGAAAGGGTCATCCCACACTATTTCAGTGTGACAAAGCCAAAGTTTAGACCCAGGTCTGACTGACACCAAAGCTCCTTGCACAGCTTCATGAGAGGTACTTCCTTTTTGATAAATGAATTAGGTTTTAGCTAAAAGGAATGACAAGGGCACAATGAACAAGATGGATTAGAAGGGAGAGCATGAGGCAGATCCAAGGAAGAGTGGTGAGAAAAAAAGTGACACTATCAAAGTTGGGCTTTAGGAAAATTAACCTGATGGTGGTGACACCTGTCCCCTGAGGCAATGTTGTCTCTCATTTGAGGTAGAATACAGACAAGAAAGCCTAGTCTACAGAACAAGCTCCCTTTTCTGGTGCAGGACTCCAAGGTACTATCTGAAGGTCACCTGTCTCCTTGAATTCCCAAACTGAGGACTCGCAACCACATTCTTGGAGGTGATATAGGAAGCTAGGACCCCAGTTCCCTGTCATTGCATATTACAAAGTTCACACTGAAGACACCTCAGCCTCCCTACTGTCTCAGAATGGTGTCAGGTAGCAACAGCACCCATTAAAATGTCTAAAATGTGCTATTTTTCACCTGAACCATCTGCATCTAATTTCACAAAAGACCAGCTTGGGACTGGAGAATAGAGCTCCTGCCAAGCAAAATACCAAAGACCATGCACAGCTCCCTCTCTCTACCTAAGCTAAGCTTGCAGGGGTGCTTCTCCCTGTAAGGTCTGTTCCCTCAGCCAAGGAAGACTGAACAATTTCTCTTATACTTTTGCCTATTTCCTAGGATAGCAAAAAAATCAAGGATGACAAGCCCTACCCACCAGGTACCCTACTTATATCCAAAAAGATTTGAAGTACCTTACAATAACAATTCTTGTATCACAGGACCATAAAATTAAAAGAGGGTTAAAAAAACAGAGGAGGAGATGATTTTATTTAAAAGAAGAAAACCTTTTGTTCATATGTGCTTCAGTTGAAAATTCAAATTTGCTCCAAGCTTCCTAGCAGCCAAGGCATAAAGGCAAACACTATAGGTTCTAAAACTTTGGTCTGATAAAAGGAAACAAGCTAACTTGTCAGGAGGCAAACTATTGGTCGGCCCTGGATTCTACATACGAATTATACAAGGGACAATTGAAAAAAACTCACAAAGGCTGATCTCTTCAACATCATTTTGGCAAAATGTACTTTTGTCATATAATCATTTCTTAAATTGACCCTCACATCTTAAATCACCCTCCCTATGTGAACAATCTTTTTCTTTTTCCTCACTTGCTTCCCAGTACTCTTACTGAGGTACCTGTGAACAAGCAGTGCCAACGCCCCCCTGAAACTGCAGCTTTGGATCTGCTCCAAGTTCTTGGATACTTGGTTGGGATCTCAAAAAATGCTATGCCCAGAGAGCAGAGAAAATACCAGTTTTGGCCTAGAATATGTTTAGGGCTATGTGGTGTCGACTGCCTTAACTAGCAGCCTAGTTCCTTAGAAACAGCTGACACTAGGCTTTGAGTAGGAGAGTCAGTGGTACCTAAGGGCCTCTTTCTACTGCAGCTTATGTGCCTGTTGGACCAGAAGCACAAAAAAAGAAAAAAAAATTAGCACCAAGCAAGCCAGACCAGAGGCAGGCCCAGTTTGTATTAAAGATCGCACTCAGGAGAAAAGAATTCTAGGTGTGAATACAGAGAGTGGGGCCGGGGGAGGGGGTGTTAACCAGCAGACAGTTCAGTTTTTAGGAACAGTGCCAGAGCAAGGACTCCAAAGCTGGAAAAAAATGTTTGGCTTTAATCATGGGAAACCTCCCAACCCCCACCCCAACTGACCTGGAGGTGGGGCAAGTTTGAAGCAAGTAAAGAGAAATAAATGGCATGCTGACAAGGGAAGGTAAAAGGGAGGTTGAAGAAACAGAGTCTGGGAAGCAAAATCCTGAATAGCTAGTTAAAAGGACATTTTTACTTACGTTATGAGACCAACAGCTGACAAGTAAGAGGAGATACTGTTAGGAGGCAAAGTCTCATCGAGGTGTGAGATGTGAGGGAAGTGGTCCTAGTCCAGGCTAAGAGAAGAGGTGAAGGGTGTGGTGTCGCAAAAGCCAGGCAGAAATTCCAATAAGAAATGAAAAGAATAGAATTTGCACTCAACCACTGACTAAACACAATCATTATTACTCAATTTAATTGTCCTGCCAACAATCCTGTGACCTAAGAAGTATTGCCCTCTGACAGATGAGGAAAATGAGACACAGGGAGTTGCTTCACAGAAATTACTCAGGGTAATTACCTGGCTAGGAAAGAGAACTTCCAGGCTTTGAACCCAGATGTCTGTGGCTCCACAACTTGTAGTCTTTCAACACATCCCCCTGAACAGTGCCAGTTCTGCACAGCTAAGGAACCAAGGCCCCAACATCGGTGGTGGCAGGGGGTGGGGGGGGGAGCAGCAACTTCACCTTGGCAGTCTAAGAAAAGCTTCTTTCCTGAAGTAGGACCAATCAAAATTAGATTTCTAGGCTTCTTTAAATTCCTACCTATTCTATTCTTTCTAAATATAACTATAAATATAGATGTGTGTGTGTGTATATATAGTTATATTTAGAGAGAACAGAATAGGTAGGAATATATGTATGCATACACACATACATATATATATATAATGACATATATATTTTAACCTTTTATTTAAATATCAATATATATTTTTATATTATGTTATATTATATATTAATAATAATAATACTAGGTAGTACTTATTACCTAGTAATAAGCATTACTTTGTGCCAGATACAGGACTAAGCACTTCGTGGCTTAGATCGTTTCCTCACATCAGAAAATCTGCATATAAATCTTATTATTATCCACAATCCACAGATGAAAAATTAGGCTTGGAGAGGTTCAATAACTTGTCTGAGGTTACACAAGGAATAAATGACAGAATTTCAGTTCAACTCAGCCTCCAGATCCATACGACACTGCCTTCCTAACTCTTCCATATAGATGCCTCAGAAAATAGAGATGAGCAAAAAAAAGAAAACAAAATCACCCATAACAGCATAAACATATCTGCTTTTCTCTACAGACTTTCAAGCTACATACCCCGGTGTTTTGATTTGATCTGTTCCTTAATTATCCCACATGTGTCTGTCCCCAAAGAGCTGATAAGCCCCTTGCAGGCAGGAGATAGGCCTTCTATTTTGTTTCTCCCCACTGTCTCACTCCAGCCCCAGCACAGAGCCCAGTGGGTAGTCATACCTGTTGCCGATGGACCACCATGAGGAGAGTCAAGCTCAATGATGATACCAGAATGCAGCAGAATTTTCCAAGACATGATTTCATGAATCTGGCAGCCCAGCAAGAGCTCACTATGTCATCTGAGACAATGAGAGATGCTTGGGTAACCTCCTCAAGCCCTAGGCTGACCCAATCTTTTATCAAGCATTAAGTCAGCCAGTTGTAAATCAGTAGAAAACTTCTTAAAGAGTTGATTCGTCTTTAAGTAAATTATCAGATGCTTGGACTAAGAGGTATGTACAAAGATATTCTCCACAATGTTACTTATAATAGCAAAAAACCTGGAAACCTAAATGGCCAATTACATGGAAGTAGTAAATTAAATTATAATGCACCCATATGGGGCTATTATTATGCAGTGATCTAAAAGTAAGTTTTAAAAAATTCCTAATGACAAGGAAAAAGAGCCATAATAAGTGGAAGAATTTGAGGGAAGGATACAGAAAATATAGCCATGTAGTATGATCTCAAATATATATTACTTTTATAATCAAAATATATTACTTTTAATGAGAAAAAAATCAGTTTATAAAAACAAGATGAATAATTGTGACCCTTTCCACAATGTCTTTTCTCTTGCAATTAGCTTTGCCTTTTCTCAGACATGGTTTAAGTTGCTGCTACATTATCTCAGTTTCATTTGCAAAATAGGGGTGAAAGTAGCTACTAATCTCCCATAGTTGCTGTATTGATGAAATGAGGTAATGGATGTGAAAGTGATTTTTCAAACAGAGTACTATTCACTTCTAAGTTATTACTGAGGAGATCCTAAGTGTGCTAAATTTTTGGTGGTTTGCAGAAATCAATCTCTCTTGGAGCCAGGCTCTCTTGGGACCAATCTCTGTCTCTTCCTGCCCATTTCCACTGCCATAATCACACTCCAGGCATTTACCCTCTCATTGCCTGAATTTCCACACTAGTCTCCTAGCTGGATCTCCTCCAGACTCTGGCCCCCACTATCCACCCTCCACAAAGCACCAAGAATCACCTTTATGACCATATTAATCCTTTGCTCAGACTCCCACAGACTCCCAAGTACTCTTCACATACCACACCAATTTTTAAATCAATTCTTCTACAGCATTCTCCAACTATCACCCTAGTCCCCATATAATCAGTTTAAAAGTCTTCAACATGTCTTTGCTTAACTAGAAAGCACCATATTACATAGTAGACCCTCGATGTGTCATACCCTTCTACTCTAAGTGTGGCCTCACCTGGGAGTTTTCAGACAGGTAGAATCTCTGGCTGCAGCCAGACCTATCGAATCAAAGTCTGCATTTAAGAGTATCCAAGTGATTTGCATGCACAGTAATGTTTGAAATGCACTGGCCTAGGAGGCCCTAAAGCTGTCAAGGTGAAGCGAAGCATTGACAGCTGTAATTAATTGACAGATTTATTAACTCTTTCCAAGCTGTCCTTATTGCGTCTCTCGTGTGTCTGTCCATCTCCTTTTTTGGATGCTAAGACTGTTTAAAAAGTTGTAACTTACATAACCTATATGGGAAAAGAATCTGCAAAAGAATGAATATATGTATATGTATAACTGAATCACTTTGCTATACACCTGAAACTAATACAACATTGTAAATCAACTATACTCCAATAAAATTTTTTAAAAAGCAAAGTGGAATTGAATGGTAATGTTTTCTATTCTTCAATTAAATTAATTTTGACAGAGGACAAACTATATTTAATTTTTCTAGAAAAAAATCTTCTCAGCAAAAAAAAAAGTAACTTACACTTTTCTCTTCCTTTGTCCCAACTCCTATCATCCAGGAGGCTCTCAGTAACTGATCATCAACTCAAAATAGCTTTAAAGGCCATATTTAAAAGTAATCATGATCAAATTTATTTAATATGGCACAGTAGTTAAGAACATGGAATCTGGAGTTGCCAGCCTGAGATCCAAAACCTGGCTCCACTACTTTCCAGCTGAGTGACCTTGGGCACTTAACCTCTATGTGCCTCAATTTACTCATCTGTGAAATGGAGATATTAATACATATTCAAAAGATTGTTGTGAGAATTAAATGAGTGAAGCAATGGGAAGCTCTTAAACACCATCTGCCACAGTTACCACTATATAAGTTTTAGGTATTACAAATGTTGCCTTAGAAGAGCATTATGATAACTATTTCAAAATTTAGGCCATTAACAATCATAACTACAGAATTATTTCCAAGATGGAGTGTGTGCTGGGAATTTAGCACGGATAGTCATTCTGAATTCTCACAACTCTTCAATGAGATTGACAGTCGTCTTATTTTACAGAAGACAGAGTTTACACAGCTAAACTTGAATTCAAGCCTGAAGGACTTCAGAGTCCATGTTCTCTAACGTGTATAAACAGGGGGCTTTAAAGGCAATAGAGAAAAGAAATAGCTTATGGTTTTAAGAAATAATAAAGAATGAGGTAAAAGTTGATGGCTTGACTATTGGGGGTACCCAGATTTTGGAAAAGCAAGATCTAACTTTGTAAGAGCTCACAAGCTCACTGATACGAATAATTAAAATAGTATTGTGGATATTGCACTCAGTGAGCTAAACATGAAGCAAACAGTTTGTGGAGGGTAAGCCAAAGGCAACCATCTGTGGCTCTGGGATTTCTCCCTCAGTATTCCAGGCCAAGAAATGGATAATGGAAACTTGTCTGTATCCCCAGCTACCTGGACTGTCCCTGGACAGGAATTAGGTGCAGATATTTCTATTTGGCAATCAGAGAACATGAAACACACAGGAAGGAGAGGCCCACAATGGCCTGCAACACTCCTGTCCTGGACATTGCTACCTCTGGTTCTTCTTTCCTGTCCTAGAGATTCACCTGGTCACCATCATCACCACCACCACTACTTAAGGCAAACCGCCACACTGTTCTTAAGAGAAGTCAGAGGGAGATAATGCCTGGGATTAGAGCCAAAACTAGGAAAGCAGTATAATGTTCCCTTTCTGCTGAAAAAACTGGAAGGGGGATGGGGCAAGTGAGGGCCTTTGGGAGTCCTCCAAACTCATAGCAAGCAGTGGCAGCATCTTGTGAAGGGAAAAGGCCCAGGGGCCAGAGGCATAGTGAGCTCCCAGTATGGTGTTTGGCATATGGGCGAGGACCTCTTTGTATGGCTGTTCAGTAATAAATCCCTTGGGCAAGGAAGTATGCAAAAGAGTACTGAGTCAGCCCTGTGTATACCAAGGGCAGGAAAACAGACACAGAATTCTCTGTGCATACAGGTAAGAGAATTTTAGCCACCTAAATTAATAAGATAGTTTTAAAAAGTCAACCAAAAAGTAGGCAGAGGTCATGGGGCCTAGAATCAACAATATGGTATTCCAGGCAAAGGGAAAGAAAGTGAGGAAGAAGAAACAAAGATTGCATTGCAACCTCAAAGGATGCTGCAGCTGAAAGTGAGTCCGTGAGAGCAGTGATAAGATCTTATTGGAAAACTCAATTTTAAAGAGTTAGAAAAACAAGAAAAAATGAGTCCTATCTGAAAAGGACATTATGAAAAGCGCTATTAATGAAATCACATTGCATCCAAGCACTGTATAAGGTCCCCAAGCTAAGGGAATAAATCGGAACCTGGGCTCCACTTGGTAAACCTGGTGCTCTACACAGGGCTGAATGCCCCCTGAAGAAAGGAGGACCTTTTTGTAATTGGCAAAAAAGCACCATACGGGCTAGTGGCAACTCAGGAGTCTGTGTCCTCAGAGGGTTTCATATTAATAAAAACCATGACTATAGAGACAAATATTAAAGTGTTGACCCCAAATTGATCCAGCTATTTCATCTCTAACTCACTTGATCTCTTTTCAAGAACATATAGCTGGATATTATAAGAATTTTATTTGATTGCCTGCAAAGCTAAAACTCCCAACAGAGTTAAGATTCAAATGGGTAGTTTAAAAAAAATTTTTAATCTGAGAATAAACCATCATCATCACCATTATAAATAATTTATTAAGCCCCATATCACACTCACAAAGGGAAAACAAAGGTTAGGATAAGAATTCTTGAGGCTGACAGGGTCCTTAGTTTAAATCTTCACTACAGATAGGGGAAATGAGGCCTAAAGAATGGTTGTTACTTGCTCAAGGTAACAGACCACATAAGTAACAATTTCAACTGTGGACTGTAGGGTATTTTGCTTGACATGAACTAAAAATCTGGTGAGGGTGGAGTGGGACAGGGTAAAGTTCCATGAAGTCAGGGACCATACATGTTTTCCATTTCTAAGTCTATACTTGAGATGAATAATCATCTCAAATAGTCACTTTGCTAAACCACAAACAAACAACCCCCCCCCAAAAAAAACAACACAGAACAAAACAAACAGGCAAAGAAGGAAATTACCTAAGTTTCAGAAATGGGACCTTACACATAAGAGATGCCAAACTTTGGTTTACTGAATGCATAGGCAGTTTTGGGGAAAATAAGTTAGAAGACAGATGGGGCCTACCTACGTATATGCAGAATCACTGGGGGCAACTTAAACAGCCAGGATACTAGGATTTCTCTCATCCTCCCCACAGTAAAGTTTCAAATTGAACTTATGCCTGGGCACAATCCTCCTTCCCTTATCCCCACCTACCCCCACCCCACCCATCCCTCCAACTATTAGAGTTAATTTGAAATCACTGGGGTATATTCTCTTTAGTGCGAGGCTCATCAAACTATATCGAGTTAAGCTGCAAATTTTCCCTCATTCTACATCTTTAGGTTCTAATTTAGACTAGGATGGTAATAGGAGGTTAACATGAAAGGACAATCTGGTATAGGCACCTTATCTCCATTTTTCTAATCCAAAATTCTTATTTTGCTCCACACAGGTCATGTAAATAGAGCTGAAGCCCACTGCAGGTTAAAGGGGAGCAGGTAGAATTGGCAGGCAGCTCTATTCATATATTTCCAGTGAGTGCTCTTGGTTAGAGGGACAGAGATGGGAGTGCAATGAGTGGGGGTGGTTGGACACTTCCAAAGAGGCTTTTGTCTGACACCCTGGCTACTTATACTTGTATGCCGAGAGACCAAGAGACCTCCCAGCTACTCCAGATAACAGTCTCAAAAGGGACAAGTATAAGGTAATTAATGCTTTTTATGTTTTTGTGGGGGTTTTTTTGTAGTATAGGTTCTGCCTCTGGGAATATGGGCTCCAAGCTATCAGCTCTAAATAAGAAAAGAAATCTGGAAAGCACTGTAGACTGTTTAATGAAGACACCAGCCTAATTTGTTCTTTCAACCAAAATAAGTATTGGTCTACGCATGTCAGGAATAGAAAAAAAAATGAGATGTTCCTTTCCCTCACTCCCTCACCTCACCCTGCCCTCAATTCCTTCCTTCATGGTTTGCCCTCATCTGGGATACTGTGTGCAGGTCTGGTCATCACATCTCAGGGACAATACCATCAAGCTGGAGAAGGTCCAGGAAAAGGCTTAAAATGGTAAATTTATAGCCAATAAAACAAAGTCCAACTTCATCAATTAGTATACTTAGAAAACATATACCCTCCAAAGTTTAGAACAGCCTAATACAACGTTTTTTTTTACATTTGGATAAATTCATTGACAGATATTTAAAAAGGAAATTAATGTTTGGAGAATATCACTTACTATAGATGTTGACTAGGAGGAGGGCCCAAAGATGAAGATTTAAGGGTTATATATTCTGCGAGGTCCTGCACTAGTAACATTACCTATGTTATCTCATTTAATCCTCACAATAACCCTATGAGTAGGTACTATTAGATCTCCATATTAGTGATGAGGAAACCGAGGTTTAAGAGAAGTTACATAACACATCTAACTCGCACACTGCTGGTTAAAACCAGGTTTCGATATGGATAGGAAAGGAAGTGAAATCATCTTTATGTAGAGATGATGTAGAAAATTCTAAGGAATCTACAAAAGGGCTATTAAAACTAACAAGAGATTAGTACGGTTACAACACAAAATCAATATACATAAATCAATCACATTTCTATTACTAGCAATCAAGAATCAGAAAGTAAAATTTTAAAATACTAACCATTGGGACTTCCCTGGTGGCGCAGCGGTTGAGAGTCTGCTTGCTAATGCAGGGGACACGGGTCCGAGCCCTGGTCTGGGAGGATCCCACATGCCGCGGAGCGACTAGGCCCATGAGCCACAATTGCTGAGCCTGCGCGTCTGGAGCTTGTGCTCCGCAACAAGAGAGGCCGCGATAGTGAGAGGCCCGCGCACCACGATGAGGAGTGGCCCCCGCTTGCCGCAACTGGAGAGAGCCCTCGCACAGAAACGAAGACCCAACACAGCCAAAAATAAATAAATAAATAAATAAATAATAAAAATAAAGGAATTCCTTTAAAAAATAAAATAAAATAAAATACTAACCATTTATAATAGCATCAAAAATATGAAATACTCAGGGATAATTTTGACAACAGATATCCAAGAGCTGTAGATTGAAACTACAAAACATGGCTGAAATAAATTAAAGAACATTTAAATAGAGAGATATACCCTGTTCCTACATTGGAAAAGTCAGTATTGTTAAGGTGTTAATTCTCCCCAAATTTATCTACAGATAACAGTGTAATCCCAATCAAAATCCCAGCAGGCTTTTAAAATAGAAATTGACAAGTTGATTCTAAACTTTATATGGAAATTCAAACAACTGGGAATAGCCAAAACACTTCTGAAAAAGAACAAATTTGGAGGGTTTACACTATTTGAATACAAGACATTATAAAGATACATTAATCAAAACAATGTGGTTTTGGCATAAAGATAAACATATAGGTCAAAGGTACATACTACAGTGTCCATGTGTATAGAGTCAATTGATTTTTGACAAAGGTACCAAAGCAATTAAATAGAAGAAGGATAATCTTTTCAACAAATGTTGCTGGAACAACTGGATGTTCACATGCAAAACAAACAAAAACAAAAAGCAAACCAAAAAACCCTCAGCTATTATCTCACACAACTTACAAAAATTAACCCCAAATGGATCCTAGACCCAAGTGCAAGAGCTAAAACTATATAACTTCTAAAAGAAAATATAAGAGAGAAATCATAGTTACCTTGGGTAAGGCAAAGACTTCTTAGGACACAAAAAGCTGAAATTATAAAATGTTTAAAAATATTTAAATGGACTTTATCAAAATTAAAACATTTTACTTTTCTTTTTTAATATTTAGATGATTTAATAGACATTTCTTCGAAGAAGATATACAAATGGCCAATAAGCACATGAAAATATGCTGCTCAATATCGTTAGTCATTAAGGGAAATGCAAATCAGAACCAGAATGAGATATAACTTCACACCCACTAGGATGGAGAGAGAGAGATCTAGACAGAGATGGAGATAGAGACACAGACATTTAAAAAAAAAAAACCTTTTACTTTTCGAATGACACTGTTAAGAAATGGATAGGCAAGCCATAGACTGGGAGAAAATATTTGCAAATCACATATACCCAACGAAGGACTTGTATCTAGACTATAAAGAACTCTTACAACTCAATATCAGAAGAGAAAAACTAATAAAAATAGGCAAAAGATTTAAATAGACACTTCACCAAAGAAGATATGCATATGGCAAATAAGCACATAAAAAGATGCTTAACATCGCTAATCATTATAAAAACATAAACAAAACTACAAAGAAATACCAATGCATACCTTCTAGAATGGCTAAATTTTTTAAAATGACCATAATAAGTATTGGTATGGAATGGAACTCTCTTACACTACTGGTGTAAGATATTTACAACCATGTTGGAAAACAATTTGGCAGCTTTTAAAAATGATAAAGGTACACCTACCATATGACACAGTCATTCTACTTGTAGATTTAACCAAGACAAATGAAAGTATATGTTTACACAAAGACTTATACATGAATGATCATAGCAGTTTTATTCATTATAGCCAGAAACAAGCCAAATGTTCAACAACAAGCGAATGGATAAGCAAACTGTGGTATATTCATGCAATGGAATATTACTCAGCAATAAAAAGGAATAAACTGTTGATACATGCAAGAACATGGAAAAATGTAAAAATATTTATACTGAGTGAAAGAAGGAGGACAAAAAATATATACTAAATGATTCTATTGATATAAATTTCTAGAAAATGCAAACTAATCTATAGTGATAGAAAGTAGTTATCTGGGAGTCATGGAGGTGGATTATGAAGGGGTACAAAGAAACATTTGGGGATGAATCATATGTTTATTACCTTTATTATGGTGATAGTTTCATGGGCATTGTCAAAATTCATCAAGTTGTATAGGCATTTATACATGTATAATTTCTTATACATCAATTATAGTTCGATAAATGTGTAAAATATAAAATCAAGTCAAATTTGCCTCAACGCAATAGTTAACATACTTGTAAAATAGGGACTGATTTCCCAAACAAATAAAAATAAGTATGCTTATTTTGTAGCCAAACTTTACACAGTATATATAGTTCATTCTGGAAAAGGAGACTAAATAATGACCCCCAGACCCTTCTAATCCAGAAGAATTGTTAGTCAAAAACAATAAGGGGTCATGAAGGCTGCACACTCATATATATACTGCAATAACTAGTATCTCCCTCCTATAGAACAGATTTCAGGTGTTAGCTGAAAGAAAAGAAAAAAAGAGGGGTTATTAACTTTGGCTTTACTGGATGATGAAATTAAGACTGGGCTACTTGCTAATAAGTTCTTCAATAGTTAAAAACTAGTATTGGTTGTTTTTTAAAAATATTCATGTAGGAAGACATAACCATAATTCAAGAAAGTAGAAGAAGAAAAAAAGAAGATGTGTGGTTCCTATATGGTTCAGTAATAATCACAACCAGTCTATGACTCCCTTAAACAGTCTGTTGAAAAATATGAAGGGAGAAGAAAAGGGGGCCCTATGAAAGGTGTACAGGGATAGGGTGGGGATTGACAAAGATATTATGGGGCCAGAGAGAGATATCAAGAGCACGTTTTTAACTTTGCAAAACCAACGTAGAGACCCTTAGGTTAGGTGGCTTATACTCATGTAAAATACCAGCCAATCCATCAACGGATTTTTTTGAAGTGCCCACTAGTGATTTATAGTTAATGCTTAGTGAACTGGAACACTGCAACTGGAACTACTTAAATTTTTCTGACTTCTGAAATGTAATTAAATTGGTACACACAGGGAATTAGCAAAAGTATCCTGATCCTTTAGAGACCAATGTGTTACCCATTTAATTAGTCTGTCCGTCTGGGTAGTAAATCATGTTCTTGTCTAACATGCTAGATAAGCATATCTCACTCAAGCAGAGAACTCAGAAACTTCAGATGGAAATCATTTACAAAATACAAATGGGAAATCACAATAACTACCAAAGGAAGGGAGGAAATAGAGAAGAGGGAAGAAAGAAGAGAGGAGGGGAGGGGAAGGAGGAAGTTCTGTAGAAAGTAGCATTTTAAAGGGGCTTTATTAGCACAGAAAACATGGAAACTTTCTATTCCAAAAAGAATCACCCCCTCAACCACTCTACCACCACCACCACCACCACCACCACCACCATTCTCTCCCTCTTCCTCTCTATCTCTATTTTTTACACACACACTCTCTCTCACACACACACTAAATTTTACAAGTTCAAGTGGTGAAGTATCTATCCACACATCTATGTGAAAAATCAAAATTCATATCAGTTTCTAGATAGCATAGGAATAAATGTTAAGGGTAAGGGAGAGGGAAGATGAGAAGTAGTATATATTAAGCTAAAAGCTTATCCTCTAAGATCAGGAACATGACAAGGTTCCTCACTCTCAAGACTTCTACCCAACATAGAACTGGAAATCCTAGCCAGAGCAACTGGGAAAGAAAAATAAACACAAGGCATCCAAGTTGGACGGGAAAAAGTAAGACTGTCTCTGTTTGCAGATGACCTGATGTTATATATAGAAAATCCTAAAGACTGTACCAAAACACTGTGAGAACTGAAAAACAAATTCAGTAAAGCTGCAAGAAACAAAATCAACATACAAAAATCAGTTGTGTTTCTATACATTAACAATGAACTATCTAAAAAAGGAATTAAGGCCAACAAACACATGAAAGAATGCTCAATATCATTAATCATTAGAGAAATGCAAATCAAAACTACAATGAGATATCATCTCACACTGGTCAGAATGGCCATCATCAAAAAATCTACAAACAATAAATGCTGGAGAGGGTGTGGAGAAACGGGAACCCTCTTGCACTGTTGGTAGGAATGTAAATTGATACAGCCACTATGGAGAACAGTATGGAGGTTCCTTAAAAAACTAAAAATAGAACTAGCATACGACCCAGCAATCCCACTACTGGGCATATACCCTGGGAAAACCATAATTCAAAAAGAGTCATGTACCACAATGTTCATTGCAGCTCTATTTACAATAGCCAGGACATGGAAGCAACCTAAGTGTCCATCAACAGATGAATGGATAAAGAAGATGTGGCACATATATACAATGGAATATTACTCAGCCATAAAAAGAAACGAAATTGAGTTATTTGTGGTGAGGTGGATGGACCTAGAGTCTGTCATACAGAGTGAAGTAAGTCAGAAAGAGAAAAACAAATACTGTATGCTAACACACATATATGGAATATAAAAAAAAAAAAGTTCTGAAGAACCTAGGGGCAAGACAGGAATAAAGACACAGACCTACTAGAGAATGGACTTGAGGATACGGGGAGGGGGAAGGGTAAGCTGGGACAAAGTGAGAGAGTGGCATGGACATATATACACTACCAAACGTAAAATAGCTAGCTAGTGGGAAGCAGCCGCATAGCACAGGGAGATCAGCTCAGTGCTTTGTGACCACCTAGAGGGGTGGGATAGGGAGGGTGGGAGGGAGGGAGATGCAAGAGGGAAGAGATATGGGGACATATGTATATGTATAACTGATTCACTTTGTTATAAAGCAGAAACTAACACACCATTGTAAAGCAATTATACTCCAATAAAGATGTTAAAAAAAAAAGAAATTAAGAAAGCAATCCCATTTACAATAGCATCAAAAAGAATAAATTTAACCAAGGAAGTGAAAGACCTATGCACTGAAAACCATAAGACAAATTGAAGACACAAATGGAGAAAAGAGAACCCTCCTATACTGTTGGTGGAAATATAAATTGTAAAGCCACTATGGAAAACAGTATGGAGGGTCCTTTAAAAACTAAAAATAGAGTTACCATATGATCCAGCAATCCCACTCCTGGGTATATATCCAGAAAAGACAAAAACTCTAATTCAAAAAGATACATGCACCCCAATGTTCATAGCAGCACCATTTATAATAGTCATGACATGGAAGCAACCCAAGTTCCCATCAACATATGAATGGATAAAGAAGATGTGAGATATATATATACACACATATATATGTATATAAAATGGAATATTACTCGGCCATAAAAAAGAATGAAATCTTGCTATTTGCAGCAACACGGATGAACCTAGAGAGTATCATACTAAGTGAAATAAGTCAGAGAAAGACAAATATCATATGATATCACTTATATGTGGAATCTAAAAAATAATACAAATGAACTTATTTACAAAACAGAAACAGACTCACAGACATAGAAAACAAACTTACGGTTACAAAAGGGGAGGAGGGATAAATTAGGAGTATGTGATTAACAGATACACACTACTATATATAAAATAGGTAAACAACAAGGATTTATTGTCTAGCACAGGGAACTATATTCAATATCTTGTAATAATGTATAATGGAAAATAATCTGAAAAAAGATATATATATATATATATATATATATATATATAAACAATCACTTTACTATACACGTGAAACTAACGCAATAGTGTAAATCAACTATGCTTCAATTTTTTTTAAGAAAAAAAGGAATAACTAAGCTGAATATCCAAGAACAAAATAAAAAACAAAATTGAAGACACAAACAGAAAGATATACCATGTTCTTGGATTGTAAGAATTAATATTGATAAAACATTTATACTACCCAAAGCAATCTACAAATTGAATGCAACTCCTATCAAAATTCCAGTGGCATCTTTCACAGAAATAGAAAAAAAAATCCTAAAATTCATATGGAACTACAAAAGACACTAAATAACAAAGCAATCTTGAGAAAGAAAAACAAAACTGGAGGTATTGCACTTCCTGATTTCAAACTATATTACAGAGCTATAGTAGTCCAAACAGTATGATGCTGGCATAAAAACACAGACCAATAGAATAAAAATAGAGAGCCCAGAAAAATCCAAGCACATGCAGTCAACTAATCTTTGACAAGGGTGCCAAGAACACACAACAGGGAAAGGATAGCCTCTTCGATAAATGCTGTTGGGAAAACTGAATATCCACATGCAAAAGAATGAAACTGAACACTTATCTTATACCACTCACAAAAATAAACTCAAAATGCATTAAAGACTTACAGTCCTGAAACCATAAAACTCCTAGAAGAAAACAGGGATAAAGCTTCATGACATTGGTTTTGGCAGTGATTTCATGGAAATGACACGAAAAGCACAGGCAACAAAAGCAAAACTAAACAAGTGGGACTACATCAAACTAAAAAGCTTCTGCACAGCAAAGGGAATAATCAACAGGGTAAAAAAGCAAACTACAGAGTAGGAGAAAAATATTTGCAAACCATATATTTAATAATGGGTTAATATCTAAAATATATAAGGAACTCAAGCAACTTAATAGCAAAAAAAAAAACCCAAAAAACAAAAAACAAATAACCCAATTTAAAATGGGCAAAGGACCTGAATATACAAAGGACCAGTAGTTACATGAAAAGGTGTGACAAGAGATAACAAGTGTTGGCAATGATGTGGAGAAATGGGAACCCTTGTACACTGTTGGTGGGAATATAAATTGGTAGAGCCATTATAGAAAACATTATGGAGGTTCCTCAAAAACAGTAAAAACAGAACTACCATATGATCCAACAATCCCGCTTCTGGGAATATATCTGAAGGAAACGAAATCAGTATTTCATAGAGATATCTGCACTCCCATGTTCATTGCAGCATTATCCACAATAGCTAAGATATGGAAATAACCTAAGTGTCCATTGACAGATAATTGGATAAAGAAAGTGTCATGACAACATGGATGAACCTGCAGGGCATTATGCTAATTGAAACAAGCCAGACAAAGAAAGACAAATACTGCCTGGTATCATTTATATGTGGAATCTAAAAATAAAAGTCAAACTCGTAGAAACAGAGAGTAGAATGGTCATTGACAGAGGATAGGGGGTGGGGGAAATGGAATGTTGGTCAAGGGGTTCAAACCTCCAGTTATAAGATGAATGAGTTCTGAGGATCTAATGTACAGCATTGTGACTATAGTTAATAATACTGTATTGCATACTTAAGATTCGCTGAGAGAGTAGATCTTAAGGGTTCTCACCAAAAAAGTATGCATGTATCAAATCATCACATTGTACATTTTAAATATGTACAATTTTACTTGTCAATCATATCTCAATAAAGCTGGGGGGAAAATTAAGGTTTTTTTCTTAGCATCTACCTCCAACCATCCAACAACCACCACCTACTCCCCCCACACTTCACACACACACACTCACAATCTCTAGATCAAGTGGCAAAGTATCTATCCTTCCATCCATCTATCCATTGATATAAAAAAGCAAAATTTACATCACTTTGTAGATAGCATAGCAAAAAATGTTAAGGGCTAGGAAGAGGGAAAATGAGAAGTAATAAATGTTAAGGCAGTCATACTGGGAATAGAGGTGCTAAGAAAATCCCTCCTTATTTTTAGGTTGCTCTTCATTCAGCTCTCAGTTTAAATAAATAAATATTTAATATAATATATAATTAATATTATAGTATATAATTAATAAATATAATATATAAAATTCATATTACATTTTATAAATGTAATATAAAAGTAATAAATATATAAATTACATTACTATGCAATATATACTATAAAATATTACTACAGATGGCAATTCTTGAACTGTTTGGTTTTTGTCCCTGTCACTGATGGTACTTGGGAACAAATGTACAAACCACAGGGCAATGAGAGAAATGAAATTTTGTGCTGAAGAAAGAAACCAGATTCAGAAAGCAAAGATTCATATAAACTTAAAATATGAAAAAAAAATCTCCATGAGGAATATAAAACAGGTTCACACTGCTCATTAGAAAGAACATGATGAGCTCTAGCAGAGACGTGAAGAAAACTGTAAGGATTTTATGGGAGAAAAATGGAAGAAGAATGGAGGGATGGAAGATAGAATAGAATGGTACCAGAAGGAAGTATAATTTGTGTTGAGCCTCAAAGAATAGGCAAGGTTTAGTCAGGTAGATAGGACTAAGAAGGTGTTGAAAGAAGATGATGAACAAAGCACTGGGTATGTTTAGGAAATTGTGAGTTGTCACATTTGGGGCTTACTGTGTATGGCAGGGGTTATGGACATGGGTTCTCAAAACAGCCTTTCTGGATTAACATCCTAGCTCTACCAGTTACTAGCTGTGAGACTTTGTGTAAATCATTTAGAATTCCATATGCTTCATTTTCCTCCTCTGCACAATGGGGAAGAACAATAGGAATTTATATGGTTGCTGTATGGATTAAATAAGATAATACATGTAAAATGACTTAGAACAGTGTCTGGCATCCAGTAAGTGTGCAATGAATGTCAGCCTTTTTTTTTTTTTTTTTGGAGGAAGTGCAAAGGAAGTATCCAGGATTTAAGGCTAGCAGAGAAGGTAGAAGCCATATTCTGGAGAACTTGGGTTGCCAAACTTGAGGGGTTGGTACTTAAATCAAAATGAAGAAAGTTTTGAATAATAGAGTGCCATAAAGGCAGAGTAATGGTTGTCAATTTGTGGTAGGAGATTTTTACAACTCTAGCTGCCTGACAGTGCAAAGGGCTGGCTCGTGAGAGAGTTTTTACCATCAACGGAAGGGTTCAAGCACAGCCTGGTCAACCAAAGTCAAGGGTGTCATAAATGGTAGTCAGGCAGTGGGTCAGTGTTGGCCAACTTGAAAGGCCTCTAAGATCCTTTTCAACTCTAAGTTGATTTCAGATAAAGACGCTAGGAACAATATGGAGGAGAGCTTTATGCAAGACTAAGCATGGAGCCAGAGCAACTGTTCAAGTGAGAGAGGGCAGTACAAGAGAGTCAATGGCGGGTTTGCTGGTCTAGAATATCAGAGCTGGAAAGAACCGCAAAGATCAACCAGCCAGTTCAGCTTCTTCACTGTACAGACAGGGAAATTAAAATTCTCAGATAGAGGAAGTGGGTAAATTTTAAAGGGGTGAGCCTAGAGGCGGGGAAGCCAGCCAGGAATCCAGAAATAAATAAGGGCTTGGAAGAGGGTGGGAGTAGCAGGATTTGAAAGGAAGGGAGTAGATATGAGGGCTATTTTGAAGGAAGAAGGACTGACAGCATGTGGTGATTGATTGGATATAGAGGATGAATAAGCAGTGACTCCAAGATTTCAATGCTGGCTGAGTGGGAGGCAGGAGGCCAAGGACAGAGCCTGTTTGGCAAGGGGAAGATAACAAGTTCCGTTTTTGATATATTGGGGTTTGAGATAAAAAAAGAGAAAAGTTATTCAAGTAGACACTGTCCATCAGACAGTTGAAGAGTTTTTTGTTTATCACTTCCCCTGTCCCAGTGTGAGAGGCATCATGGGCATTGGGAAGAAAAGGCACTCTAAAATCTGAATTTTGAATACCAGCTCTGCCACTTACAGGTCCAATGGATTTTGGAAACTCTCTCAGCCTCAATTTCTGCCTCTTAGAATAGGGACACTACTAAGTACATATCAAACACCATACTGTTTAATCCTGAGAGTCTAATTCACATATTTAAAAACTTCCCAGGAAAGCTTGGGAATGACTGGTCTGTGTGACCTGCCTCTTCTCCAATGCTACGGCACACAGAACGTGGGCAGAGGAATAGTTAATATTGGTATTAGAAAGAGAACGTGAGGCACAAAAAGAGGATTTGACACAAAATTCCAAAGTATAGTGGGACAAGCATAGGATTTGGGGTCAGGCCGAGCTGGGTTCAAAGCAGAGCTCTACCACTTACTGGCTTTGTTACTTTGAGAATGTTGTTTGGCCTCTCTGAGCCTCTTTTTTTTTCATCTGTAAAATAGGAATCCTATCACTTAATTCACAGTAGTGATAAGATTAGAGATTATGTACATAAAATTCCCAGAATGTAACTGGCAGTTAATCAATGGTAGCTTTGATCATCCCCATCCCAGAGTTGACTCCCAAGCACATGAAAATAGTGACGCCAATTTCCTACTGTGTGCTTCCATTCTCTCGCTCCTTCGAACCAGCCCTCAAAAAATAAAAGCACATCAGCTATCCCTTTGATTTTTCACACACCTACGAGGTCACCCAAAGCATTCCCTCCTGCCCTTTGAACTTTTAATTCATTCTCAAATGATTTACCGCCTGCCTTGCCTCCAAATGACCATGCTAGCAGTCGTGTCCTTCCTCTCTGAGGCTCTGTCCTTTTGATAACAACAGTGCCCCTGATGGGGTTGCCATTCACACACTCTACGAGCACGCTCCCAAGACAAAATTGTCAACTTTAGAAGGACCTTAATGGGAACAGCAGTGAGGAGCAAGCTAACATTCTGTTTCTCCACCAACGCCTGCAAAGACCGAATTATCTTCTCTAAGACTTTCTCAGATTGCTGTACTCCTTGCAAACTTACTATGCGATCCTGATGAGGATAAACATTTCCCTGGGGTCTCTTTCGAGGCCTGTTCCTAAAGTTTGCTCCAGCGATCAAACTCTCTAGCACTAGTCTGGGCAGGAACAAATTAAGAGAAGACCCCACAGTGTATCTTAAACTGTCACAGTACTGCCAGTGTGAGTTTTGATGTGTTTCCTTTAGTGCCCTGACATAACCTAACTGACTTCCACAGAGACAGCCGCCAATTAGATGAGACCCCCATTAGGAAGGAGGACGGACAAGGTTCCTTTTGGCCCTTTTCAGCATTCTCAGCTTTGAGTAAAACAGTGAGAAAAGGAATGTCATGGTCAAATAATAAGGACACTTAAGGCACTGGGTATAAATACCAGACGGTGACTCACATCCAAGGCTAGTCAGACAGAACACGTTAGGGCTTGCTTAAGCAAAAGTGAAAACATACACACACACACACACACACACACACACACACACACACACACACAGAGTAGGTTCACACTGCTTCAGCTGAAGCAATGAAACACTTGAGTCAGGCAGAAGCCTCACACTCTACCCTCCCTGAACACATAGCAACAAGAGGGGTGGCTGCTGTTTTAAGAGTCTCGCAGCAACGCTTCCCAACAGCAAGGGAATGCTGTAATCATCAGCCAGCAGGCCTCTCCCACATGCAAGCCTCAGGAACACAGCTCACGCACAGGAGCTGCAGCGGCAATAAACCCAACCACTGCAAACCCAACTCGAGGCAGCTCTTGGACAAGCAGGTAGATGACCCTAGCCTCCACTGCCGCCCTCTCCCCTCTCATCCAGGGTTGCACCTGGGATCCCTTTCCATGTCCACCTGTACCACTACTTCCTTCTATTCGTTCCCTCTGTCCCAAGCTCGTATGTGTCTGTCATTCAAGGCTCACCCCACTTACTAGGTTTCTCAAAAGACTGGAAAACTCGGCTAGTATATCCAGCTCTTCAAGTCATATTCGCTTTCTCATTTGTAATGGGGAGAAGAAAGGGGGACGTGACCAGTTACTGAGTACAAAAGTTTTGCTTACTCTTCCAGCAAACCATTACGGAGAATCTGCTCCGCTCTGTGCTGAGGATAGTAAAGGTACAGAAGACACAGCCATTGTCCTCTAGAAGATTTTGGTCCAGCAAACCAGACACAGGGCAGTGAAAGTACCCCAACATTTCTACTGGAAAATCAGAAGTCCAGCATTCCAAAAAGGGAGAGATTACATCCACCAGGAGCAGACTGAGATGATGCGCTTGGGGCATAGAGTAGGGCTTGAAGGTTAGGCCCAAGTGGGAGGGGAGGGGAGAGGGGAGCAGGCCTTCTGAGTCGGCAATATGAAGCCGAGCCACTCAAGGAACGTCGAGATGGGAAATTTGGAGGCCAGAACTTCCCAGGTGTGTTGGTGGGGGGAGTAGAGAGGAAAACACTCTGCCTGAGAATCTGGGTCCTAGAAGGAATGCTAGAAAGTAAGACTCGAGCCCAATGGACAATGGTCCCTACACCAGGCTAAAGTAGTTTGGGCTCTATTTTGGAGGTAGCAGGGAAATATTAAATAATTTTAAGTGGGAGGGGGGATGATCAAAGGGAGGGAAACCATTGAAGAGGCCACTACAATAGTGTAGTTGTTCCAGAAGGAGGCTTCTTCCTGCCTGTCCCAGCTCTTGCAAGATCCTCCTTCAAAGCTGCCTTCTCTGTCTGAGCTCACAATTTCAGAGCTCATTACTATGCATCTCTTTTAAGTTGGGTGAGATATCAATGACATTTCTTATTCTGAATGAGACTCCTAATGTTGTACTGAAGTTGGGTCAGGGACTTAAAAAAAAAGTAGAAGCTTCATCCCAAACTCCCAGTTTAGAAGAAAGGAACTATGATACATCATTTCCATTTCTGTAATAGCATCGGTTGGCTTGGCCCCTGGTCTCTTCTAAGATCCCAACAGAGGAGCTGGAGGGGAAAGAGGGAGAAGGGAGAGAGAGGGAGAGAGAGGGAGGGGGGTGAGGCGGGAGAGGGAGGTGGGGGGAGAGAGAGAGGTGCCAACATAAGTCAAAACCTGATTGTCAAGTGCTTTTCTGGGGCCTGTTCCAGATCACTGTCACTTACAGGCTTAGACTAGAGCTCAGCCCTAAATTAGGGCTCTAACCTAGAAGCCGGGATGGGAGGTGGAAGGGCCCCACCTGGGTCTTAGCAGTGGGAATTAACTCTCCCTGATCCTTAATTCTTTTGGCTTTTATTAGTGGCTGGAAGGGGAGAAGGATGAAACCTGAACCCTAATGCAGCTGAGAAGGGCTAAGAGCCAAAACCTTCCTTAAGCAGATACAATATGTGCAGGGCCTGGGCAGGTTTCAGAACACTGCACATTTCTCCAGCCAAAGGCATGGGAAAACATGAAAATTACATATTTAACCCTTTACATCCAGAGAGGGAGAGTATCATCCTCCCACCAGCGCTCACACAGCAGAGACAAACTGGCAAGCTGGCTCTTGCAAAAGCCCCAGCACTTGGTGCTTTGTGACCACCTAGAGGGGTGGGATAGGGGGGGCGGGAGGGAGACGCAAGAGGGAGGAGATATGGGGATATGTGTATACGTATAGCTGATTCACTTTGTTATAAAGCAGAAACTAACACACCATTGTAAAGCAATTATACTCCAATAAAGATGTTAAAAAAAAAAAAAAAAGCCGGAGCACTTGGGTAGCCTTTTTCACAAAAATACCCCCAGCAGCTAGATACTCAAATCAGTTTCAAATATAAATTACAAGCTATTTCACCTGGTCAGAGTTAGGTAAAGGGAACCCATGTGCCCATTAGATTTTTAGCATGAAATGAGTTTTGTCTACGAGGAGGGAGGGAGTGAAGAGACCAAGTTCCATGGCACAAGCATCTTTACAACATTCTGAATTTCAGTTTTACACCATGCAGAAAAGCATGTGATGCTGTACAAAAAAAGTAACGGATCTAGAAAGCAAATCTAAGAAGGATGGAGGTAGGAAAGTTAACCTTTCCTGAGAATTTTCTGTAAGTATACAGGACATCCAGTCTAGGGTTTGGGTCAGATAATCACTCCAAATGTGCAGAAGTCTCTTAATAATAAAGTGATGTTTTCCAGCCAGATTTGCAGCCAATGAATTTGTGAAGTAAATCCCTATTTCCTTTTTTTAATTAATTTTTACTGGAGTATAGTTGCTTTACAATGTTGTGTTAGCTTCTTTTTTATTTTAATATAAAACTCAGGATGAAAGTACGGTGAGGACACCACTGAAAACAATTAAATCATATTTGCAAGTTTAACAATGCTTTTTCAAAGGTCACATTTTAAGAACCAATGCTACTGCAGAAATATGAACAATGATATTCACAGATTAATAATACTCCCCCATGCAGAGAGCATAAAACTACTAACAACAAAAATGCAATCCAGACTTGAAACTCCAGTGGAGTTTGCCTTACGAAGCCTCCACATTTTACTTTTCATATAGCGAAAACAATCCTTAAATATCTTGGCAAGACAACTGATGTTTTTTAACAGCCTCGAATCTTTTAACATTTCCAGCTTCATGTCTGAACTTT
Source organism: Balaenoptera physalus (assembly GCF_965194825.1). Taxonomy (NCBI): domain Eukaryota; kingdom Metazoa; phylum Chordata; class Mammalia; order Artiodactyla; family Balaenopteridae; genus Balaenoptera; species Balaenoptera physalus. Next base: position 44,939,408 of record NC_138903.1, read on the forward strand.
GGCGTTTTGACAGCTTCTTCTATTTTTTGTTTGTTTGATTTTTGGACTTCCCCATCACTTGAAAGTACTAAGTTAGGCAGAAAGAACTTCAGCCAGTAATACCTCAGGTGACTAGGCAGCCTGCAGACTGGAGGAGATAGCAAGACCAAACTATGACCAGAAAAGCCCATTAAATAACAATGCAGGCCTGTTCCAATGTCTGTTGGGGCATGAGATTGTCTGGCAATTAAGTCATTTCCACAACAATCAGCAGATTAGTAAATCATCTGTGTTAACCATTATGTTCCTAAAATAATGATTTGTTGTTTTAACTGACCAGTGGCCTTAAATAAAATTCTTTTTCTTTCTCTGAACTGCCTATGGAACTCCTTTCCCTGATGGTCCTATGGTCTCAGAAGATCCAAAACTGAACTAAACCTGGTTAGCCCTCCCAATCTCCGTCACCACCTAGAGCCTTCTAGATTAGAAATACTGGATTCATCTCTAACTCCTGCCTCTCCCTCATTTCTTCAGATTCAAATGGTGTATATTACCACTACCTCTGGCAACTTGCTAATGTGTTAACAACAGTCAGCACGTTGCCAAGATGACTGATTCCTTTATAATGCCATCTCCAATTGTTCAGTACAGGTCTTTCCTCGTGGAAGCAGTTATATGGCTGGTACTGTGTTAGATGCTTTATTTTTAATACTTTAACTCTAATCCTCCAAAAAACAACAAAATGGCTACATACTTCCAACCTGAATCCATCCTATAGCCCAATGTTCTGGGTTCTTCAGAATAACGGGCTCAAACCCATTCACCCTATGTCTCATTACTCAAGCAGATCTTCACTGATCCACTTATCCAGCCACACAAGCAGTATCACATTGGGCAAGTTACCTAACCTCTCTATTCCTCAATTTCCTCATCTGTAAAATGGGGTTGATAAAGGGGCTAATATGTGTTAAAATAGAAAACCAGTGCCTGGTCCAAGGTACGCACTATGAAAGTATTTTTAGAAAGCAAATAAAAGTGACGTTTATGGGGCTTTGTGCTGGTTTCACAGGCCATAGGAAGTATAGCTCAGCTCCTAGAACGGCACTCGATAAATTTAATGCATGAATTAATAAGTGAATAAATGAAGAAACCACACATACCTGGCCCTTGGGGAGCTCATACTCTTACTCAGTTCACTGTGGGGGTGAACCAACTGGCCTGTCGCCTGAGTCCTTAGGACATGCAGCACTTGTACTAACTGGAATGAATGCCTTTCTTCCTCCCCAACCTACCTAAATCCTGTAGAGCCCTCAAGGCCTAGCTTCAATTCTTCCTTTCTCCACAAAGCTCCCTAACCACATCAGCCTGCAATGAAATCTCCTCTCACTGAATAAATGTTGCTCTTCCTCACAGACATAGAGAACAGACTTGTGGTTGCCAAGGGGGGGTGGGGGAGGGATAAATTAGGAGTTTGGGATTAGCAGATATGCACTACAATATATAAAATAGATAAACAACAAGGTCCTACTGTAGAGCACAGGGAACTACATTCAATATCCTGTGATAGACCATAATGGAAAAGAATATGAAAAGAATGTATGTATATGTATAACTGAATCACTTTGCTGTACAGCAGAAATTTACACATTGTAAGTCAACTATACTTCAATAAATTTTTTAAAATGTTGCTCTTAGATCCTAGCCCATGGTTTCAGCACTTAAATTAAGGTTTTTGTTCCCCAGGCTTGCAGTAGTGCCTCTCTTCAACAAAATTGTCATTTCCAGGGAACAGGTCTTCCATGGTGGCTATCTCTTGTACTCTCTAGTTTAGGGTAAGGCACTTTACAAAGTGTTCAACAAATACGTGTTGACTGGTGGACTGATTGATTGATTGGAGGCTTAATTGAGAGCTCTTAGGTAGGAGCCAAACAAGGCTTAGCATAGCCTTTCAAATTGCTGTCTCTTCAAACATTAGCCAGAAATCATGTCTGGTCCTCCAAATTCTGCCAGGAGCAAACGTCACATTAAAGATGTCCTGCCATTTCATACAACTTCCAAAGATTTGGTAACTTCATACACTTAATTTTTTAAGTTCAGAATTCCCTTAAGAGCATTTCTGCTTAATAAGGGACACCTGTAGAATGCTTTCCCTTTCTTTCTTAAATCACATACACATCTAGTATTTATATGAGATAAAGGATAAAATCAATCTCCCTCCCTACTGGGGAAAAAATGCGAGTTTTATTATTTTCATTTTGCAAATGAGGAAATGGAGACACAGAGAGGAAAATGACATGCCCAGTCATACACAAATATTGAGCAGCAAAGCGAAGACTGAACTTCAGGTCTTCTGAATCCAAGCTTATACTTCTCACCCTGACTTGAGATTTAAAACAAAACAAAACCTTTCCTTTGACCCTGACCCCTGACAGGCATGTACTGGTAACAGTACCAATTTTTGCAGTACGTTACATTTCTCTAATTTCTCTCATTCTCCACCCCCTGTCATATTCTTATCCAGTTCTTTTTCTCTCTCTCTCTTTCTTTCTTTCACCTATGTAAACATGATAGTGTTGAAACAGCCTGGGATGTGGAGTCAGACAGAAGTCAATTTGAATGCCAGCTCATCCACGTGGAGTCTGTTACTTAACTTCTCCTGAGCCTCAGTCCCCTCATCTGCACAATGGGGAGACCAATATCTACCTCAAAGAGTTACTGTAAAAATTAAATAAGAATATATGTAAAACACCTAGAAGTAGCAGTATTTACCACATAGCAGGTCCACTACCTCTCCTATTTCCCCATATCTACGCCTGGACCACCCATTTAGTTCAAGAGGTTGCTGAGATCCAACCAAACAGCATTACCTCCATCCAATGAGGCATAACCACACAAGTGGAGTATCCAGGTCCCTGCCTGGTCCACTTTTCCTCCTGTTGCCTTGCTACTCCCTGATTACAAATTTAAATTAACACAGAGCTCCAAACTCTCAGTCAAGTCCTTCAAAGAACATGAGAGTCAAGAACTGATACTTACTCTCCCCTGAGTCTCCAAGATATCATCCCTCACCCTCTAAGTCAGAGGTAAGATGCCATCAAAAACTGCCTACCTGCAGAAGTTTTCAGAGGAGGTTTTACTTACATCAAACACAAACAAAAAGAAATGGAAAGCAGCAAGGCAGCCCAACAAAGACAAGGCTTTAGCTTGTCATGTTCTCATAAGCAAAGATGGGGCAGCAGCCATGAGACTCTAACCCCTTTCCAGAATAACTAGTTGAACGAGCTTTCCTCCCAGGTCTACCTCATCTCACCCCCAACCCCTTCCCCCAAAAGAAAAATCAATTTCTGATGGACCGTGAAAGGCAGTATAGGAGAACCATTCAAAACTTCCCTGCCAGAGGCTCAGGAAGAGAGAAGACCATACAGCTGGGAATCTGCTGAGTGGCATTAGGGTGGGGGCCAGAAGACACCACAAAGGGTCTGTCCATCACTGGGCTTAACCCTTGATCCTGTCAAATTAGTCCCACCTCCTGCATTCCTCACAGATGTAACATTAAAAGACTTGAGTGAAAGTTAACAGACCATGTGGCATGCCGTCCCTGAGAACATACCAGGAAACAGCCACTTCTGGAAACATAGGAAGTAGGAGCGTGGAGAAAAGCTAAGCCCTGGAAGAACTGCCTGCTGTCAGTCAGCCTTTACACTTCCACAGCCTAGATCATGAGCGAAGATCCTGGAGCTCTTAGCATCCCGTCAATAAAGCAGAAGCTTGCCCCTCGGAGAGGCTGAGAAGAAACAGGAGGGTACGGAGAGGTGAAATAACATGCCAAGATTACTCAGCGAGTTGATAAGAGAATATCAGGAATGCGACAAAGGTCCAGTCCTCCACTGAAACAGGACAGAGAGAGACACAGTATGAGAAAAGTTCCCCCTGATCCAGCTACCAATTTGCTGAGAGTTTTCAAACTTTATCAACCTTAACTCTATGAACTTCTCTCTCCCCACCTCCCCACACCGGAAGTATGGCTGAGCCAAGAGGGACAGAGCTGGTACAGCAGACTAGAAGGGCCCACTGTACCAAAAAAGAAAAACAAACAACAAAAAAAGCTGGGTTTTGGACAGCAGGCAGGGAAGACAATGAATGAACCAAGAAGTAGTGACACTTGAATGAGACAGTCCCAAATGTAGGCCTCAAGCAACTTGGTGCTGGTGGGTGGGGGCTGGGAACCAAAGACTGGACATGAAAGAAGGGTAGCCTAGATGCATGGAAAATGTGTCTCTGATGCTACCAGGCAATGCTCATCCCATGGCATGGCGTAGTCACAGACTCGCACTGAAAGAGGAGGGAGTGGAGGTGAAGTCAATGGGGAGGAGTTAGTCTCTTTGAGAAACGAAGTCATCTGGATCTCTGCAATTTCAGTGCCCAGCCAGGATGGCTATGTGCCCAAGTAAACATGCCAGTGTGATGTGAGGAAGAACAAATCATCCCTTGCAAAACTAATGCCTAAGACAATCTTTCCACTTGGCCTGTTTACACTGGATGGGGCGAAGGGGTGTAAGGAGACAAACCTCTATCCCATCCCAGTCCTTGGAACACAGTCTTTAGCAGGGAAAAATAATATCTCAACTTGTTCATTAATGACTTAATTGAAGTCTGTCTGAAGCGGGTATTTCAGGGGAGCACCAGGAAACAAAATATTGCCTTCACAGAAACTGAGTGAAAGTGATCTAGGTACCAACATAAGTAATACAAAAGGGTCACTTGCTGATTACAAGATAAATCAGGTAGACCTGGAGTTCAGTTTCAGAGAGAAATTTAATGATGCATACACTGCATGTACACACAAATCTGGCCCCAGGATCAAGGATATGAGCACCTGGGCAGTGATAGTAGTAGAAACCCCAAACCCACCTACATCTCTGTTACATAGATGGTTAGGTTCTGTAATTTCATCAGTGATACACTATGGATGAAAGAGGCCTCTCCAGAACTGTTCTGAACGTGGCCACTATCAATAACTGTGTCAGGGGGACATATTTCCTAGACTTTAACTCTCTCTTCTCCAGGCCTCTCATCCTTCAGTGATAATGAGGATTAAGCTCCACTTCAATACACTCCCCGATCAGGGCAAGAAAAGGCATTTGCCCAACTCAGGTGACAGACTTGTAGATGTGAGGGTGTGGGGGAGGGGCGAGACTGTCAGAGCAAGACCTCCAGAAGGAACGACTCTTGTGGGTATTCCAGGTACAGACAGAAGACCTCAGAACACAGGAATGGCAGCAACAATAGGAGATTTGCAGCCAGTGCCAGCGGCAATGTGCACAGAAATAAATATCTGACAGGGCTGGGGACTGCTGTGTCTAAATTCCTACCAAGGGGTTCTGTAAGTTGGAGTCTGCTTGTATGTCACATAGGGTCAGCATCTTCAATCTTGGAGACACCTATTTGTTCCAGAAGGGGAAAATTAAGTTCAGAGAGGTTATTCCTACAATTTCCAAGCCAGTAGTTGGTTAAAAATCAAATCAAATCAATCTGATGTTCTAGAGGTCTGATTTTGACACTATTCGCCAAATGCCACTTCCTTCTTCTATTATACAAATTCCTCGTCTGTAACTCTTTGTAGAAATATATATGCTCCTGGAATTCATGGCTTATGTCTTCTCTATCATCTCCCTTAGAACACTTTTTCCAAGGCTGACCTGGGCCAGGGGCAGGGCTAGGGGCAATTCTAAATACATAGTGAGTGATGGGATGTGCCCCTCCTAAATCTCTTATGTAGTTGTCCCAGGTGCCTAGGTAGAGGCCTTGGGCAGGTGTGGCTTAGCAGCACAGATACTTCCACTAAAAGGCTTTGCTTGACACAGAGTCTTCCTATGGCATGGATGCCAGAAAGAGCCAAAGTGGTCTTCAGCTGTATTTTTTTAAAGAATGGTCCTACCTAACTTTGGTCAGACTCTCCTCAGTTACTGCATTCAGCTGTGGGCTCCCTAACTCAAGAGGAACATGGCTAAGCTGGAGTGCATCCAGAGTGGGAGGAGGCTGGATCTCAGATCCTGTAAGGAACAGCTGAAAGAGCTAAGGCTCTTTAGCCCAGAAAAATGAGACAAAGAGACACAGTCTTTGTCTTCAGACCTCCCAAAGGTTGTCCTAAGTAAGAGAAAGCATCTTGTTCTGTGTGGTCCCAGAAGGCAGAGCTATAGGACCCATAGAGAATAGGTAGATGGAGAATGATTTCAACTCAACCTGAGAAAAAGCTGTCTACTACAGTGAAAACTTTTCAACACTGAAATGGACTGGCTAAGAAGGGAGTGAGCTCCCCCATGACCACAGGAGAACAAGCTCAGGGCTACTGCACATGGATCGGTTAAGATTAAGACCAGGTGACTTCCACAAGGCCTTCCTCACTCTGATAATCTGTGATTCCAGCCACCTCAAAGAACAGCATTCCGTTAGCAGGCCTGAGTTGAGTCTGCCCTTTGGTGAGGGGCGGGGAAGGAGGGTGCTTAGTGAGAGCAGCCCTTCACTTAATCTCTGCTGTTCTTCATTAACTTTTCTCAGACAGGTCAGCATCTTTTTGTCCCCTGGTTCTGAAGAAGCCTAACTATAAAAATTCTGATGTTCCCTCCAGATAATCACTCCATAAACACCAATCTCAAATCTAAGTCTTTTTTCTTAAAAAAAAAAAAAATTCCTGGGAGGAGATGGAGGAGAGCAAGGGGCAAAATCATCTGAATTCTGTTTAAGGGACAACATTCAAGTGTCTTCCAGCTGCAGTTGAATTATTTTTTTTGAGGTTTTAGAGAAGGAAAAGCCTCTAATAGGCTTGGCCTTTTTTCGCTTCAGGGAGCACATGTGTGGATTGCAATAGGTTACCAGGTGTATTGTGACAGCCCAGCAGGCCCCAAAGTAGTGTGTACCCAAAGCTCAGCCAAGGGTTACCAGACATACCACCCACCCTCTTTGCCTTACTACCTCCCTCCAACCTTCTTTGTATTTCTCTGGATGGATTCCTACCCCATGTCCCCAAAAGCTTACTTTCAGAGAGAGAGGAGCATTTGGGGAACTGAGGTAGTAGACATCTTTGCTGATTCTAGAAGCAGAGATGAGGAGGAGATTCATCTAAGTAACCAGGCTGGACTAAGCTCTCAAGAAGCACACCCCATGAAGGGTCCCCTTGTGAATGCCAAGCCCTGGCCTGGGGGTGGGCCCGGCCTATAACATAACTAAGAAGGTTTCACAGAACTACCATTTCTCACATAACACTACCTCTGCACCCAACAAGAACTCAAAGTCACAGCCAAATCTACTGCCAGCCACAAGACAGCCTGAATCTGACTTTACCCACGTCCTCTTGAAATCTCAAATGCCTCTTTGTGTGCTTCTTCTAGAAATAAAGTCACAGTGGGGATGGGGGAGGGGATAAAAACAACTTAAAGAGCATGTCCTGCCATTTTCCCAGGCTAAGGATGGCACACAGAATTAGGGTTTGCCCAATCCATTTTCACATCGTCTGTGCTAATAAAGATGGGCCAACGACCCCCATTTGGCAAATAGAATCTTGGGTCCAAAGAGGATAAAATAATATAGCAACATCAGTGCACACTAAGTGGAGGAGGTGAAGCTTCTTCCTCCTCCAGGCTACTGCCCCACCCCACCCTACTTTGTTCCAGGGCAGTAACTAGCGTCCACTTCCTTCAGTGTGCCAGATAGAGACTGCCACCAAAAGTGGGCCAGGAAAAGGGCAAATATGAAGGGTGAGCCTGTTTCTGCAATGTCTTGTCCTTCTCCCCAATTTTCCTCCTTCTCCTTTTCCTGCATCCCCACATTGGTCTCCACCCTTTCTTTTCTCCACCCTCAGCCAACCTCAGGGCACATTTCCAAGAACTCAAAATGAGTATAGGAATCTTACACTACAGCTTAGCAACTCTCTCTCTCACACACGCACGCACGCACACACACCACAGGAGGATACAATTTGAATCTCTGAGGCCTCTGAGAGGCCCTATCTGATGCATAATCATTGGCGCCAGAACCTTGAAAAGGTCACCCACCCTCCAAAGTGGATCTTTTCCAGCACACGGAGCCAACTTCATGGATGACTGTCTACACTGTAGAGGGGGTAGAGGGGGACCCCTAGGTAGCAAATAGCCAAGTCTGATTAGAAGAAAATCTCCACTTCATCCAGACAGGCCCCCTGGGTCAACGAGGTAGATGCTAACCAAAGGAATCAATAACGCCAAGGGCATGGGCCCAATTCTCTAGTTGGTCACATTTCTTTGGGAACATCACACTGTATGGGGCAATCATAAACCATCCCTTAACACTTGGGATAATCAATAATAATAGTTGTTTTTTAACATTTCTTCTTTTTTTGTCACTTAATTGTTAAGAGAAGGCTATACCAGTCTCCACAACTTCGGCAGCTGAATTCCTTACTTTCAGGGAAATCATAGAAGCCTATAGGAACTGATGATTTCCCCAACCTGATTACTTCCTGATCCAAAGGGTCCCCCATAACAAATATGAAATACACTTTCACACTCTATGCACTCTTCCCACTAATCATCTTTCCTCAAATTCCTCCACTCCCAAGATGCCTCCACCTGTTCCACAAGCTATCTCCAAGCATGTACACCACATCAGATCCAAATCGTTTTTAGTGTTTTTCCCCACGACACCGAAGGAGGTTCTCCGATATTTCTTACCATGGTTCTGGCACCTGACCTCTGTCTCTGCCTGACCTGAGATCATCACAAGTGATTTGGAGTCACCAAAACAGTCCTCTCCTACTCCCTGAGCCCAGACTCCACCAGGGAGTGTCTACAACCCAGTGCTCACCTACTCTGGAAACACAGGCTGGCGTGCAAAAGGTCACTGGGGTGGGAGGCCGCCAAGACTGGATACATCCCTCAACGGTATAGCCCCATGCCCCTTCACAAACTGCAGTACTACTGGAAGAATTGAGAAACTCTCCAAGTAGAGGATGTGGAGAAAAGGGAACCCTTGTGCACTGCTGGTGGGAATGTAAATTGGTACAGCCACTATGGAGAACAGTATGGAGACTCCTTTAAAAACTAAAAACAGAACTACCATATGATCCAGCAATTCCACTACTGGGTATATAGCTGGAAAAAACAAAAACTCTAATTCGAAAAGATACATGCACCCCAATGTTCGTAGCAACACTATTTACAATAGCCAAGTCATAGACACAACCCAAGTTTCCATCAACAGGTGAATGGATAAAGAAGATGTAAAAAAAAAAAAAATATATATATATATATATATACACACACACACATATATATATAATGGAATACTACTCAGCCATAAAAAAGAATGAAATATTGCCATTTGCAGCTACATGGATGGACCTAGACAGTATAATGCTTAGTGAAATAAGTCAGACAGAGAAAGACAAATACTGTATGATATCACTTTTATGTGGAATCTAAAAAATAATACAAATGAATCTATATACAAAACAGAAACAGACTGACAGACACAGAAAACAAACTTATGGTTACCAAAGGGGATAGGGAGAGGGGGAGGGACAAATTAGCAGTATGAGATTAACAGATACAAACTACTATACATAAAACAGATAAGCAACAAGGATTTACTGTATAGCACAGAGAATTATACCCAATATCTTGTAATAATCTATAATGGAATATAACCTGAATAAAAAAGAATCACTATGCTGTACACCTGAAACTAACACAAAATTGTAAATCAACTATACTTCAATAAAAATAATAATTAAAAAAAAGAAACTCTCCAAGTGGTAGAAAATATGATAGATTTGGAGCCTACCACTGGCATAAAGGATTGGCTACCAGACTGTCATAGTCTTATTTAAAGCCTTGAACCTCGTAGTAGACGTGGAGACACCTAAGCCCAGGGAGGGCAAGTGATGTACCCAGGATCCTGGGGCTAGTGAGTGGCAGAGCAAGGATTAGAACCCAAGTTTTCAATCTGTCAATACAATTCTCTTTCTACACCCTTCCATCCCACCCCCACCAATGTGTACAGACTGAAGCTATTTTCAAGAAGAAATCTGTATTGTTCTGAAGCATAAGGGGAAACAAAACTAAGGTAGAAAAATTAAAAGGGGATTAATGAACTATGCCACATACTGTCTTGGCAAGAAAAAAAAATACAGGCAACCATTGCACCTTACAAAAATGCCATGGCCCCTTTATATAATAATAGGGCTAACCAGGTTATATATAGCTGGCTTTTACTGGAAGGAATCAAGCTATCTGGGATAGATGGGAGAAATGATGTTACCCCCTGCATATCCAAATGTGTGTAATAATGAGCCTTCATATATAATAGGGGTCAACTGTACATTCAGCAGAAAGGGAGTCGTTAAAAGGCACCCTGCCTCTCAACACACGAGTCATTTCCTCAACAGCTTGGCCAAGGAAACCCTCATCTACCCTCAAATAATCCCCCAGCCAGACCACAAATTGTTGGCTGCCCCATACTTAGTAACACCCCCCTGCCATGCTCCTGCTGGTTCACAAAACAATCCAGGACCACAGCAGCAACCACTCTCTGGGGTGCTTCTCAGGATGGGTCAGCCCTGGGCAGGGGTGAAAAATGACCTCTCCAAGGCAGGTTGTCTGGGCAGACTGGAAAGTCTGTGGGTGGTGTCAGGAGAAAAAGAAAGGGGGGAACTGCCAGACCATGGAGGGCTGCATAGACAGTTCTGACCTTGGTGGAAACAGCGGGGAGAGGAGGAGTTTGATTAGAAGAAATTCCTGAAGGCCAGGATTCCCCTTTTCAAAGGGGTTGTTTGAGAGTGTTTTAAAAAAAAAAAAAAGCTTATTACTCCCTCCGGATAATACTGGAGGGAAAGGGATAGTGCCTTGGGGGCGGGGGGGAAGGAATGGCGTGACAGTGGGTGACAAAGCAATCTTAGGCTGGTTAGAAATACATGACTAGTATGGGGAAAGGGGGTGCTGGATGAAGATCTGGTATGGTTATTGGTGTTTGGGGAAGCTAAAGATACCAGGTTTCCCTGACAGCCCCTCAAAGTTTTGCCTCAGGCGCTCAAGATGATTGGTACACCCCATGGCAACACCCCAGGATTGCTAAGAGTGTGGCCCCCAAGGCCTGAAGGACCCCCTACAAGTTAACCAGCAGCTCCGGTGCCTGGCGAAAGAGGCACAGGTTACGCGGGGGTGTGGCGGGGGCATTCGCCACCCCCTGCTGAGACGTGACCCACGTTAAGAAGCCAAAACAATAAAGTGACATTTGTTCCCCACAGAGAAACCACATCTTTTTATCTGCAGCCCAAACCCACGTCTTCCACCTCAACTGCAATTTGAGCGGGTTGGAAGGGGAAGGGCTTTTCAGATTTGAGCATTTCAGAGAAACAAAAACAAAAATTAAAAAAAAACAGGATAAAGTTCGTGAAGTTCGCTCCCTTGGCCATCTGGCGCCTCAAGGTGAGTCGTCCTGCAAATCTCTCTTCCCAGTTGCAGCCCCCGCGGCCCCCACCCCCTACACTCACCCCTACCGGGGGATGGCTTGCTCAGGGATTCTGGAGCGCTCGAGAGAGCTCCTCTCCCCTGCCCTCAGCTGCAACTTGGCTTCCTGCAGACCACAGCCTCCTAAAACAAACAAACCCTGGCGGCGGCGGCGGCGGCGGCGGCGGCGGCGGCGGCGGCGGCGGCGGCGGCGGCGGCGGCGGCGGCGGCGGCGGCGGCGGCGGCGGCGGCGGCGGCGGCGGCGGCGGCGGCGGCGGCGGCGGCGGCGGCGGCACAGCTGCATGGCGCAAAAGTTTCCTCCACTCTCCTCAACGTGCAGGAAATCTCGCCGGCGCTGGGGCAGGACTCCGGCGGGAGGGAAAGGCCGAGCCCAAGCGGCAGCAGCAACGCCCCACCGGCTGAATGGATGTGCGCGCGTCCGGCCGTGGGAAGTGAGGCTGACGAAAGCCACCGATGCCTCATCTCCGTTCCCACACCGGACCCTCGCCCCGCAACCTGCCCGGGCGAGATGGCCCGCCGGTCGATCCAGGGACCGACGCCGTGAAGAAATGTGCCAAGGCGCCTTGCTTGTCCCTTCAGCCCCTCGCTGTCCCGCAGGGGCACGGGAACTTCCAAGGAGGAACCCCCAACAGCCACCACTTCCTCCAGCTCCAACGGAGGGGAGCAGCCGCCCAGACACTGGGGAGCAGAATCGGCCCCCGAGCCCTCCCGAGGGTGTCTGCGCGCGGGGCTGTAACCCGGGGCCGGCCGCATTCTCATCCAGCGCTCCCGCCACCCCGAAGGGGTGTCCGCGCCGGGGCTGGGGGCCAGACCCCCCCACCAGTGCAGCTAATGCTTCACGTCGGGGCTTTCATCCCCAGCACCGAACAAGTTTCAAAGTTGGTCTGAGGGCCGCGTCCGGCGGCAGCCTGCGTACCCGCTCGCCCATTCAAAGTTGGGCACCGCTGGGACAGAGCCGCCAGTTCTTACCTTAGACACTGTGAGCGGTTCGCAGTGTTCCAGACCCCCCTTAAGGGTGAAGCCCCAGGGCGCCCCCCCTTGCAGCTGCACAGGGACGTACTGGAAGGACCCAGGCCGGTTCTCCATCCTCCGCTCGGCTCAGGGCCGCGGGGCTCCTTTTCCGCGGGGGCTACGTTGCCTCCGCCCCCAGCGGCTCCACCACCATAGCCCTCCAGCGCTACGCCACCCCGCACCGCCCTGCTCCGCCTACTCTCCTGGCTGGAGACGCTCGGGCAGCGAGCGAGCCCAAGGAGGAAATGACACGGAGCTGGAGAGAGGGGGAGGGGGGGGGGGAAGGAGAAAGGAGGAAAAAAAAAGAAAAGAAAAGAAAGAAGGAGAGGCGGAGGGATAGCGCGTAATGGACAAGAAAACGGAGCAATGGGGAGGGGCAGTCACTGGGACCTCGCCTATAGGATCGCTGGGGAGTGGGAGCAAGGCGAGGCTTCACATCAATTGTTACATTGTTTCATTCAAGCAGGCCCCCCTCTTTGGTTCTCCTCCTTACTGCAGAGTTCCCCGCCCCTCCAACCAGCCGAGGCGAGGGGAGGTGAAAGTCGTTAGTGTGGATGGCTCGCGTGGCTGAGTGGGCTGAAATGCTGCTTTCCCGATTAGCGCGTTCATGTTTCTCTGACTGCCTTTTTCTTCTGAAGGTCCCGAGAACCGGGTCCTGGGAGGGTTACAAAGCTGCTAATTTGTGGACCTTGCCTAGAGGGATGGAAAGTCAAGCAAGCAGGCCAGCGAACACAGTGGGGCTGTGTGTGTAGGCTGCTCTGTGTGTATGAGCTAGGTGTGTGGGGTCATTATGAAACATCGCCCCGGAGCATAGTTTAAATAAAGAAGCACTTTGAGGATGCCCCCTGCCCAGGCTCAGCCGCACCCTGGCTCAGTGCTGGCGTCTATGGGTAGCACTGTGCTCATGTATGTTCCAGTCATCTGGAGTTCCTGGCACGGCCTTGCACTTGCCCCACTGAGATGACCAAGCCAGGAATCAGCAAACTTTATGACTAGCAGTATTGTTTTCACTCCTAAACAAACCTACAGGAAGGAGCATCCATTGATAAGCTAGCCAATTAACAATGTGGTGCCTTTTGGAAGAATCGGCTTTTAGACAGGGGCCAGAACGTCTCTGCTCATCTGTTCATGCTTGAGGCTGTAGTGTCTGAGCTGAGCTTTTAGGACAGACCAAACAAATACCCACACTAACAGTCCCCAAAAGTGAATTTGTTACGAAATCTTGGGCTGATTTCTCAGTCTTGACCTGGGCACGGTTACCACTCCTCTCTGAGGTGTTGTCTCTGGAGCCACATTGAGGCAGTGAGTTTTTAAAGAGCTTCGCAGTAGCAGGGAAAGTTTTGACAACTCAGTGGTGACTCCACACGACCCCTCAATGCTCTATTGCCTGTTCCATCTCTTGCCTTCTTCTTGTGCAGTTTCTTCTTCATCGCCAAGAACACACACCATGACACTCTTACTTCCACAGTCAGCTTTCTGCGGACAAGGTTGTCACTCTTTGCTTCCATTTCCTCACCTGTCACAACCTCTTCAACACACTTCAGCCTGTGTGTGCCCCCTCAGGCCACTGAAACTTCTCTCACAGGCTCTCCTCCCTCCCCCAATCCTTTCTTCTCCGCCTCCTGGACTGTCTGCATTATATGATGCTGACCTGACTTTTCTTTAATAAAACTGCAGTTTTGGTGTTTATAACCTGCTTTTTAAAAGTCCTTAGATATGTATAACTGATTCACTTTGCTGTACAGTAGAAACTAACACAACATTGTAAATCAACTATACTCCAATAGAAATATTTTTAAAAAAACAAAAAAAAGGAAAAAAGTCTTTAGAGATGATTCATGTGGGGAACCACCTTCAATCTTTTAGATTTTTAGACCTGCAAAAACCCTTTCAATCATGTTCATTTTTTGTTTGCATTTCTCCTACTAGAAAGCAGAAAATTTGAGAAAATGGCAGCTGAGTTTCTTGATTGCATGTCAACCTATGACATAACACTCATTTGTTCTGTCCCACCTTGAAACTGAGCTTTTATTTTTTTTCTTCGTCTTCTTTTTGACATAAGACTTCTATCTCCATGATTGTCACTTGGTAAAACTTAGCATGTTTCAGTTTCAGCGTATTGAAATCTATAAAGTGCAGTTCACAGGATCTGTGGTCATCACTCAAGGTCTACTAGAATTGTGTGTCTAGACTAGAGAAAAGAGATTGGGAAGCAGGAGACACATATGTGAGCCCTGGCCTTGTCACTAACTAGATGGGTGACCTTGGGCAAATCACTGAACTGTTTTCAGTCTCATTTTTTTTCATCTGTAAACTTCAGCTAATAAGCCCTGACCTCCCTCCCTCCCAGGCCTGTTGAAGACTAAAATGAAATAATACATATGAAAACACTTTGGTAAGGAAAGAGTCAAAATCCTCACACCTTATTATGAAAGCAAGCACTGAGCTAGCCTTTAAACAATCTATTTTCATTCCAAGACTTACTCCACACTGATGTCTTGTTGCACTCTTCAGTTTATCCTTTCCGTTATTACAGCAAAAGAACATAAATTACCTAGCCCCTGGTGCAAACAGCACATAAGTAGCCATTTTGAACATCGGATGGCTGGATAATCTTGCTTCTTTACTGATAAAAATTACTGCTAGTGGCAGGGATCTCATTCTTCCTTGGAAGTACAGTTAGTGGGAGCATGATTATGTAATGGAAAGGGTACTGGGTAGGATGTGAGATGCCTGGATTTTAAGCTGGTTCTGCCATTAAATTGCTGTGTGATATTAAGCAAATCATTGCCCCTCTCTGTTAATGGAAAAGATTGAGCTACTTGATTTCTTAAGTTCCTCTACAGTTTGAAAATTCTGGGACTACTTCCTGGCAAGTGGCTAAACATAGTTATATGTGCAAACAAAGCCTTAATGATGGAGATGAACCATGTGAAAATAAAGCAATGGAGAAGAGTCCAGGGGTGTATTTCTCTCCTCCTCTCTCTCTCTCTCTCTCTCTCTCTCTGTGTGTGTGTGTGTGTGTGTGTGTGTGTGTGTGTGTGTGTGTGTGTGTGCAGCCAATGGACAGATGATAAATTCACTCTAAAGTATGTTAAATTGCCTGTGGGTAAAAAGGTGGAAAGTCCAGTAGGCAGGTAGAAATAGGAAACCGCATATCAAGAGAGGAATGGTGATTGATAATACACATTTGGATTATAGTTGAAGCCATTTGGAGTGGATAATCTCATGCAGGGATATCAGAATGATAAGAAAATGGAGATTTAGATGAAACCTTGGATTATGCTAATATTTAAAATATTATGCTAGTATTTAAAAGTCAAGAAGGATCACAAAGGATCTAAAAAGGAGCCAACAGGGGAGGTGGGCAAAAGGTCCATCAGCGAAACAGGGAGAGAGAAATTAAAAACAGGTTGTTTACTTCCACCTCATAAAAAAAAAAATCCTCACAGGAGTCTTTTCTCATTAGAAATCTATTGACCAGTTTACCTTTATTGGTAGGAAGGAGACTGAAATAGCAGTCCTTCTTTGAACTTTTTTATTTTTTAACACAAATTCGAATACAATTTTCCTCATAGTAGCACCTCTAGCTCCTTTCCGAATTAAGGACTCTTTTGAGAGTCTAGTGAAAGCTATGCACTCTCTCCCCTAGAAACTCCTAGAAAGCTATGCATTATCACCCCATGTTGCATATAGTTTGGGCTGAGGCTTACAGACCCTAGCTTCAGAATCCTTGCTCTAGTAAAAGATCAGATTTTTTTTACTGTGGCAAAAGTATATGACATGAAATCTACCCTCTGAACAAATTTTCAAGTGTAGAGTACAGTATCATTAACTACATGCACAATGTTGTACAGCAGATTTCTAGAACATTTTCATCTTGCTTGACTGAAACTTTGTACCCATTGAATAGCAACATCCATTCCTTCCTCTCCTCAGCCCCTGGCAACCATCATTTCACTCTGATTCTATGAATCTGACTATTTTACATTTCTCATATAAGTGGAATCATGCAGTGTTTGTCTTTTTGTGACTCGCCTATTTCACTTAGCAATGTTCTCAATGCCCATCCATGTTGTAGCATGACAGTATTTCCTTTTTTAGGGCTGAATAATATTCCATTATATACATATATATATATATATATATATATATATATGCATATATCTCACACCTTCTTTATCTATTCATCAGTCAATGGGCATTTAAGTGTTTCCACCTCTTGGCTCTTGTGAATAATGATGCAATAAACTTGGGAGTGCAAATATCTCTTCAAGATCCTGATTTAAATTCTTCTGGACAAATACCCAGTTGTGAGATTTCTAGATCATATGGTTGTTCTATTTTTAATTTTTTGAAGAACCTCTGTACTGTTTTCCATGCTGGCTGCACCGTTTTACATTGTCATCAACAATGCACAAGGATTCCAATTTTTCAACCCCCTTGCCAACAATGGTTAATATGAATTTCTGGTTTTTTTTTTAAATAATAGCCATCCCGAACAGGTATGATGTGATAGACATTGCATTTCCCTGATGATTAGTGAGTTGCGCATCTTTTCATATACCTGTTGGACATTTGTATGTATTCTTTGGAAAAAAGTCCATTCAAATCCTTTGCCCATTTTTTAGTCAAGTTATTTGCTTTTTCTTTTTTCTTTTCTTCTTTCTCTTTTTTGCTATTGAGTTGTATGAGTTCCTTATAGATTTTAAATATTAACTCCTTATCAGGAGTTATTTTCTCCCATTCTATAGGTTGCCTTATCTACTGTTTGTTTTGTTGGGTTCTGTGTTTTCTGTGCAGAAGCTTTTTATTTTGATGTAGTCCCATATACTTATGCTTGCTTCCTATGCTTTTGGTGTCATATCCAAGAAATTGTTGCTGAGACCAACGTCACAAAGATTTCCCCCTATGTTTTCTTCTCTGAGTTTTACAATTTCAGGTCTTATATTTAAGTCTTTAATCCATTTTAAGTTAATTTTTGCGAATGGTAAGATAGGGGTCCAGTTTCATTTTTTTGCATGTGGATATCCAGTCTTCTCAAGATCATTTGTTGAAGAAACTACCCTTTGCCCATTGGATGTTCTTGGCTCCCTTGTCAAATATTAGCTGAATGTCTGTGCGGGGGTTTATTTCTGGGCTGTCTATTCTGTTCTGCTGGTTTATATGTCTGTTTTTTATGCCAATATCCTGTTGTTTTGATTACTATAGCTTTCTAATATATTTCAAAGCCAGGCACTAGTAACGCTTCTAGCTTTGTTCTTCTTTCCCAAGATCGTTGTAGCTATTTGGGGTCTTTTGTGGTTCCATACAAATTTTAGGAATTTTTTTCTATTTCTTTGAAAAATGCCATCAGAATTTTGATAGGGATTGCATTGAATCTGTAGATCACTTTGTGTAGTATGGCCATAACAGTTCTTTTAAAGGGCTTACATATTTACTGAAACAATGTTTCAACAGAAAATTTAGTATTCATTCAGTGGGCTTAATTTGCCCTACATTCAGAGGACAATTGCTAAATGCTAGGCACCATGCAACACATTTTTCATGTATTATTGGCAATGATTACAATGACCCTGCAAAGTAGGTATTAGTAACTGTTTTCCAAGTGAGGAAACTAAGTCAGGAAATGGTAAAACCAGGATTTCAAGGCAGGGAGGCTGCAGAAGCATCCTGCGATGACTTTATTAATCATGTCTCTGTCATATTCTCCTCTTTTGCAGGGGAGGGAAGGGTTTGGAATGCTCCATTCTGCTCTCTTCATGTTTCCATTTGGGAGTACTTCTGTTAGAATAACTCTCTTGACCTCTTTCCCCACCTTTGGGTGAGTTGGCAGTTCTGTCTAGCTAAGTGGGAAGGGTTTTAACAAGCCTATTATGGACATCTACATATTCCTTTTTCTCCAATCCAGATTTTAACAGTAATAAACAGATATTTTAAATCTCTGCCTCTCTGCTTTCCATGTCTCTCAATTGGTTCTGAACTTGTGTGTGGATGAGAGTATTAATATTCACTACTACCCCCCAAATATATCTACCCAATCCATTTTATGCAATTTGTGTGTCCTCTGTCTGCTTTCTATTCCATATTGTCTTCTGAATGTCTATATGGGCCTGTTTCTGAATGCAGCTCTGATTGCCTAGGTGCCTCTGTGTCTGTACATCTGTGTAACAGGAAGTGTATGTGGGTGTTAGGCCCAAGCTCCATGCAGTCCTCAAGGGAGGTTGATCTGAGTATGTGCGGGGGAGAGAGGGAGAGAGAATGAAGATGTGTTCCTTGAACTTAGCTTTGAGGGCCACCTTCCCACAGTGATCATACCGATTCTTGAAGCAGGCTCTACCTTCTCCCTTAGAAGCAGGCTCTACCTCAAAAGACTGCTTAATTTCATTTCTTTCCCTTTCCTTCCATTCTGGAGTCACAGACTTCCTACTTCCTGTCTGTGTGCTAGCAGTCACTATTTCAGAAACCCTTTCTGTGCTGTCTCACAGATTGTTTGAAGATTATTTACAGACTAGGGAAGTTCTCATTTGTCATAGGCAAATGATCCTATTAGAGAAATCTAACCTGTGTTTTGTGATTGTTATCTTGTGTACTATGGCACATACTTCTAAGATACTCAAGTCATCTTCTTAATTTCATCACTCCATTGGGAAAAATAAGGTAAGAGTCAGAATTAGAGTCACCATTTTACAGGTGAAACCAAAGGCAGAATAGATTCATTGCTTTACTAATCATCCCTCCATGCTTTCTTGGAAAATCAAGTATTGGTGGACCCAGAATATTCCTGGGCCAGTTGACTCATAGGCAAAGGGGGACCCAAAGCATTTTTTAATGGAACAGATTATGTCATAAATGATATCAAAAAGTGTTCATTTTTAATCTCATCAATTGGATCCATTGGACTATTCTACTTGGATTTCTAAGGCCCTTGTTTCTCCATTTATCCCCACCCTGCCCAACAATTACCCTGGCTCTTCTGAATGTTTCTCACAGAGGAGAGATCTGGGGCAATGAAAATTATCAGTGGAGAACGATAAAAGTCTAGTGTGGCAGGTATTTTTCATATACAGATTACAAGAAAATAATAGCAAGCTCCTCCCTCCCACCTAGTATACACCTAAAGGTGTGTGTGTTGTTGGGGGGAGGTGGGAGGTGAGGGTTGCAACAAAGGGCAAATCTAAGCAGACTAACCTACTAAAGAGTCTGATTCCTGGGGAATTTTGCCTGGGGCTAGGGAAAGACATAACGATAGAGGCCTGTTTCTTTTGAATTAAAGCTAGTATAACATTAGCATACAAAATACTGTAGCTGGGACAGTACTTTTGTTAAATAAATCATAAGTACATGCTGCTGGAGAAATATGGAGTTTCAGTTTCTCCTTAGGTAACTTTTATAAAGAATCCTTCCTTCTATTGCCATTTGGGTCAACCTATGCTTTTATCCACTCAGAAAAACACCAATTGTCTCATGGAATCTCAGGATCTTGGCTTGGTATTATGTTTGAGACTATAGATTTAGAACTTCTTCCTTCCTTAGTAGACAAATCTAGACAGCTTTTGTGTGTATGTGTGTGTGTGTGTGTGTGTGTGTGTGTGTGTGTGTATGTGCAAGAGGCTGCCATCTGTTGTGGTTGGTGTTCTCCAGGAAGGCTTGTTGGAGCAGGAGTTGGTTTGTTTGTGTTCTAAGCTCACACTAATGTCAGCCCAACTGGAAACCTTCAATTTGCCCTTGGGGAAATCAGTCATCTGGTACAGGTTCAGCTGGGCTGTGAAGAATGTTTACCATTGCTCTACAGGAGTTTCAGCCAGGGATTGACTCCATATCAAGGATGTGAAAATCAGATGAATTGCTGAGATCCAAAATGTGGGCTTGACGATGGCCTTTTATGGTACCCAGCTTGGACAGGGGCCACCCCTTGCTTTGAGCTGTGTGTTAGCCAGTCCATTCTACTTCTCAAATTCTGTTTTCTGAGAGTCATCCATTACTCCTTAGTCATTAATAAAATAAAATT
The DNA here is from genome assembly GCF_965194825.1 of Balaenoptera physalus. NCBI lineage: Eukaryota > Metazoa > Chordata > Mammalia > Artiodactyla > Balaenopteridae > Balaenoptera > Balaenoptera physalus. The sequence goes on from NC_138903.1 coordinate 44,959,910, forward strand.
TTGGTGCATATTAAGCTATTACCTCAATTACTTCAGCCATGGAAAGAAAAAAATCACACGTTCATATACACACAAAATCCAGCCCTTTTACTTTCAAAAAGTTTCCATCATTTTGCCCTGCAGAGAAGTGGCAGAGAAGGTACACCAATGCACTGAGCATTTGAGCAAAACAAAGTCCCCACTGTGGTTTTGATGAAGCTCTGGAGAAGTACACAGTTGACAGTCAAAATATAGATATAAATATCCTTTTTTTCTTTGATAGTTTACTTTTACTCTAAAGTAAGTAGAAATGAACCCTATCTATGAAATATTGGCAAAAGAGGAAACTGTTTTGCTTTGGCTTGAATCTAGAATGACCTAGCCCAAGGAGGAAAGAATAACCTGTTGCCTTTGTCCAGGAGTGTCAGATGGACTTCAGAAAAATATGACTTTCTCCAAATATTTTCTTTGCGGAGGTGGTCCCAGGAATGTGTACGTGTGCCTAGATGTGTATACATCCACCCCTTCACCCATATAGATACATGAACAAAGCCACACATAAGGCCTCATGTTCAAATTTGGGAACGCCTGGCTCCTTTCTCTGAGAGTCTGGCAGCTCAGATTGCTAAAGAAAGAGGTTCCTAAATTCTGGAACAACTGTCAGGCACCTGACAATTACTTGATGTTTTAATATCTAGGGCACTTTCAGTGTTTTTTCTTTCAGTGTTTTTATTATTATTATTTATTTTATTTCTTTTTTCTTTCTTTCAGTGTTTTAATTTCAGATTAAACTTCAGAAATCTGGATATCATACTTAACTTCTCCCTTTTTCTTCCCAACCACTGACATCCACTCAGCCACCAAGGTTTGCCATTTACAGTCCTAAAATAGTTCTCAAATCCATCCATTTCTCTCCATGCCCACCGCCACTTCATCATCATCTCACACCTAGACCATTGGAACAGATTCCTAACTGGGCTTCCTGATGCCGCAAATCCATTCTCCACTTTGCAGCGCTTTGTAGCCAGGATGCTCTTTCTAAAACACAAACTGTATGTCACTCCTCTGTTCAATTTTTTTTTCAGTGGTTCCCCATTGTTTACTGAATAAAATCTAAGTCCCTTGACTAAGATCCTTATTTTGTGGCTCCTGCTTACACAGTACTATTCCCCCTGCCACCCACAACCCTCTTCCAACCTCCCCCTACAACACACACTTGGATCTCTAGATGTACCAAATTATGGGCAGTCACCCTAAGCACAATCTGTTCTCTTGTACCTCTAGGCCTTTGCACAAACTTTTCTTCCTGCTTAGAATACCCTCCACTTTATCCTTGTCCATCTGGCAAACCCCTACTCCTTCTTCAAGTCAGTTCAAAGATCACACTGGTAGAAGAAATCTTCCTTGATACCTGTAAGGTATTCTTTCTTGATATACCCATTGCCCCCTTTATATTACTCTACTGTGGCCCTGATCATATTTAATTGTAATTGTTTCCTCCCTTGGGCTGGATATTCTTTGAGGGCAGGAACCGTGTCTGATTCTTCAATATGCTCCCCAATGTCTAGCACAGGGCATGGACATGGTTGATGCTCAGTCATCACTGAACACATGACGCTGAGCCTGGAAGACCAAAGGCATTTTTTGTCATATGGAAGGAACATTCTGGTTGGTGTCTTGATATATCTCTTAATCATGGAATGGAAGATAAAGATTGCCTCCCCTAGAGCAGCCAACAAATAGGACATCACAAAGAGGCTCCTCTAGTGATTCAGAATCCACAGTGGATCCTGAGTTTGACCAAACTCCAAGCCTAGAGAGCTTGCTACTTTGATACTATTTGTTGGTACATGTTACTGGAGAAAAATTACAAAGAGAAGCAATGTAAAAATTTGGCTAGGCTGTAGAAAAGGCATTTAAGAAATACAAATTGACATCTCCTTAACACGACATTCCAAATGTTCCACAAATTGGCCCCTGCCTTGCTCTCTAGCTTTGTCTCTTCGTCCTCTGACTCTCACTTTACCCTCCCACCACACCAAACTGTTTACTCCCAACCCCCCTCATGCTGTCTCTCTGCCTTGAATACATTTCCCTTTGCTTTAGGTAACTCCTACCAACATAAGATTTAGCTCAGGCCATACTTCTTCCAGGAAGCCTTCCCTAACTAACCAACACACCAGTGTATATGTGTGCATACGCTGGCATGTGCACACACACACAGAGTATAGATAGACAGTTGTATAAATCACGACTCTTTTGCTTGAAAGTGACAGAAATACAGCACAAATAAGCTTTAGCCGAAAGAAAGGGGTTATTGATAGTAATAGAAAAGCACAGAGGTAATTTTAGGCATAGCTTGATCCAGGTGCTCAAATGATGTCATCTGCAATTTGTTTCTATCTCTTGGCTCTGACCTCTTCTATGTTGATTCAGTTCTCAAGTAGGCTCTTTCTTCATGGTGGCCAAGATAGCCACCAAGAGCTAGAGATTTGCATCTTACCACTCAGCAACCCCAGTGGAAACACAGACCCACTTTCTCAATAGTCCCAGCAAAAGTTTCTGAATTGAGTCTATCCCCAAACTAATAAAAATGACCAGATGTATTAGTCAGGGCTCTCCAGAAAAACAGAACCAATTGTTTGTTTATTCATTTGTTTGTTTACTATAGGAATCATGCAATTACGGAGGCTAAGAAGTTCCCTGATCTGCCACCTGCAAGTTGGAGAACCAGGAAAGCTGGTGATATGATTCAGTCTGACTCTGATGGTCTAAGAACCAGGAGTGCCAATATCCAAGGATATTCCAGATCAAGCAAACAGCAAATTTGCTCTTCCTCTGCCTTTTTGTTCCATTCAGGCCCTCAACAGATTGGATGATGTCCACTGACATTGGTGAAGGTGATCTCTATTCAGTCTACTGATTCAAATGATAATGTCTTCCAGAGACACACTCACAGACATATCCAGAAATAATGTTTTAACAGCTATCTGGGCATTCCTCAGCCCAGTCAAACTGACATTTAAAATTAATCATCACACCAGAGTTGGGTGATACACCCATCTAAGTAGGATGAGCTATGTTACCAGAAGAAGACATGTTGGACAGCAAAAGCACTATATGTTCACACTTAGTTTTCCTCTTCTGTCCTCCCATGTTCCTCTCCATTTCAATGCTCTGATCAGACGGTATCATTTGCATTTGCATATGTGTCTGTCTCCTGCACTAGACTGTGAGTTCCTATGTCTATTTATCTCTGTATCCCAGGAGACAGTATGGGCTTCTAGTAGGTATTCTCAACCAGTGAAGGATGAATGACTTTGCTGTGTATTTTGAATGGATGATTAAATTACATGGAGCCATACTAAGGCTAATCCAGGCACATAGTTTAATTTGCTAATTAGACAAATTAATAACATGACTCTAATTTATTTAATTAAATGCACAATTATTACTAGGTTGCATGGTAAGGAGATATAAATAATGAATGGTTCATTCAAAATTATGTAATAAATGCCTTCTCTGTGTCAGGCACTATGCTAGAGACTAAGATTAGCCTCTGTCTATTAATTAGCCCTTTACCATTAATGAGAGTCAGTAGAGTATAGTGATTGTAGGTGTGGGTTCTAGGGCCCTAGATTAAGATCTTAGCACTTGCATTTACTAGTTAAGTGACCTTCTGCCAGTTTACTTAACCACTGTGTCTAGTTTCTTCTGTCAAGTGAGAATAGTACCTACCATAGAGGGTTGTTGTGAGGATTAAATACAGAAATGGTAAAGAACTGAGAATAGTACCTAGAACATTTTAAAGTCCTTAATAAGTGTTAACTCTTATGATTAGCTATTCACAGAAGCTCCTCTCTACTTAAATTTCACTTTAACCATTATACTTGGCCTGAGGCAATGCCCTTGGGTTAGGGATTTAAAATTGAGCCTGAATACAACTTCTGGGTTTTCAAAAAAAGACAATAGAACAGAATAGAAGCTTGCTTTAGCCCTGGCAGAGTTGTATTTGGACATAAAACCTAGGACCTTGGCTCTCTTAGTGGGAAATTACCATTTCCTAATGAGCCACTAGTCCAAGCCTCATAGATACAGAGAAGGAAGAAGTGGTCTTTTCCCTTGGGGAAGAGGTGTTGTTCCACAAGAGCTAGGAGATGACTCAAATCCCTGCATTGCCACCTCATGTGGCTCCTAGGAGAATCAGAGTACAAGCAAATAATTTGGGTGGCTAAACAGGGTTTGCTAACAACATACACTAGTTCTAAGTGGGCTCTTTGATTTAATGAAGAGAGGATGCCATTTGGAGGCCAGCAAATCTGGGCCAGAATCCAAGCTCTCCTCTTTACAGACTGTGGCATCTTGGGTAATAATAATGATCACAGTTCAGACTTTTCGGGTGCTTACTATGTGCCAATCACTGTTCAAAGCACTTTGCATATATTGTTTCCTTCAATCCTTGCAAACAAGGTAGGTTCTTCTATTATTATCTTCTTCTACAAGTAGAAGAAACTGAAGGGCAGAGAAGTTAAGTAATGCGTCTAAGATCACATAACTAGTAAATGGGGAAGCCAGGATTCCGACCTAGACACTCTCACTCTAGAACTCATGCTATTAATTACCTCTTCATGCTGCCTGCCAACTCAACCTCTCTGAGCCTCAGATTCCTCATCAGTAAAATCAGCTTAATTATACCCACCTCATAGGGTTGTTATGATGATTAGAGCTAAGCTGGGGGAAGCATTTCATACAATACTGAACACAAGGAAGGAGCTCTGAATAAGAGTTGTTATCATTCTGTCTCTGCATTGTTCCTAGGGGCAGCTGGTCTGGACTTTCCTTCTTTGTTGCCAGCACTGCTTCTTGATTCTAATTAGTATGACTACAAATGAGTTTCCGTATGAGGGAGACACTACCAGGTTAATTACACAATGGAGGGAACTTTGATGCCAATGATGATTTTTAGTTAATCCTTAAACTGTGATTCTGCCTTCTGTGTCCTGGTTACATGTGCCACTCACCAGGTCCCTCAACACTGGCTGATGTCCCTCCCACTCTCCATCTAACCTTCCCAACTGGGGCTCCTGCCAAGTTGGCCATATTTCTACCTGTCATCTCATTATGGAAAAAATGGATCTGAAAATGACTGAAACACCAGCCTGCTAGCAGATCCTCATGGGCACAAATACATCTGAAAGGGATATTAAATTGTGGCCAGTTGTTTCATTCCTCATTGGTAATTTTTATTTTCCTGTCACCTTCCCACTATTTTGAATATATATGTAATCATTGAAACAATAAAGTTTAAGACTCAACTAAAAACATGGAAAGAAAAATAGCAACTAAAAAACCCCATCCACCAATGACAAGCTTGCACTCTCACAACTGCAATGCAAATAGGTCTGATCCTTTGGGAAAGCAATTTGGCAATTTGCATTAAGAGCCATAATTATGTTCTTGGCCTTTGACACTGCAATCCCCCTGGGGACTCTATCCTAAGGACAGACTTCAGCAGAAGGAAAATACAAGCCTATAGGCACAAAGATTGTCAATGAGTATAATTTTTACTAATGAGAAGCTGGAAATAATGTTAATGTTGAACAACTTGATGTATATTAGGACCTGTCAGTAAATGAAATAGGAAAGATAGAAGGTTCACTTTATAATATTAAATGAATAAAGCAAAATACAAAATAGTTACAACCAGGTCAAACTGTCTTTATATGGACACAACCTAGAAAGGACTACAGAAAATGAAAATTATTGCATTAGGACAGTGGGTCACATGATAGTCTCTTCCTCTCCACTTCGATGTCTTTGATTATTGACTTTAGAAGTTTTAATGTGTGTTTGAGTAGGAGGTGAGGAGTGTGAAGGAGTTGGAGAAGGAATTTCAAACGCCAGCCCCCTTAACTCCATTTCCTAATCATCACCTTACAAGTAAAGCCAACTAAGAAAAAGACTTAATTTTGTCTTTCAATACAAAGATATACAGTAGCCATACTTACTCATCCTATCAGATATGCATACTCAATCTGACTCCCTTTCCCCAGCCCTTCCTTTTCTTGTCCCATTGTGGCATGCAGCAGGGCACAGGAGCAAACACATTCATATTTCCATCCCCAAGCTGCCACCATCAGCTGTGTGGCCCTAAGTGTGTTACTTTAACTTGTCTTTGTCTTAGTTTGTTCATTTGAATAATGGGGCTAATAATGGTACTTACATTTTGGGATGGTGTGAGAATTAAATATGTTAACATATGCAAAGTGCTTAACACTGTACCAGGTATCATGTAAATGCTAAATAAATCTTAGTTTCTGGCTACAAAACTGGAATAGTACTAGCACCTACCTCAGAAGGTTCATAGAGATGAAATGGGAGAATAAATTTCAAGCTCCTTGCCTAATAGGTGTTAAATGTATGGTAGCTGTCAGAAAAATTGCTGTACTGGGTAGTCTCGTCTAGTAACAAAATTATTTAGATGATAAAGGGGTCATTTAATGCTCATGCTGATACCAAGTAGATTGGTGCCTGGAGAGACATACCTGTTAAAAATTCCTTCTAAGCAAGCAGTATGAATCTGAAGGTCAAGGGGAACCTGAGATGGTGACTCAGCAGGGAAAACATGTGCAGAATAAAGACGAAGCTCTTTTCAAAACCGTGAAGAAACTAGAAAGTAAACAGGATGATTAATGCAGATTGTAGAAATTCATGGGGCAGTCCCCAAAGGAGTATGCTAAGAGGTCAGAGGCAAGTCAGCTAGAAAACCTTAAAAGCAAACTTAGCGGAGTTGAGTAGAAGTGGGAGGTGGGATCTGAGCCCAGAAAAGAAAGAGGCTGATAATAATAGCTAGTACCAAATCTATACTATGTGTCAGCAATGTGCTAAGCAATTCATATGCATTATATCATTTTGTCTTCCTTATCATGCTACGAGGTAAATTTTTATTATTTCTCCCATATTATATTCTGGACCCAGCTATGCCTGACTACAAAACCTTAAAGTATACCAGGTCCCAAAAGAGTATCTTTTGAAAATAAGCTATTGAATAAGGTTTGGAGGATCCAAAACAGAATTCGTCATCTTTTCCCAGGGAATCCATCCTTCATTCTATACTTCCCATCAGAGCACTACCATCGACCCAAGCCAGAAAGTTGGGAGTCACCTTGATTTTTCATTCTTAATTGAATCAGCCACTAAGGCCTTCCTAAATATTTTTGAAATCCATCATTTCCTCTCTGTCTCCTGCAATTCAAGCTCTCATTCTCTCCAACATGGGCTATTCTAGTAGTGTCCTATCTGGATTCTCTGCCTTTAGTTTTGACTTCCTTGTAATCTAACTTACAAACTGCAGGCAACATGATCCCTTTTCTTCTACTTTCTTTTTTTTTCTACAAAAGAATCCCACTAACATGCAAATCTGACCATATCATTTCTCTACCCAAGAACTTCCGGTTGTTCCATAATTGTGCTCTGAGTGATGTCCGTGACTTGACTCTCCATGTTCTCCTGACTTGTACCTACTTCTCTGGCTTCATCTCCTTTCACTCTCTATCCCCTGAACTTCAATGTAGCTCCTTCTTATTCACCTCACTAGTCCATGGGCCTCATGACTTTTGCTGGTGTCATTTCTTCCACCAAGTTCACCCTTTTAAATTCCTTTCCTCTCAACCTTTAAGTCTCAGCCTAGGCATCAACACCTCCAGAAAGCCTCTCCTGACCCTTGACTGTGCTAACTGACTCTCCTCTACCCTTTGTCCCCCTCGCCCCATGTCTAGTCACTTACTATAGTATATTGAAATGATCTGTGTGGCTATGGATCATGCCTTGTTCATCTTTATACCCCTAAAATCTAGCGAGTCCCTGGTCCATAGTTAGGTTTTGATCTGTGTCTTTGAACTGTTGCAGGCACTTAGGTTCTGTATGCAAGTAATGCTTGAGGTATAGAGACCAAAGAGACTTAGAAATATCTACCATTTATGAAATACCTTCTGTGTGTGATGAAGTACCTTCTGTGTGTGACGATCTCCAACTGTGACTGGCATTCACTAGCCCTCTATCCTGTCTTATTTTTCTTCATAGTTCTTATCACAATCTGTCATATTATATATTTTACTTATTTAATTGTTTGTTAGACTTCCTTCACTATAATATAATCTCCATGAGGCTAGTAATGTTTGTCTTTGTTCATTGCTTTATCCTCAATGCACATAGCAGTGTCTGGCATATGGTAGGTTCTCAGTAAGTATTTTTGAATGAATGTGGAGGGTAGGCACTTTCAATGTATAATCTCATTTAGTCCCCACAACAACCCTGCAAGGTAAGTATTAATGTTTCTATTTTAAAAGTGAGGAAAATAAAGTTCCTCATTATCCCACACAGAGAATAACAGAGATTTTGAGAAATTGGTATATTTATTGGGCCTATAGGTTCAAAGATGATTGACTCAAAGATCAGGGCCACAAGATCTGGAGATGCAACAAAAATACCAGCCCAATAAAATACCTATTAATAAGTGAACAAGCTGAACTTAATAGAAAGACTGTATACTCTCTTCCCAGAGAGAGACTGTATACTCCCACATTCTACAAATGAAGTCAGTTTCACAGCCTGAATAGCTAATATTATATCTTCTGTTCTAAAAGAATCTGGGGGCTTATGAGGACTTCCATAGGAAAATTATGAGGCAAGGCCATTGAACCAAGGGTACATTTTGGCAGACAAGTCCCTAAGGATTTGCAGACAAAATTTAGTTTGTGGTACAGAGAATTAGGGTACCTGATGTGTGGTCCCTGTAGTTCCAAACCACACCTACCGCCATAAGGGTAGATGAGAACCAAGCTCTTTGCAAAAGGCCTTGCAAGGCCGTCTCTAGTCAGGGTCTTGGATGTTGCCATTGTGTCTGGAAGTTGGCCAGATCTCAATACAGATGACATTAGCCCCAGAATGCTCGAATTCTATCTCAGGTTTCGGCCTCTGTAGTCCCTCATTTCAACTTTGGTTCCTTCCAGACCATTGAAGACTTATTTTCAAATTTCCTGCCCATTTTTAGTCTAGATAAACTAGGAGGGGAGAAAAAACCCAGGCTTAGGAAAGACAGGGCTGTTCCTGTATTTTCTTGAAACTCTTTTTATTGCCCCAGAAGGGAAAAGTTTCCTAAAAGATGATCTAAAAAGTAAGGTTTTTTTTTTCTGTGTGTTAGCTCTCCCCCAGAGAAAAATATCTGGCATTTGTATCATACTTTATAATTCAATAGCGTGCTTTTCACTTATAATAGGGCAGTTTAATCATTACAGTCATTTTATAATGGAGGAAAGGGTGGCTCAGCAAAGACATATAGCTAGTCCAAGGCCACACAGGTAGAAAAGGGTAGAATTTGCTTTGCTAGTCTTAAGTGATAGTGAATCCCAGCCTTTATATCTTACCTTTGATTAGATTTCTCACTTGGATGTCCCACAGGCCCTTCAAGCTTACTGTGGTGAAAACTGAACTCATCGTCTTTGTCCCCTACCTCCCAAAACTTGCTCTCTTTCTCTCTTCTCTATCACAGAGGATGGAGCCTTTATCCATCCTGGTGTTCAATCAGGCACCTGGGAGTTAACCTTGACTTCTACTCCCATGGTGTCTCTTGAATGTTCCCTCCTCAATAACGCTGCCTCACTACACTATCCGAGATTCTCATCTCCTGTCATCTGAACTGATGCAATGACCTTTTCACTGGCTTTCTTGCCTCCATTCTTACCCTGCTTCATTCTCCAAGCCAGAAGGACCTTTCTAAACCACAAATTAGATCAAGTTATTAAAACTCTTCAATAACTTTCCATTGTCTTTAGGCTAAACTATGAATTTCTTAGCTTGGCATCACATCCTTCCTCCTTTTTCCCCACCTTCCCTGACATGAACTCTGCAGTCTACTGACTGAAACTTTCTAGTTTCCTGAAAGGGACATAAACTGAGCTCATATTTATTGGGCACCTATTATGTGCCAGGTTGTGGCCCAGACATATCATCTCTTAAAATTTAATCATTAGCAACTATCCTTTGTGGTAGATAATGTCATTATCCCCATGTGACAGATGAAGAAACTGAGACAGAGAGGCTAACTAATTTACCCAAGGTCATGCAGTTAATAAGTGACAGATTCGGGATTTGAGCCCAGGCACTTTGGTTCCAGAGTCTGTGTTCTTAACTACTACCCTACCTCTTTCATTCCTTTCTGTGTGCCAAGAATGTCCTTCCCTCCTTCTCATTGTCCACAGGCTAAACCCTTTAAGGCTTAACTCAAGAATCTTCTCTGGGAAAAGTTCCCTGACCTCTCCACATTCCTATGCTAACTCTGATCCCTGCCCCCAGCTGAATAAGCGATCTCTCTTCTGGCTTCTCCTAGAACCTATGCATTCCTCTAATTATAGTACTTGACACATACCTTATGTGTCTATTCATGAACTTCTTGAGGGCAAGAAGCTGACTTTAGTCACCTTTTATCCCAGCATATATATAACACAGTGCTTGGCACACAGTAAATGTTTTTTGAGTAATCATTCTTCTCCTGGAAGATTTCCCACAAATAACTGGGATGAGTTCATATTTTCCCAAACACACAAATCCACAGGTGACAACCTTCACTATCCTGGAGCCCTGAGAGCCCCCACAAAACTAAGCAGGGAAGACTTCGAAAGACGATGGAATGGATCATGAGCTGTAATGTTTTATTTTTTAATGTTTTATTTGGATATGTTTTCAAAGTTATAGAAAAGTTGTAAGAATAAGAATTATACCAAGAAGACTCAAGTATCCTTTACTCAGATTCACCTATTTCCAACATTTTGCCCATTTGCTTTATCATTTGCTTGCTCTATCTATCATCTACCATCTATTTATCTATCTATACGTATGTCATAGTTGATTTTTCCTGAACCATTTGAGAGTATGCTGCACATATCATGGCCCTTTTCCTCATAAATACTTCAATACTCTCTTACATAACCACAGCACAGTTATCACCGCTAAATTTCACATCAATATGATACTTTAATATCATCTACTTTCCATATTTCTTATGTAAGATATTCCATATTCCAGTTGTGGCAACTGGCCGCTGTTGATAGCTTTTTTTGTTTGCTTCTGCCAGTATAGGATCCAGTCTAAGATCAGGTATTGAATTTAGCTGTCCTGTATCTTTACTCTCTTTTGATTTAGAACATTTCCACAGCATTTCTTTGTACATATTTTATGACATTGACATTTTTGAAGAATATCGTCCTCTCCACCCTATGCTTCTTAAAAATATGTAATGTCCTTCATTTTAGTTGCCTGATGTTTCCTTGTGGTTAGATTCAGGTTATGTATTCCAGGCAGGAATATCACATAGGTGATGCTATGTCCTTCTTAGGGAATTGTACAAGGTGGCACCCATGTCAAGATGTTGCCCAATCATTTCATTGTATAGTTACTATTTTATCTCTTGCATCTGTGGGAAGACACATTAATAGCCTGCAAATAAACTGCTTCTCATTAAAATGTCCCATATTTAGTATCTATTGATCCCTGCCTGAACCAATCTTTAGCATGATGGTTGCAAAATGATGATTTTTTTCCACCTCTAGCACTCCCTCCACATTTACCAGTCAATTCTCAGTATTCTACTATAAGCATGAACCCTCCCTTCTCCCCCTTTATTTATCTTCCTGTTACCACTATGAACTCATGGATTCCTATTTTTCATCAATGGCTTATAATTCATTACTGTTCTTAATTATTTTGGTGCCCAAATTGTTCTATGTTTGGACAGTGGGAACCCTTTCAATATCTGGTTCCTGTGTCCTTGCGATATGTGCCCATTATTTTCTTGAGCACTTCCTTACTTTCTTTTTTTAAAATATTTATTTATTTATTTATTTATTTGGCTGCGTCGGGTCTTAGTTGCAGCACACGGGATCTTCGTTGTGGCATGCGGGATCTTTTCGTTGTGGCGCGCGAGCTCTTCACTGCGGCGTGCAGGCTTCTCTCTAGGTGTGGCGTGTAGGTTTTTCTCTTCTCTAGTTGTGGCGTGCAGGCTCCAGGGCGTGTGGGCTCTGTAGTTTGTGTCACACAGACTCTCTAGTTAAGGCGCGTGAGCTCAGTAGTTGTGGCGCGTGGGCTTAGTTGCCCTGCAGCATGTGGGATCTTTGTTCCCCGACCAGGGATCGAACCCACGTCCCCTACATTGGAAGGCAGATTCTTTACCAGTGGACCACCAGAGAAGTCCCAGCACTTCCTTACTTTCTGGCATAATGAGATGTTCCAGGCTCATCTTGTACCTACTCTGTTCCAACTCTGGGATCACCCATTTCTCCAAGGACCTCTGATTCTTTTAGTGGGGAATGGTATTAGAGATCAAGATCTGGACATTAGGTGTTGAATTGAATGACAGAAAGGTCCAATAGGAGCTGGCCAGATAGAAGAGAGCTTTCTTAGCTATGGGGGAAAGAGAGGAAAACAGAGATTAGATGATGTTCTCAAGAGTATGTGCAGCTACTATGGCAAACATTGTAGGTTGCTCAAATGACAGCCTTACATGCTCACCCCATATGCTCAAGGAATAACCCAGAGTCATTCTTTGTTCAGCCTAGGAGATGTGTCATTATTGGATTAAGCCAATCATGGCAATCCCATTCCCATTTGCCTGGTGAAACCTACTAGTGAGCATATGACCAGTTCTGGTTAATGAGACCTTAGGGAAAGTCTGTTGTGGGGTTTCTAGGAAAGAATATACTCTCTAATAAAAACTGTGAGCCTTGAAAGAAAACACCCTCTTTGTCTCATGACTCTTTTTTGCTCCTTAGAATGTTGCTGTTTGAGGATGTGATGTTAATGCTGTAGCAGTCATCTTGTGGTCATTTATTAATTCAATAAATATTTATTGAGTGCATCCTGTGTGCCAGGCAATGTTCTTGGTACTGGGGATACAAGAGTGAACAAAAGTCTCTGCCTTCATGGAGTTTACATTCTAATGTGGGAGAGAGGAAACAAAATAAATAAAATATATGCTGGATGGTGATAAGTGATATGGAAAAAGTGAAGCAGGGAAAGAAGAGAGGGAATGTAGAGATGGGGTTGTAATTTTTTATAGGGATTTTGAGGACAGCCCAATTAAAAAGGAGTTATTTGACGGTGCCTTGTGAGCACCTAGAGGGGTGGGATAGGGAAGGTGGGAGGGAGATGCAAATGGGAGGACATATGGGGATATATGTATATGTATAGCTGATTCACTTTGTTATAAAGCAGAGACTAACATACCATTGTAAAGCAATTATACTCCAATAAAGATGTTAAAAAAAAGGAGTTATTTGAGAAAAAAATGACATGCTTCATGAATTCAGGTATCTTCATATAGGGCCATGTAATCTTCTCTGTATTGTTTCCGTTTTAGACACTATGTGGTATTGAAGAAAGGAGAGACATTACTACACTCCTAGGATGGTAGAGCATAAAGATGGAAAGAGCCTGGGTCTTTGATGACATCACTGAATTGCTGAATTAAGCAATCTGGGAATTTACTTTGTTCCATACTTCTTATTATGTGAGCTCATGAAAAGTCTTTATTGTCTAAGTATGAATTAGTCAGATATCTGTAGTTGCAGCCCAAAGCACTGTAACTGAAACAGAGGTCATTAAAAAAGTTTGCTTGACTGGCTCAAGAAGTAGTTAGAGGGTCAGCTTTGTGATTTCTGTTGTGCAGGATTTGGAAAATGGGAGTGCTAGAGTTGGAAAAATCATCATTTTGCAACCATCACAGTAAAGATTGGTTCAGGTGAAGATGAATGGACACTAAATCTGGGGGGCATTTTAATGAGGAGTAGGTTACAGACTAGTTATAGGGTCAATGCTAAAGGCTGAATGTTACCAGGGGTCTCAGGAAGGGAATTACCAATCTGGTAAGTTGAAGATGACCATGAGAACCTAAAGCCAGGGAAGAATAAATGTACTAGAGGAAGGGAAGTTATTTGGGAGATGGGAAAGCACATGAAGCAAGAAAGCACAGCCTTTGGCATAAAAGGCTTGGGTTGGAGCTGCAGTTCTGATGATTATTGATTGGGTGAACTTAGGCAAGTGGTTTCATCTCTGAGCTTTAGTTGCCTTGCCTATAAAATGAGGGTGATGATGCCTACCTTAAGATAGATGTTCGAGGATTAAATGAGGTGTAGTGGACTTGGTTGATATACAATATAGCATAGCAGGTAGGCATGTGGGCTCAGAAGTCAGACTGCCTCAGTTCAAAACCTTGCTCAGCCACTTACCAGCTGAGTGACTTGGGCACGTTAAATAATCCCTGGATTTCAGTTTCTTCAACATCAAATAGTGACGATAGTGATGTCTACCTGAATAGTTGTATTAAATTAGACACTACACATAAAATGCTTAGAATAGTGTCTGGGTGAGTAAGTGCTTAGTAAATGTTAGCTGATATTATTAAATGTGACAGATATTTCAAGGACGATCATTGTATTATGAAAAAAATAGTGTACTCTTCTGTACTCAGAACTATCAGAGGAACAATGACAGTAATTAACAAATCCCAACTTAGATTTAAAGAAAATCTTTCTTGCCCTTCATCAGAAGCTCTTGGAACATATTATTAAGCTTTATGACACTAAATCTACTTTGTTACAAAGAGCTTAAGTGTCTGACCTCAGGTCATAATGTTGAGAATTAGAACCCAGTCCTTCAATGACTCTTCTTCAGCACCTAAGTTGCTCTGTATTTCCTCTTTATGTATAGTACAATAAAATTCTTCCAAATTTGGCTTCTCAACATTGAAGTGCTTGACCCCAAGTCTCATGTCCCCTCTCCCAGACAAAAGACCTAAGACTTAATCAGAGGTAATATTTTAAAATGTTGAACTATCTTTGGTCTCATCAGGAGCTGGATCTGGAAGGCTCCCTGCATGTCAGTCATTTCCCCGTAGTTGAGGCATGGCAGGAGCCTGGGGAGGGGGAGGCTCAAGTGGCCAGGGCCAAAGGAGTACTTGGGAGGCTTGGGGCAGTGCTATTTACAAACCAGTACAGAAGTATGTTAATATTTTAACCACAGATAATTTTTTAAATTTTTTAATTTTTTGGCTGTGCCCCGTGCCATGTGGGATCCTAGTTCCCTGACCAGGGATTGAACCTGCGCCCCCTCCATTGGAAGCGCAGATTCTTAACCATTGGACCACCAGGGAAGTCCCAACCCCTGAGAATTTTAATCACAGTGCATACCAGCTGTATGAGAGCATTCTTAGCCATCTATCCAGTGTCCACCCTTAGCACTGACATAGAGAATTCTTGAATTCCTTGAGATCCTCTTGTCAGCTATAATTAGGCATACAGACAATACCACAGTATTACAAAGAGATGGTTTAAATAAGTCTCTAAAATCTTCTACTATCTACTGTGGAAAAGTGTGCTGATGACACCACTAATACTAGAGTCTTGACCAAATTGCAAACCGGGCAATACCTGTCTTCTTGGCCTCATCCTAAGTCATGCTGTTCTATTGCTGCTGCATTTATACTTAAAGCCAAAGAGCTCACTGGATATGGGGATTGAAATTTGCTGATGTGGTAGAGTTAAGCTAGAAGGTTTTCAAGTAGAAGGTGTCTTGTGGTTTGAGAATGGCCAAGGGTTAAGGTGAGTCCGCTCAGCTGTTCACATTTCTCCAGTGTTGGCTGCCAAGTGTAGATAGTGCTCTGAGTCCCTTCTATTCTCCTGTTCCCAGGGTTAAACTTTAGATTCAGGGTGCTGGGCGGGAGAAGGGACCCCAGTGTGGACGTGGGGCCTGCATGGCTGCAGAAGAAACAGCCCTGTGTCTTTGGGAGGCAGAAGTTTCAGTCTCCCATCTTGAACCTCAAAGGCTCCCCCTTGGTCACCCTGAAAACAGGTGGGGTTGAAACTGGGCAGACAAGAGACAGAGCTGAAGCAAGGGACCCGAGTGTCAGGTACAGAGGGGGCCTGGGGTCCATCTGTCCCACTTCATCAGTCCTCCTCCCTCCAGGCCCTCATCAGACTCGGGCTAGAAACCCTTTCAGCTCACCTGCTCCCACCCTCTCTACCTGGCGGAGGACTCCTCCCCTCCTCAGCCTTCCTGCCAAGCGTCCCCACCCAGTTTCCAAGTGACCCGGGACAGACCTGGAAGCTCGCTGCCTCGGCGGGCACAGGATTCCACTTGACAGAATGTTCTTCCTGCTGGTGAGCCAATCCTGCTCCCCTGTAACTTCCTTCCACACACCCACGTTCTGCCCTCAGGACAACCAACCAGACAGGACAGCGCCTTATTCTCAGGAATGTCTTTCACACATTTGAACACAGCTACCTCTGCCATTCTTCCTCCCTAGCCAGGCTTCTCTTTCCCAAGGTAAATACCCCCATCTCTTTCAGTCACTCCTTATTGATGCCAAAGGAGGTGATGCTTATCTTGATGCCTGAGTGAGGCAGCTAAATGCCCAATTTGTGCAAATTGGGTTTGATTTACATTTGTGAAACTTTGGGTAAGTCACTTTGCCTCTCTAAGACTCATTTCCCCCATATGTATATTGGTTTTCTTTGTGGTAATGGAATGTATTTACATTCCATGCCAGAGCTTGTGGGACATAATGGCCGGATTACACCTGACTAATCATATTTTTTTCCCTAGGTATCTCAGTGTGGTGTTAATCGGTGAGGCTGCCCATATACTAAAAGAAATTCAGTGATTGTTTCATCTTGGCTAACATTTAGCTAACAAGGTGTTCGTGTCGTGTCATGTGTCGTGTCATTGGCTATAGTCTTAATTTTGCATGTTTCATGGTTACCATTTTGCATTTTCTCTCTAATCCTCCAAATTATTAATGGCTCAAAAGTGGTTTATTCAAGTACAAAATCAGTGATGAAAAACCACAGTAGCTCAAGGTAACTTTAAAAACATAAATAATGAACTTGACTTTGGGATAAATATAGAATGTGAAAATATGTGCATTAGGACAAGTAATGTGAAAATACGATGATTTGATGTAGCAGGCAAAAAAACTTTTAATTTACAATGCTACTTTTTCATAATTAATAAGATTAATATGTGGCTTCTCTATGATAAAAAAAACAATTTCTGCTAATATAGCAACAGAAATTTGGAAACACTGGCTTTTGTGGAGATCATAGTGTTAGGAAACTTGATCCAATGATGCCACCAAAGCCTTCATAACATTTTCATAGAAAGCACAGTGACCACTCTGGTAACCAGTCATATGTTTCCAGAAAAAGCAGAAAATAATACTTTCTAATACTAGATTGATGAATATTATTACTAACAAGAAATAAGAGGCCCAAACTACAGTGGCATCAACAAAAATTGCACTGCTTAGAGTATATGCACTACTTTTAACAGTTTTTCTAAGAAACTTATAATACTAACCACAGAGTTTGTGGCAACTATTATATTCATAAACATTCAGAATGAATATTTGGCACAGTTGGCTCGTTACTATCATATGTTGCATAATATTATTGGATGACATAGTGGAAGAACAATTTCTAATTTGTGAACATATTACAAGACATTTTCAGTTGGCATATTGATATACATATTCAAGAAAAGTGCTGGTTAACTTTTGTTCCGTTAATCACTGAAAAATAAGCCTTCAAGAGAAGATAATATTCATTTACTTAAAGATCATTTTGTGATGTATGATTACAAACTGAAAACAATAGAGCTAAAATCAAAATTGACAAAGCAGCAGTTATGCATGCAACAAGGAAGGACCCCGCGGCCACATGAATAAAAGAACTTGCACCTGAATGTCAATTCACACTTAGAAGTATTCAAAGAAAATTAGTGGTCAACAATATACCTCTTGATTTTGATTCAGTGTTGAAGAAAACAGTCAAGATTGGGATTATGATAACATACCTCCCATTGAGTGTTCATCTTTTCACGATGCTAAGTGAAGAAATGGGCAGTAAGTACACAAGTCTATCTTTCCACAGTGATTTATGAGGACTATCAAGGGGAAAAATATTCTCCCAAGTTTTTTGAGGAATGAAACATAAAGCATTTCTTCATGACAGTGATAACACCAAAGAAAATCTGTATTATTTCAATAGAATTGTTCAGGTGGTATATCTCAGCAATATATTTTGCATTTTGAACAGCCTGAGGCTTATCACTTCAGGGCTTAGATATTACCATTTTATGGTATCAGGATTTCTTTAGATGACTTAAATGTGATACAAATGGTTCAATCACCAAGAGTTTGACTTGGTGATTTTCTTCACTCATCGGAGAAAGAAATTCAGCGTATATTAAAACCACATCCACATGCTGTAATGAAATGTGAAAAAGTACCTTTCAGAGCTGAATACAACCAAAGAAAGGATTAAATCCATTTGCTACTATCTTCCAAGTTGAAACATTCACCTTTTCAGCTGTTAAGTGTAAATGCTTATCATCTCCCTGTCTGTCTGATGGAGTGTTGAATGTAGCCCGTAGTGAGAAATTATTTCATAATTTCTAGGTTAATGTTCTATCTGAACATGAATATCCAAAACAATCTGCCAGAGCCACCAAATACTTACTGCCATTCCTAGCAACTTTAATTTGTGAATTGTGTTTTTTCTTTTAATCAAAATAAAGGTAAGCAAAGAAACCAAAGAGATGTAGAACCTGACCTATAACTCGAGTCATTATTTATCTGGATATAAGTGTCTTGGTGAAATACTGCAAATAAATTACCATTATTCTCACTATAATAAAATTATTGTCATTGAATTTTAGAATTCAGTTTTCCTGTTTTTAGTTAAGGTTTGTAATGGATATTTGTGTGTGTGTGAGAGAGAGAGAAAAACATGGAGAACCCTAACCTATATAATTTGAATTGGAGGCTGGGAAACATTTCCAACCCAAATATTTCCCCTATGCCTAAATATAGCCCTTCAGAGTGTTTTCTTTTTATTTTTTTTTATAATCAAAATGAAAAATCCCACTGGCAGCTAGCACGTTAAGCTTCTATCAGTTATCAATGCCTTATTGCAGAAGAATTTATTAGATCTTTTCCCAATTGATAGATGAGAACAAATTTTGATAGGGAAAAAGGTGAGGCAGGGAAGACAGGCTCAGAGAATAGGATTAGAATCATCATCTAGGAAGCTACAAAACAATACTGATGCCCAAGCTCCACCCTCGACAATTGAATAATAATAATTTTAAAAGTTCCCAGATGATTCCATCATTCAACCAGGGTTGAGAACCACTAGTCCACATGCTTCCAGCCAGTTTTGTTTCATTGGTGGTCGGGGGAAGGGAGTGGATCTTGGGCTCCTGAAAGGGCTGCAAAAAGGGAGATGCTGGGAAGAATCGAGAACATGAACGAAAAGGAAGATAGGATGGGCCCTTTAATAAAACTGGTTTAATTTTCAGTTCAAATTTTATTCAAATTATTTAGTTAAGATGGAATCCATATGGTGTCTTTCAATTTTCTGGAGCACTTTGTAAATAAGGCCATTGTTAAGGGGTTTCTAAAGGGAACCAGCTAGCAAACAAATTTAGCAGTAGCCTCAGCAATGTATGTAAGCAACTCTCTGCTTGAGGCACTCTTGCAGAAGGATGGAATGTGAAGTGAACGCTAATAGGGAAGGAGGAAACACACACACACACACACACACACACACACACACACACACACATACACACACACACACAAACTGCCCAAGCAAAATGGCTATAAAACTGTAGGACTGGGGTAAACCTGGTAAGTAAGTGGGGCATTTGGTGTTACTCATGGAAAGAAAGGAAGGAGAAATGTTAGAGGAGAGAGATCAGTATTAGTCTTTCTCTCCTACCCCTTTGCCTCCACTTAAGGTGTTCTTTCAGGCTGAGAGAGGGAGAGACAAAATAGGAAGGCAAGTTGGTCTGACAGCTCAGATGAAGGTTAAAGAGATTTTTATGCCAAACAGAGGTGCAGGCTAAACCGCCAGGAAAAGCTTTCTTTTCCAAAATGGCAAGGGAAAAAAAATAAAAACAAGAGGAAGGGAACAAAGATGTCTAATTTTATCTAATAACTTTCTTTACAAGCTGCCCTGAAGTACCAACTTTCAAAAGGAAATATTGGTTTCAGTTAATTGTGCTTTTAATTCTTATGGCCTGAGTTCAGAATTCCCATGTAACTCTCCAGAAAGACACATGCCTTTCTACTTACCTTTTGACACTGTGCACAGACCACCCTCGCTCTCTCACTAGCTTCTCCAATGGAGAGACAGCGCTTCAGGCAGCGTGGTATAGCGGATAGCCCATGAGACTTGGGCATCAGACACACCTGCCTTCAGATCCCAGGACTGCTCTCATGAGCTATATGACCTTGGGCAAGGTACTTTGACTTACTGATTTGCAA
Source organism: Balaenoptera physalus (assembly GCF_965194825.1). Classification (NCBI taxonomy): domain Eukaryota; kingdom Metazoa; phylum Chordata; class Mammalia; order Artiodactyla; family Balaenopteridae; genus Balaenoptera; species Balaenoptera physalus. Next base: position 44,980,266 of record NC_138903.1, read on the forward strand.
TTTCCTCATTTGTAAAATAAGAAAATAATAGTATCCACGTGTTGGGTTTTTTTGAAGATTAAATGAGATGATGTATATAGTGTGCTAAGCACATAGTACGTGTTTTATAATTACAATGCCAGGTGTTGAGCTATATTTTGTCCTTGTTCTTTTTAATGGTATTGCAAATGTCCTGTGAAAATGGAGCCCAAGGTTAAGGAAGACCAAAAATACAATGTTGAAGTGAGGAACCACAAATATGCCCAATTCACTGCCAAGAGACGAGTTTGCGAAGGTGAGACTTTCTTGGCAGACTATAATTGGTACCACCTTTTTCTTGCATGCATAAAATCTGAACCTAGGCATTCCAAATACATTTTCCTTATTTGAGTAAAAGGGGATTCTTTATGAACTGGATGCTTTAGAAAGAAGGCCAAACTGTTGGTTGCACAAATTTCAGAGAGCATAGCTCTCAACATAGCTCTGTAAGTACCATCTCAGTCCAGGGATATTCAACAGATGGTCTCAACAGAACAAGTTGTTTTGCTCACTGGCTCCATTTCAATTATAAAGACAAATTTCAGCAATAAGGCAGATTATGCAATGAATTGGAATTATTCCATTTTGAAGCTGTGTTGTTTTTGGAACTACCAAGTGTAGTTTCTCCTCTGGGTACCAGGAAACCATGATGTTTATATATTTGCTGCCTCAGTGTCCAGCACTCATCCTTTTCGACCTAGCAGGCTAGATCCTGTCCATCATACTACAGTGATAGTTAACCAACAATCATTATCTCACTTCGGTATACCTCTATCTATTCGGGCTTCTCTGAGTTCCAGGTAGCCAGCCCAAGGATAGTGTTACCTACAGTTCTGTGCTACTACTTCACACCTGTTCATTAGAGCTGACAGTTAAACTTTCAGGAAGTTTGCAAGGAAGTGGTTAAACACAGTCATCGTTAAAAATTAAATTATATAGACTTACATTTAAAGTAATAAATACTCATTATTCACTAATTATTTTACTACATTTTATTATGATCTATGATTTCAAAGTTATTTATATCTGTTGTATCTATATGGTGGAAATATGATACCGTGGTGTGCTACAGAGCATCTCTTCTCAAGTCTGCATTCAATCATGCCACATTGATAGCTTGAACTTGGCCATGGTGGGAGTAGTTACAAGAAGGAAACTGGCAAATGTTACAAATTAAGGTATTTTTTTCCCAGAGAGCTAGTTGTTAAATATTTACCAGCATACCGTTGGACTTACCTCCCTTAAATCTCTAGAGAATCTGATGGCCATCATCTCAAGTGGAACACTAAGACCTCTCTCAATATCTCTGAACCCCAAACAGAATTTCCTTGTACAGTCTTGTAATTGGCTGTTACTCCTCACTGCCTTCTTCTGATTCTCATTCTTCTCCCTCCCTCTCCCTCTCCCCACCTCCCTCTCCCTCTCTCTCTCTCTCTGTCTGTCTGTCTCTCTCTCTGTCTCTCTCCCTCTCTTCTGTCTCCTGTCTTTATAAAAGTATTCTTTTATATCTCTTCTTGGGAACGTACATTGAAATAATTTCTCCCCTTTAAGCCCTTAAAGCCATGAGTTCCAAACCCTTTTAAATGAAAAGAAGGAAAGAACTCTGGTTTCCACTGTAATCAGTGGAGATATGCTGGCAACTTTATCCATTCACTTATTCATACATTCAAGAAACTTTCATCAAGCATTTACTATGTGCCAAGCAGCTAGATACTGAGACTCCTGAGATAAAATAAGATATGGTTCTGCTCTTAAGGAACTGACAGTCTAGAAGGGAAACAGACAAGTAAATATGGAATAATCAGATAATATGATAAGTGCTGAAACAGAGATGTGTATAGAATATAATGGGAACCTACTGTATAGCACAGGGAACTCTACTCAGTGCTCTGTGGTGACCTAAATGGGAAGGAAATCCAAAAAAGAGGGGATATATGTATACATATAGCTGATTCACTTTGCTGTACAGCAGAAATTAACAAAACATTGTAAAGTAACTATACTCCAATAAAAATTAATAAAAAAAAAAGAATGTTATGGGAAATGAGAAGAGTAAGCAACTAAAGTTTTCTGGTGCGAATGGAGACTGGGGAAGTTTTCACAGAAGAAGAAACATTTGAATTGGGTATTAAAGGATAAGTAGACGTCCTTAAGACCAAGGAGGCATGGAAGGGCTTTCTGAGGATTGGAAACAAGGACTTGATGTAAAGGGGAATGGCAAGCATCATAGTTAAAAATTGTCAGACTTAAGCAAATGGGAACAAATAAAGGAGTTTAATGGAAGATTTGATAAAGGCTTTGGGAGGAAATAAAACAAAATACACATTAGAGTGTTTCTGGGGATCTAGGTAGACAAGAATGCATGTGTGGCCTTTTCAAGGTACCACCATATGGCTGAAGCAGTTCCAACTATTTTCTGTCCTTGAGCTCAAGATTACAATTTCTGAGAGAGGATGTGTTTGGTATACCATGTGTCATATACCCATCCATGCCCTGGATAGAGTTGGGCAGAGCACCATGTATGACAGTATCACCAAGACTGCAACAAATGGGAGAGAAGCAGTTCAACAAAAGGTATCCAGCACAGTGTTCTCTAATTCAAGTGGCATCTTGGCTGTAGCTGCGTCTCTTCCTAAGTTCTAGTTTCTGCTGAGGAACCTTCCCTCAATTGTTATATCTTCTACCTGGCAGCCTCTACAATGAACTTGGCACCTAGGCTATAGTAGCACTGCCTCCTCCCTGTCTTCTTGCAGTCCTCGGGATGATAGGCAGGTTTCTACTATGGCTAACCTCTGGGTTGCCTCACTTTCTCCTGGTTGGTCTCTCAGCTCTCCCACTTCATTCCCCCATTAAATTTCATCTATTGGACACTTGATATAGGCTCTGTTTTCCCGACTAGATTCTTACTGTTGTAGTTTTATTTCTTTTGGCAGTGTAAAAACTGACAACAATCAACACAGGGGACCACTGGGCTCAGAAGAGCCCACATATCAAAGCTGAAAATAAGGCTATTCACATACCTGGACTTTAATCTTTGAATCACTAGTGTTGAGCAAGATTAGCAGAGGAAGCTGAAAAATCACAGCAGTATATCAAGGGCAAAAGAAGTAATAGCTATAAACTGTAACCAAACATTCACTAATCTGTTGTTTTGTCCTAAACCTCCATGGGGGGTATTTTTAAATGAGTTTTCCATTGACTTAGTTAATTATTATAGGCTTTTTCTTGTGACCTTGTCCCTTTTTTGGAAATAAGTGCTTTGCTGTTGTTGCTTTAGAGTAGAATCATGCTGTGTCTCGGCTCACAGCATGTGTGCAGGGTGTGGTATGTGGACTCTTAGGGGAGCACGTGAGTACAGGGGACTGGGTGTGCGTGCCTTCAAGTCTGGTGACTCCAGCTAAGGCTTTTCATCTATACTCTTATAGAGGAGGAGGACACTGACCCTAGACAGTGAGGCTGGAGATTTTTGCTGTCTCATAGGACTGGTCCTTTCCTCCACACTCTCAAGTCCATTTCTGCAAATGATTAGTCATTACTGGTCAAGAAAACTTCGCCTGGCTTGGCATCAAGACAGAGGTAAGGCTTTAAACTCATAATCTCCACTAGTCACTCCTAAAGCTCCCAGAAGAAACATACACTCTAATTCAAAATAGTATTCAAATGCAGTTTCAGAACAAATTTCCTAGATTTTACTTACCCTGCCCATTTACAAACAGAACAATTATTCAAGCTTTTCCTACATGGAAATTCAGGAGCCTCCACTGCCCCAGAACATCTTTTATTTGAGATTCACTTGAATTTCCTTCAGTATCTGAGTTTTGGGTCTATGGCCTTTTGCATGGCTATTAAAACCAGTAGTAACCTTGCCTCTATAGAGTGGGATTAGGCCAAGGTCAGGTCCTAGATTTCATGTGTCCATCCATACATGGTCTGGCTTTACTCAGACTTTGATTCACCTAGGTAAAAGTGCACTAGTATAAGGGCTGTAGAGCCAATGTTGAGTGGCCATGACTGTCTGTCCTCTTTGGGAGCAGTAGAAAAGGGAGACATGAGTGGAGGTCAACTCACCACTGGACTCCTGGTCTGGATTTCTCAAAGAATCCTGACATAGAGATGCCAGAGAGTACCACACATGCTCCAGTTATTGTGCCCCAGGAAATCTTTTAGACCTTACAAGATACGTTCTCAAAATTGATCTTGCATCAGAATCACCTGGAGGGTTTGTAGGAGCTCTATGCTCCCACAGAAACATCCAAAAGCAAGCACATCAGACCCAACTTTGTCAGAACTCTGGTAAATAATGAAGGGTTTACAGCCACCAATCGAATGCTTAATCAAGAAAAATGGTGGAAAAGCTTTGCAGCACTTTTACTTGCCTTCTCTCACCTCCTCCTCAGGGCAGCAGCAGACTTAGCCCATATTCCCAGGGTGGGATCCTGGTCCCTGGTTCCAGAGGAAGAAGAGACCTTACTTACATATTATTGAGTATGTCTGTTTTAACCTGTCTGGAGTTACCTGAAGGACTGACACAGGATGCTCATCTCTGTCTAACTAATTTGGAACTCAGGTCGGAAAAGCCTTGGGCACTGCTTGAAAACACAGCCAGCTGAACTAAGAACCCACGGACGCCTGGGGCAAAAGATAACTTTCAAAATAGACAATAGACTGGTCTAAAGCTTGGCAACATAAGCTGGCGAGAGTTTCTTTGGGAAATTAGGACATTCAAAAGCACCATGCATACAGGGGAATCTAGAAGGCCACATGCATGCCTAGGGCAAGACACATGCTCAGAAAAGACTTGAGAAAACCCTAAACTTTCACTTCAGGCTGATCCCTAGGCTCTGTGCAAGCTTGGCTAAGAACCAATTTGCAAAGATTGAAAGAGGTATCTGTCTATTTGTTTTAATCTGTGTTTATTCAAGGAAATCTCTGTCAAAATACTAGCTGAAAACAAGCTAAGGAACAGACACTTCAGGGAACACACGCAACATACCAGAACTTATGGGATACAGCAAAGGCAGTGCTTAGGGGAGAAATTTATAGCTGTAAATACCTATAATTAAAAAGAATAAATATCTAAAATCAATAACCTACTTTACACCTTGAGGAACTAGAAAAAGAAAAGCAAACTAAACCCAAAGCTAGCAGAAGGAAGGACATAATAATGACTAGAGTGGAGAAAAATAAAATAGAGTACAGAAAAGCAATAGAGAGAATCAATGAAATCAAAAGCTGGTTCTTTGAAAAGATCAACAAAATTAACAAATCTTTAGTTATTCTGACAAAGAAAAGAAGAAAAATAAATACATAAAATAAAAATGAAAGTGGGGATTACACTTTACATAAATAAACAAGGATTATAAAAGAATACTATGAATAATTCTACACAAAAATATTAGATAACCTAGATGAAATGGAATCCTCAAAATACACAAACTACCTAAGCTGACTCAAGAAGACGAGGAATATTTCAACAGAACTATCAAAAGTAAAGAGATTGAATCAGTAATCAAAAACCTCCCAACAAAGAAAAGTCAAGGACCAGATTTCTTCAATAGTGAATTTTAGCAAATATTTAAAGAATAATGAACACCAATCCTTCTCAAACTCTTCATAAATAGAAGAGGAGGGGACACTTTATAACTCATTCTATGAGTCCAGCATTACCCTGATTCTAAAGCCAGGCAAGACATCACAAGAAAATAACAGATTAATATCCCTTATGAATATAGAAGCAAAATTGTCAACAAAATACTGGCAAACTGAATCCAACAGCATAGTGAAAGGATTATACACCATGGCCAGGTAGGAATACGAGAGTGATTCAACATAAGAAAATCAATCAATGTAATACACCACATCAATAGCTGGAAGGAAAAATCCACATGATTAACTCCATTGATGCAGAAAAGGCATTTGACAAAATCCAACACCATTTCATGATAAAAGCACTCAGAAAACTAGGAATAGAAGGTAATTTCTTAAACATAATACAGGGCATTTGTGAAAAACCCACAGCTAATAACATCTTCAATGGCTAAAGGCTGAAAGCTGTCCCCTTAAGATCAGGAGACAAGACAAGTATGCCCACTCTTACCACTACTATTCAACATTGCACTGGAAGTTCTAGCCAGGGCAATTAGATAAGAAAAAAAAGGCACCCAAATTTAAAAGAAAGAAGTAAAACTATCTCTACTTGCAGATGATATGTTCCTATACATAGAAAATGCCAAAGAATCCAGAAGAAAGCTACTAGAGCTAATAAAAGATTTCAAGTTGCTGGGTACGAGATCAACACACAAAAATCAGTTGTGTTTCTGTACACCTGCAGTGAACAATCTGAAAAAGAAATTTCAAAAGCAATTCCACTTACAATAACGTCTAAAAGAATAAAATAACTAGGAATACAGTTAACCAGAGAGATGAAAAACTTGTACACTGACAACTACAAAACATGGCTGAAAGAAATTAAAGACCTAAATAAAGGGAAAGCCATTCCATGTTCATGTGTAGGAAGACTTAATATTGTTAAAATGTCAATAATACCCAAAATGATCTACAAATTCAACACAATCCCCATCAAAATTCCAACAGCCTTTTTTTTTTTCAGAAACGGAAAAGCAGATCACCAAACTCATATAGAATTGTTAAGGGGACTTAAATAGCCAAAACAATATTTAAAAATAAGAAAATAGTTGGAGGACTCACACTTCCAGATTTCAAATCTTACTAAAAGCCTGCAGTAATCAAAACAGTGTGGTACTGGCATAGGATAGACATATAGACCAATGGAATAGAATTGAGAGTCCAGAAATAAACCCATACATCTATATTCAATTGATTTTTTGACGAGGGTACCAAGCCCATTCAGTGGGGAAAGAAGAGTCTCCTCAACAAATGATGCTGGGACCACTGGATTTCTACAAGCAAAAGAATGAATTTGAACCCCTATCTCATACCATGTACAAAAATTCATCAATGACCTAAATATAAGAGTTAAAACTGTAACACTGTTAGAAGAAAACATAAGTGTAAAACTTCATGACCCTGAATTTGGCTATGGATTCTTCAATATGACAACAAAAGTATGAGAAACAAAAGAAAAACTAGCTAAATTTGACTTAAAATTGAAAACATTTTTGCATTAAAGGACATTATTTAGAATGTGAAAAGACAACCTACAGAATGAGAGAAAGCATTTGAAAATCATACATCTGATAAGGGTTTAACATCTAGAATATATAAAGATCTCCTACAATTCAACAACATATAAAGACAAACAACTCAAGTGAAAAATGTGAAAAGGACTTGAGTAGTTTCTTCAAAGAAGACATAAAAATGGCAATTAGCACATAAAAAATGCTTGACATCAGTAGTAATTAGGAAAATACAAATGAAAAACACAATAAGATACCTCTTCATACCTACTGGGATGGCTATAGTTTTTTTAATGAAAAATATTAAGTATTGGCAAGGATATGGTGAAATTGGAACCCACATACATTGCTGGTGGGAATGTAAAATGGTTCAGTCACTGTGAAAAACAGCTTGGCAGTTCCCCAAAAAGCTAAACATAGGATTACCATATTCTTATTCAAAAGAATTGAAAACTAGTTCCAAACAGATACTTGTACACCAATGTTTATTGCAGCATTATTCACAATAGTCAAAAGGTGGAAGCAACCCTGGTGTTCATCAACAGGCTAATGTATAAAAAATGCTGTATATCCATATGATGGAATATTATTCAGCCATGAAAAGGACTGAAGTTCTGACATACGCTACAACTTGGATGCACATAGAAAACAATATGCTAAGTAAAATAAGCCAGACACAAAGAACAAATATTTTATGAAATATCTAAAAGAGGTAAATTCATAGAAACAGAAAGTAGATTAGTAGTTACCTGAGTCTTAGGGGAAAAAACAATGGGGAATTATTGCTTAATGTTTACAGAGTTTCTGTCTGCAGTGATGAAAAAGTTTTGGAAATAGATACTGGTGATGGTTGTATAACATTTTGAATGTAATTAATACCACTGAATTGTACATTTAAAAATTGTTAAAATGGCAAATTTTATGCTGTACTATATATTTTACCACAATTAAAAAAAAGAGGGGAGAGGAGGTGGTGAATTGGATGAGAAAAATAACAACAGTAAAAATAACTTCCTAGTTGTGAAAAATAAAAAATAAAAACTTGAAAATTCAAATTAACCTATTGTGTCAGAATTCAGGTTAGTGATTGCCTGGGAAGGAAAATATTACAAAGGGGCAAGAGGAAATTTTGGGGGTGATGGATATAAGCATCATGTTGATTGCAATGATGTTTTCATGATATATACATACATCAGAATTCATTAAATTGTACATTTTTAATATGTGCAGTTTATTGTATGCCAATTATACCTCAACAAAGTAGTTTTTTAAAAATGAAAACTTATTAAGTAACCAGTTTTATTAACGACTGGATCTGTATAATCAACAAGACAGGCCCAGTCTCTATTGTCATGAAGTTTACACCCTAGTAAGAAGGATAGGTTTTAATCAAATAATCACACAAACCACTGCTTAATTAGAAACTGGGACATATTCTAGGAAGGAAAATTATGGGGAGTTCTGAAAGTGTATTAATATGGGACCTATTCTAGTCTGGGAATGACTAGGGAAGCCTTTCCAAAACAAATGGCCTTTGAGTTGAACGTTGATGGATAAACAGCCATTAATTAAGCATGGATTAATGGAGATGGAGGGATGAGGAGGAGGCAGATTTTTAGTACAGGGGACAGCTTATGCAAAGGTCCTGGCATATAAAAGAGCTTGGCATGTTTGAAGAACTAAAAGGCCAGTGTGGTTCAGGCATAGTGAGTAGGAAGAAAGTGGTGGGAGAAAAGACTAAAAAGATAGGCAGGATCAGATCATGCAGCATGATATAAGCCATAGTAAGGATCTGGATCTTTATCTTAAGAAAAGCGTGAAGTTATTGAACGGTTTTAATTAGAAGGGTAACATGATTGAATTTAAAGGAACACTCTGGCTGCTATGTAAAGAATGAACTGTAGGAGGACAAGAGTAGAATCAGAGAAACCAATCAGGAGGCTCCTATAGTGAATGGTCCAGGGAAGAGATGACAGTGGCTTGGTCCAGGGTGGAAGTAGTGGAGTTTGCAAGAAGTGAACAGATTTGAGATATTTTTTATGAATTGGATAAGAGGATGGGTTTTGAGTAAAAAGGAATGCTCTGCAATAATTCTTATCATCAAACTACAGCCTGCAGGCCATATCTGGCCCACTGCCTGTGTTTGTAAATAAAGTATTATTGGAACACAGCCACACTGATTGGTTTATGTATTGTCTAAGGCTGCTTTTGTAATACAATGGCAGAGTTGAGTAGTCGTGACAGAGACTATATGTAGCCCTTGCAGCTTAAAATGTTTACTATCTGGCTCTTTACAGAAAAAGTTTTCTGACTCTTGATCTAGTATGATGCCCTTAGACATCTGGCTTGTATGACTAGATGGATGAATGGATGTAGGGGAAGAAGAAGGCAGAGAGGAAGGGAGGAAAGATAGAAGGAGCAACCTCCTGGGGGAAGAAGTCTGTGGTAATATAGGAGAATAGAGGATGTGAGGAGTGGTCCTAGAACAGTACAGCAGAGGTGAGAGGTGAGACCACAGTAACTGCAGGATATATACATGTATGTGCCAGAAGTACATATCCAGATCTGTCAGAGAACTGAATGGAAGGCTGATAAGAAGGAAAAGGGAGATCCCTCTTTGTGCCAACATCATGTTTTCAGTGGCTTCGTTAGGGACATTTACAGAAGACGCAAAGTAGGAAGGGCTATGACTAAATCAGATCATGAGTCAGAATCCAAATCATAACATATATTGAGTTATTACTACATGATAAGCTCTGCTCTAAGTGTGTGACCTACAATGTGATTCCTCACAATAATGCTAAGAGGTAGATTCTCTCATTATAACCATTCTACAGATGAGGAAACTGAGTCGCAGAGAGGTGAAGTTAACAGTAAGTGGCAGGGCTAGAATCTGATCCCAGGCGAGACTCTGCTTTTTTTTTTTTTATCTTTTTTTTTTTAACATCTTTATTGGAGTATAATTGCTTTACAATGGTGTGTTAGTTTCTGCTTTATAACAAAGTGAATCAGCTATACATATACATATATCCCCATATCTTCTTCTTGTGTCTCCCTCCCACCCTCCCTATCCCACCCCTCTAGGTGGTCACAAAGCACCGAGCTAATCTCCCTGTGCTATGTGGCTGCTTCCCACTAGCTATCTATTTTACGTTTGGTAGTGTATATATGTCCCTGCCACTCTCTCACCCTGTCACATCTTACCCCTCCCCCTCCCCATATCCTCAAGTCCATGCTCTAGTAGGTCTGTGTCTTTATTCCCGTCTTGCCCCTAGGTTCTTCATGACCATCTTTTTGTTTGTTTGTTTTTTAGATTCCATATATATGTGTTAGGATACGGTATTTGTTTCTCTTTCTGACTTACTTCACTCTGTATGACAGACTCTAGGTCCATCCACCTCACTACAAATAATTCAATCTCGTTTCTTTTTATGGCTGAGTAATATTCCATTGTATATATGTGCCACATATTCTTTATCCATTCATCTGTCAATGGACACTTAGGTTGCTTCCATGTCATGGCTATTATAAATAGAGCTGCAATGAACATTTTGGTACATGGCTCTTTTTGAATTATGGTTTTCTCAGGGTATATGCCCAGTAGTGGGATTGCTGGGTGGTATGGTAGTTCTATTGTTAGTTTTTTAAGGAACCTCCATACTGTTCTCCATAGTGGCTGTATCAATTTACATTCCCACCAACAGTGCAAGAGTGTTCCCTTTTCTCCACACCCTCTCCAGCATTTATTGTTTCTAGGAGATTCTGCTTTTAATCACATTTTGAAAGCAGATGAAATGGAAGAGAGACCTAGCCTTGGGGATGGAGACACCTAGTCCTGTCTCCTGTAGAAAAATATCCAATCTACATTTGGGGGTTTCACATTGGAAAGACACCCTTACCTTGTTAGATAGGTCAGGGTTTTCATTAGCAAGTATTCCTAACACAGTGTTCAAGAATTTTGTGAGTAGGCATCAGCATCAGTGAGCATCCGTTCAGAGGTCCGTACAGAGCATCTTATGGTCTCTTGAATACCTGCTCCCAACCCCTCAACACTCAGCCACCAGAGTTGAGCAAGAAGTGAAGCTGCAATACTACCCTCTCTCTTCTCCTTCCAAGCTGCTCCACTGCCTTCTGAGGAGTTATGTTTTTTCTTTGAGTCCCCAGATGCCAGTCATCCTCCTCAGCACACCTGCTGCCTAGCTCGAAAAAGCCTCTGCCTTCCTAACCAGACAGGCTGCCCTCATCACCACATTGGACCCTTAGGTTATCTGCCCTCAGCCTAGGTAGAGCTATGCCCCAGCTGTTTGCACCAGCTGCCTTCTTTCTGCCCACTTTCAGCACCAATGGGAGGTCAGTCAGACAAACGGCGAAAACCCCAACCTTTCAAATAACAAGATTGGAAATACCTTGCTAGTCAGGGTTCCAGGGAAGAAATTCCAGATACCACCTCTGCCCCCATTTACCTGTCCCTGATGCCCACTGCTTCACACAATACCATTGGACCAGAAGCCCATTTGCTGTCCTCATTTCAGGGTCATTTTTCTATTTGCCTTCCTCTTCTTCTCAGTTAGATTTCCTGGAATGTGTCTACTTGGCCTGAGGCTCTTTCGGTCCACTTCTGAAGCCTCCTTCCTGGCTGCTGCTCCCAGATCAGCCTCCACCTGGAGAACTGCTTGGAACTAAAATTGGTCTGGCATTGCCACATCTCTGTTCAGATTGAAAGTTTGATCCTTTTTATAGTCTTTCCATCTCCTTCTGTTTCTTCAGGCTATCTCCTCTTCTCTCAATGTGTAGTATATTCTAATTTCATGGTCAAGGGCAAGGCTTAACAGAGCCCCTTCCATTTCTGAGGAGCCAAGGAACAAATGTGGGGGCCAGGTGTCATTGCTGCCATTGCCAGCCCTGCCTGCCTGGCAGCCTTGAAGCCCCTCTAGAATGTCTGGTATGAAGCACACACCCTAATTCAAGGAGCTTAAGGATCAACGTGAATCACATTTGTAAATCTAAGATTCTGAACTTAGATTCAAAACACGACCTAGTAGAGGTTATTAAAGGATGATGGAGCTTAACAGCAGCCTGAATAGAAAAGGTTTAAGAGCTTCAATCTCAATCCTCAGCGCAGTGTGGGGTGGTTACTAAAATCAGTGAGGATATAGTCTGCATAACCAGAAGTGCAGTTTCCATAGCAAGGAAGATGACGTTCCTGCTCAGGCCCAACCTCAAGCCAGTACACAATGGGATAGCCATAGTGGTTGTTAAAATATTGAAATCCTTCCATTCTGATTGGTAAATAGCAGTAGCCCGGAAGCCTCCAAGTGCCTCTTCTGTTACCCTAATGATTCCCTGTACCCTTGACCTCTTCGTAGTTCAGAAATTAGTGAGTTATTGCCCAGCCCAACAGAGAGCCTATATATAGGACCTGCTTCAGTGCGGAGGCCACGCTGATGGGTCATGCTTTAATGGGCTACTAAATATGTTGAATATCACCTAAAGACTTACATTATCACCCCAGGTCCTGCTCTGCTCCATTCCAATGAGAACATATCAGTTGAAGGTGAGAGCAATGATCAGGAAAATCACTTTGTAAAAAGCAGTAATAAAAGCAAACCCTCTACTAAGTGTTTTATATTCATTAGCTCATTTAAGCCTCATTATTAATCTGTGAAGTTGAAACCAATATTACTATCTTGTATGCTGGGGAAATTGAGTCATAGAGAGGTCAAGTGACTTACACAAATTTCCACAGAGTGTGAATCAAACCCATGTTTCCAACTCCATTTATAAGAAATTTCCAGAATAGACAAATCGATAAAGACATGAAGTAGATTAGTGGCTGCCTAGGCCTCAGGTGCTGGGGAGAAATGGGTTGATAGTAGGTACAAGATTTCTTTTTGATTCTAGTGATGGTTGCCCAACTCTGTGAATAAACTAAAAAGTGTTCAATTGTACACTTTAAATGGATAAAAAATCGTACGGTATGTTATGTTAATTATATATCAATAAAATTGTGTGTGTGAGAGACAGAGAGAGAGAGAGAGAGAGAGAGAGAGAGAGAGGGAGAGAAAGGGTCTGGCTAGGGAGGAAGAATGGCAGAGGTAGCTGTGTTCAAATGTGTGAAAGACATTCCTGAGAATAAGGCGCTGTCCTGTCTGGTTGGTTGTCCTGAGGGCAGAACGTGGGTGTGTGGAAGGAAGTTACAGGGGAGCAGGATTGGCTCACCAGCAGGAAGAACATTCTGTCAAGTGGAATCCTGTGCCCGCCGAGGCAGCGAGCTTCCAGGTCTGTCCCGGGTCACTTGGAAACTGGGTGGGGACGCTTGGCAGGAAGGCTGAGGAGGGGAGGAGTCCTCCGCCAGGTAGAGAGGGTGGGAGCAGGTGAGCTGAAAGGGTTTCTAGCCCGAGTCTGATGAGGGCCTGGAGGGAGGAGGACTGATGAAGTGGGACAGATGGACCCCAGGCCCCTTCTGTACCTGACACTCGGGTGCCTTGCTTCAGCTCTGTCTCTTGTCTGCCCAGTTTCAACCCCACCTGTTTTCAGGGTGACCAAGGGGGAGCCTTTGAGGTTCAAGATGGGAGACTGAAACTTCTGCCTCCCAAAGACACAGGGCTGTTTCTTCTGCAGCCATGCAGGCCCCACGTCTACACTGGGGTCCCTTCTCCCGCCCAGCACCCTGAATCTAAAGTTTAACCCTGGGAACAGGAGAATAGAAAGGACGCAGGCTCTCATGGGTTTTGGCTCTTGGTGTCATTGCCTCTGATTAGATCTGGGAAACACTGTTCACTTCACAGTTATTCTCTGGGTTCCTGGGAGTTCCTGGGAGCATTGTAAAGAGTGTGTGGATGATGGAGAGGCTAGTTAGAGGGTGAATCTCCTTCAGGATAAGACTCTGGGTGCCTGCCCCCATTCTGTTGCAGAGAGGAGAGCAGAGGTCACAGAGAATAAATGACGTGTCCAAAGTTATGGTGAATTATTGAATTAGTATATAGTGAATTGATGATAAACCCAGAATATTTAAACATGGTTCTGTTTCTTGGCCCCGGACTACCTACCTATCTATCTATCTATCATCTATCTATCTATCTATCTATCTATCTATCTATCTATCTATCTATCTATCTATCTATATCTAACATCTATCTATCTATCTACATAGCCAAAGCTGTGTTTGATCAAAGAGTGGAGGAAGTGTCTTGAATATGAGTCGTGTTATATCACATGAAGATTGTGTATCTGGAACAGACTATGCTCATTCCAACCTCCAAGTCTTTACTCAAGTTGTTACCTTGCCGGGAGTTTCTCTTCCCTTCCCTTCTTGTCTTTTCCCTTTTCTCCTTTCACAAATCTAACCATTCTTCAAGGTCCAGCAGCTCAGTCGATTTTGCCTTCCAGGGGTCTCTGAGCTCACTCATTTGACCCTTTGGTATATTTTATAATGGAACCCAAGGGTTTGTTTTATCTTCCCAACTAGATAGCAAAGACTAAGTCTTAGCCTTTTTGTATCTACTATAATCCCCTTCTCCTCTGACTAGGCCCCAATGAAGTGCTCAGGAAATCCAGATTAAAATCCAGTTGCTGAGCAGTGGATGTAGTACAAGCCAGTCAAGCAGGTAGCCACATAGTTGGAGCTGTACGTTTTTGTGGAAACCACATTAAAATTGCAGATGTATAGCAGAACACTCACATCCAGTCTGAGGTCTCCTATGCTTTCCAAACCTCACTAAGGCCCCCCTCAGCAGCCCCTCTTCTATTAAACAGCCAGTCAGCTGTTTGTGTGTTCTTTCCTATTCTAGTCAGTGCAGGCATTACAAAGCAAGAAGAAAATACTACAAGATCTGCTCCAGCCTCCACGCAGGAAAAATGTCTGCAACCTTCACTCACTGTTGTCCCTCTGGTTCCAGTCCAAGCATTGTGTCTATACTTTCTTATACTTAACGCAGCCTCCTTTAGATCAGTCTAGTCTGGGCATAAATCTCTCACTACTTTCCCTCTCCTTTGTACCCTCCCACTCAAATCTCAATCGGCAGCTGCCAGCAGTAAGGGGCTTTGAGAACCCAAATGGGGATTTTTTCCAGACACTTCACCTTTGCCTCATTGTTGAAAAGTGTGTTTTGCTCACTTGAAGTTATTAGATCCCTCTTGCCCTCAGTGAGGCTGGGTGGATGAGGCCCTTGTCTTAGGCAGACCAAAGAGGGTCACAGCCTGAGCAACATCTAGCCACCCTTGTCTCTGGGAATCTTAGCACGTGGAAACTGTAATCATCTTCTTGGGCCCTTCTTACGTACTAGCCCAGGATGTTTTAGAGCAATGTGTGGTTATTTCCCTCCCTGCTCTTTTTCTTCTTGGGAACCAGGGTTGCTGGACCACTGCTTGACTCCTTGTCCTCTTGACAACTTCTCTCTCTCACTCATGGTGTCCACGGTAGACGGTGTGTAGCCTGGACTGAGACATATTGATCTAACCCAAGCCCCTCATTGGCTCTGTGCCTTGGTCATTCCCCTTTCTCAGTGGAGATGGTGCAGAGGGTGGAAACTTTTCTAAGGCTTCACAGGTCCTTTCTTCTTGTCATGTCACTCTTCCTGCCAAACTCTGACCACCTCCTGGCCTCTTATAGGGGTAAATGCCACATATCTGGAAGACTTTCTGGCCCACGATTTACACGAGGGAAGGTCTCTATTTATATAACACCATGCTCACACAAAATCTGGGAGTTGTAGGCCACTGGCAAGACCAACACTAGTGTCTTTATCCAAACTTTTGGGGGGTTGCCATTCACCTGTGAGTGTGAAATTAAGCTACACAGAATCTGAGCTTCAGGTCCTGAACTGATTTGGGATGTTTTCTAAGTTTAGTTGTAGTATCTACACTGTGCTATTAAGATGACAGGGCATTTCCACGTCTTTTGCCTCATATGATCCTCACGACAACCTGGTGAGACAAATATTCTCATCCCCATTTTCATATGTGAAACTATCAAAGAGTGATAATAACATTAATGACCAACATGCATCAAGCACTTGCTACATCCCAGGTAGTGTTCTAAGCACTGTGTATGTATTAACTCATATTTCCCTCACAACAACCCATGACCTCATTATTACAATTATCTAATTTTAAAGTTTAGGAAACTGAGGCTCAGAAAGGCTAAGGGACTTGCTCAAGCTCACACAGCCGGTAAGTGGTGGTGCCTCATTTTGAACATAGGCATCCTGGCTCCAGAGCCCACATGTGTGAACACTATGCTATTTGGATTTAGAAAGGTTAACTCACTTGCTCAAAGCCACAAAAATCATTAGAAGATAGATTACTAGGCTGGACACTAGGCTTTCTGACTCCAAATTCTGTGCTCTTTTCACTGTGTATTCATTTATCCACTCATCCAATAAACATTTTTTTAAACACTACTGTGTGACAGACAATGTACTGGGAACTGGGCACAAAATTGCTACTCATAAGGAGCACACAGTCTGGTGGGAGAGATAGTCAAGTAAACAAAAGCAAAGCATAGCATGATGATTAAGAACATACTTTCCTGCTCCATGTATCTGGGTTCAAATCGCACCACTACATATTAGCAGTAGGACCTACACCTTGATATCCTCATCCATAAAATGGAGATGGTAATATCAGCATATTCCTAACAGGATTGTTGTGGTGATGAATGGATTAATATATGCAATAAACTTACGAAGCACATGAATGTTAGATGCTATTATTGTTATTATTACTGGTGGTGGTGGTGGCAGAGGGGGTGCTTTCTCTGTTCTATGGTAGAGTCCCAATGGCTAAGAGAAGGCCCTAAACCAGTGTTTGAGAAAGAGCCAGAAGATGTCTGGAAGGAGGACCAAGAAGAGACAGGCAGGGGCCAGATCATTCAGTGCCTTGAATGCCATGCATTATGCCAAGCGATGTGGCAGAATGGGTTTGGAGCAGGGTCTCTGAAGAAGTGGTTGACCAACACCTACATTTCTGCTATTTCAAGGAAGAGCAGGCCGGGTGATCAACCTGTACATGTGGTCTAGTGCCCCCAGCATGCAGCAAACCTTTTTCCCTAGCTCAGGTTCACAAGATTGAATGGCTGTGAGTGGCCTTATGAACTGCTGGTCTGTTTTGAAAGGAACTCAGGGACTTCCCTGGTGGCGCAGTGGTTAAGAATCCGCCTGCCAGTGCAGGGGACACGGGTTCTAGCCCTGGTTCGGGAAGATTCCACATGCCGCGGAGCAACTAAGCCCGTGCGCCACAACTACTGAGCCTGCGCTCTAGAGCCTGCAAACCACAACTACTGAGCCCATGTGCCACAACTACTGAAGCCCGCATGCCTAGAGCCCGTGCTCCGCAACAAGAGAAGTCACCGCAATAAGAAGCCTGCGCACCACTCACCGCAACTAGAGAAAGCCCATGCACAGCAATGAAGACCCAATGCAGCCAAAAATAAAAAAAAAATAAATTTACTAAAAAAAAAAGAAAGGAACTCAACCCTCCTTCAGTTGTCAGCAGCTTTCTGCTCCATCTGGCAAGAGCTTCAGGCTGTCGCATCCCCATATAACCTCCATGGCCTCAGGCAGTGACCTAGAAGTAATGAGGCTATTGGACGACAGCTTTTGGAGCTGATGTCTGTAAAGTGAGGATCTGGGAGTGGGGTGGAGGGAGAGAAAACAGATGGGACATTGCACCTGGCTGCTGGGTAGTCTGAAGCCAAAGGAGCCAGACACCTTAAGGATCTAGCTAGGATGTCTTCCAAACAGTTTGAGATGTTTCAGTCTACCCACAGGGATTGTTTTTCATAAAATCATATATTCCAACATGGGCCAGATAAGCCAGTGTCAATTTTAAGGCCAGGGCAGTTTTTTTGTTATTTGTTTCCCATTTTCTCTTTTTTCAAGGTCACCTACTTGAGCTGCTATGCCCTGGAGAGTCTGCAAAGAAAAATAACAGGCATTCCTCACATTTGTATCAGGCTTTATGATTTACAAAGAGCTCCCACATTCATTGGATTCTAAAGTCCCCTGGAAAGGGGGCAGGGTAAGCATTTGCATGGTTATCATTTCCTATTTTACAGATGAGCAAATAGAGGCCAAGAAAGGGGAAGGCACATGCCCAGAGTCATGTGGTGGAGTGGTAGGGGTACAACTCTGTATTGGTTTGCTGTACTGTGTAACAAATTACCACAAACTTAGCAGCTTAAAACACCAAACATTTATTGTCTCATAATTTATTTTGTTAGAACTCTGGGAATGGCTTAGATGAGCTCTCTGCTTAGGGTCTTGCAAGGCCACAATCAAAGTGCTGGCCAGGGCTGGGTTCTCGTCTGGAGACTCAACTAAGGAACAATCTGCTTCCCCACTTATGTGGTTGTTGTCAGCATTCAGTTCCTTGTAGGATTTACGGCGGTTTGTTTTTCAAAGCCAGCAAGGGGAGAATGAGTTGGCTAGCAAGATGGTGTCATTAACAGTCGGCCCTCCGTATCCGTGGGTTCCACATCCATGGATTCAACCAACCATGGATCAAAACTATTAGAAAAAAAATTCCAGAAAATTCCAAAAAGCAAAACTTGAATTTGCTGTGCTCTGGCAACTATTTACATTGTATTTACAACTATTTACATAGCATTTACATTTTATTAGGTATTATAAGTAATCTACAGATGATTTAAAGTATACAAGAAGATTACATAGGTTTTATGCCAAAACTACACCGTTTTGTATAAGGGCCTTGAGCATCCACAGATTTTGGTGTCTGCAGGCAGTCCTGGAACCAATCCCCCACAGATACTGAGGGACGACTGTGTAACATAATATAATCATGAGAGAGATATTTCATCACCTTTGCCATATTCTATTGGTTAGGAGCAAATCACAGGTTACACCCCTACTCAAGGGGAGGGCATTACACAGGCATATCAGTGCCAGAAGTGGAGGTTATGGTTGCCACATTAATGTCTGTTTGCCATAGACTCCAATCCAGCTTTGTCTGATTCCAAATCCAGTGATCTTTCCACTGGATCACACTGTAGCCACTAGGGATGCATGACATCCAGTCCTACTACCCCCAAATGTATGTACACCTATTAAAGGTGCATTTCCCAAGCACAGAGTAGAGTAAATCCATGAAGCCTGCTCTGCCTGTAAACCTGTGGCCTGGGTCACACAGCCTAGGGTCCTAGCCAAATGACATATGGACACATCCCCACTTTCTTAACTTAGAAAAAACAATTCATCACTTCTAAAGATGGAATGCTGTTTTGGGACAATTTTGTGCAAACCCTGAGCTTGTTATCTTCCAAAAAAAAAAGGATGCATGTCTTTTCATTTTAGGAGACCTCAGCTCTTATCCTGACAAATTCCAAGTTATTTACAAAGCCAAAGGGAGTTGTGCTGTGTTGTGCCTCTTTTGCCTTTGTGGCTAAGTCTCATTAGTTTGATCCCATTAATGACTGTCAGAGAAGATGAGGCCTTGGAGGAAAGGAGTTAAAGAGAGCTCTTTAAATCAGCCAGGCAGGACCAGAAAGCTCTCTGCGGATGGCTTCTAAAGTTTAGGTTTGCCTGCAAAGAAACCCCATAACTCTCTCCAGAAGCCTGTTCTTAAGTGACAATAGGGGCTACGTCAACTATTCATTTCATTTCATTCATTCAGTCAGTCATTCAATCAGTGTTTATTGAGCAATTCTTTGTGTAAGGCAAAATTCTAGGTACTAGCAATACTGAGATCACCATCCCTCTGCTCAAGAAGATCACAGTGGAGTGAAGACTGAGACAAGAAAATAATCAGAAGGCTGTAGAACTGCTTTTTTGTTTGTTTGTTTGAAATGACAAGGTAAGTTTATTACACTGTCTGGCTTATTGCACAGTGATGATTGTGTCAGACCCTATTTACAGTCATGCGGTTCTTTTAAACAGTCTTACAGAAAGAATGCATCTAAACTATACTCTAGGTAATTAATAATTTGTGAGATTAAAAATAAGGTGTAGATGAAGATTCCCAACTTAGTCAGCAGTGTAAAACTTCTCTCTAACTACTATTAATTTGATATCCTACATTTTTAATAATTGGAAATCAGTGTCACAGAGTTATTTGAAAAGAATAGTACTCATGCTTTCACAGTTTTCCCACTATATATGCATTTACATGCTGTGTTTAAGAATCACTAAATACAAATATGCCACACAAAATTAGTATAACCTATCATAATTTTGTGCAAGTCAGACATTCATTTATGGCACATGTAATTTATTTATTTTTTAATTTAATTTTTATTTTACATTGGAGTATAGTTGATTTATAATGTTGTATTAGTTTCAGGTGTACAGTTAAGTGATTCAGTTATACATATACATATATCCATTCTTTTTCAAATTCTTTTCCCATATACGTTATTACAGAATATTGAGTAGAGTTCCCTGTGCTTTACAGTAGGTCTTTGTTGTTTATCTATTTTATATATAGTAGTATGTACATGTTAATCCCAAACTCCTCATTTATCCCTCCCCCAACATTTCCCCTTTGGTAAATGGCTAAGATATGGAAGTAACCTAAATGTCCATCAACAGATGAATGGATAAAGAAGATGTGGTATACATATACATTGGAATATTACTCAGCCATAAAAAAAGAATGAAATAATGCCATTTGCAGCAATATGGATGGACCTAAACATTATCACATTAAGTGAAGTAAGTCAGACAGAGAAAGACAAATATCATATGATATCTTATATGTGGAATCTAAAAAAAATGATACAAATGAACTTATTTGTAGAACTGCTTTAATGGAGGTATGCACTGAACCTGTGGGAGTTTGTCCAAGGGGGTCAGAAAAGAGATGTGATTACTCAAGATTTCAAACCCAAAGCTTCCAAGACCAGGCAAATGAATCAAACAGGTGGATACAGGGAGTGGTAGAGTTTCTACTTAATTGGAGGGCATTGCAATATAAAATGTAAACACCATGTGATCCTAATAAAATATAGCCTGCAACCTGCCCATTTGTGACCCCAGCATAGACAGAGGTAGTATTGATACTAAGATTTAAATGATAATAGTAAGCTCTTCTATAGAGGTTACTGTGTACCAGGTATGCTTATAAACAATTCAAATGTAGTAACTCATCTAATCTCCATAACAAGCCTATTAGGTAGGTACTTTTATTAGCCCTATTTTATAGATGGGGGAACAGAGACCCAGAGAAGTTAGATAATTTGCCTGAAGTCACACAGCTAATAACCAGAGCTGGAACTTAAACACAGGTGGCCTAGTTTCAGAAACTACCGTGTCCTCAGCTGCTGCCAAAAGATGATTAAGGGTTTGAAAGGTGGTGAGAGAGCATGCCATGCAAAGGAAGCAGGATGTGCAAAGATGGAGGGCTGGGGATTCTGAGGGAATTCAGGGTCTGTAAACGGTGTAGTATTTCTGGAATAGCAAGTGTGTGTTTGGGGTGCTGGTGGGAGGAATAGGTGAGGCAGGGTAAGGAGATGGATAGAGAGAAATGAGACTAGACAGAAAAATCAACAGGATACTTCTATGCCACACAATGATATGATTCATTCCTTAGTTAGGTGTTTATTAAGTGCTTGCTATATGCCAAACACTTATGCATCATGTGCTAAGTGCTGAGATAGACTTAGACAAAAGGTGATTTGGGGGTTTGGACAAGGGGCATCAAATTCAGCATGAGGGAGTCTGGGAGCACCTCCCAGAAAAATGATTGGATTGACCTAAGTCTTGAAGGATAAGTAGGGGTTGACTGGAAGAAGGAGACAGGAGAGGGCATTGTAAAGAGAAGGAATGGGGTATAAAAAGGTATTTCTGAACTCTTGGTAAAAATGATATTCCTTCTTTTTTTAATTTTTATTTTTTGACCTTCCTTCTTGTCTCACGTTTTCCTTTTCATTTCTATCCTCTCACCTATTCACATGTCACAATGGGAAATAGAAAGCCAGAGAAGAATTGGACTAAGACTTGCTCCATGAGATTTCCATGTTCTGGCACACCTAGCAGAGTCAAGGGGGTTAAATTTGGGGTTAGAATAACTGAGTTTGGGCTCAGGCACTTTATCCACATTAATTCCAATTAACTCCAATTATCAATCAACCCTGCAAGCTTTTCTTTTTAATTTTTTAGCCTCATATTATAGATGAGGAAATGGAAGTTCAGAGAAGTGGCATCACCTGCTTAAGGAACTCTGTTAGTGAGTGGCACAATTTGGGGTTTGAACCCAGGCTCCAAAGCCTATGTTCTCATATTCTCAACTTTTGAGAACCTTCTTTCAAATGAAATCATACTATCTCTTAGTAACAATACCTAAACATCCTTTATTGTAAGCTCGGTCAACAATTCCAAACTCTTTCCCTCAACATGTCATACCTCTGAGTCTTGGATTTCTCGGCTGTAAAATGAGGCTGTGGTGGAAATTACTACTGTCATCACTATTCACTTCCTTTCTACTTTCAGGAATATGGGGTTATTATACTTCTTTGCCCCCTTTAAGTTAAATGTGGCCATTGACTTGCTCTGACCAATTAAATAGGAGCAGAAGTGATGTGTGTCACTTTAGGGTGGAAGCATTTCAGAGATCACATGATTCGCTGTCTTCTCTTCCCCTTGGACAACATTCAAAATGGTAGTGCTTCCTTTGGCCTGGGTTTCTGTGTGAAGATGACATGGACCAGAATCCTCCACTGAACAGCAATATAGAATGAGTAAACACTCTATATTTATTTAAAAAAAAAATTTTGACATCTTTATTGGAGTATAATTGCTTTACAATGGTGTGTTAGTTTCTGCTTTATAACAAAGTGAATCAGCTATACATATACATATATCCCCATATCTCCTCCCTCTTGCATCTCCCTCCCACCCTCCCTATCCCACCCCTCAAGGTGGTCACAAAGCACTGAGCTGATCTCCCTGTGCTATGCGGCTGCTTCCCACTAGCTATCTATTTTACATTTGGTAGTATATATAAGTCCATGCCACTCTCTCACTTCGTCCCAGCTTACCCTTCCCCCTCCCCATGTCCTCAAGTCCATTCTCTACGTCTGCGTCTTTATTCCTGTCCTGCCCCTATACTGAGTAAAAAAAAATGCTTTCACTGATTTAAATTCTGGGGTTGTTTGTTACCACAGCATAACCTATTATATTCTGACCAATACAGAGGTAAATGCCCTCCATCTTGTGGATTTGTTGTGAAGTTTAATGAAATAATGGGAGTGGAAGTGCTTTATAAACTCTTAGGCTGTGTGCCCATGCCATCCATTATTACTTGCCAAGTGATATATCTGAATGCAAGTCCTATTGAGCAACGTTCTAATGGAATTTCCACTCTACAAATAGGATTTTTGTAGACACTTACATTGTGTCTTTTTACATTATAGACAGATATTTACTTGTTTACATAGCACTCCTGTGTGGGAGCTTCCCTTTTATCCATAGGGAGAGAACCAACTCTGAGATCTGAAGTTGATTTCTCAAAGACTATGGGTAGCTGATAACTAGTCACTCTGAGCAAAACAGTTAAAACTAGTTCCACTGATTTTTCTATGTAGGCTCAAAGAAACAACTGGGGAGAGGGGGAACCCATCTTCTCCCAAATAACAACTCATGTTTTTAATTGAAGTATAGTTGATTTACAATATTATATTAGTTTCAAGTATACAACATAGTGATTCAGTATTTTTATAGATTATACTCCATTTAAAGTTATTACAAAACAATGGTTATATTTCCCTGTGCTGTACCATATATCATTGTTGTTTCTCTGTTTTATACATAGTAGTCTGTACCTCTTAATCAAATATCCCTAAATTGCCCCTCCCCCCTTCCCTCTCCGCTTTGGTAACCACTAGTTTGTTCTATGTATCTAAGAGTCTGTTTCTGTTTTGTTATGTACATCGGTTTGTTTTATTTTTTAGATTCCACATATAAGTGATAACAGAGTATCTTTCTCTTTCTGACTTATTTCACTAAGCATAATACTCTCTAGGTCTATCCACGTGTTGCAAATGGCAGAATTCCATTCTTTTTTATGACTGAATTAGATTCCATTATATATATCACACACACACACACACACACACACACACTATATATATATATATATAGTGTGTGTGTGTGTGTGTGTGTGTGTGTGATATACATATCACATCATCTTTATCCCTTCATCTATTGGTGGATACTTAGGTTGCTTCCATGTCTTGGCTATTGTAAATAATGCTGCCATGACCATTGGGGTGCATGTATCTTTTCGAATTAGTGGGGCTTTATTTTTGGATATATACCCAGGAATGGAATTGCTGGGTCATATGGTAGTTCTATTTTTAGTTTTTTGAGGAACCTCCATACTGTTTTCTACTATGGCTGCACCAATTTACGCTCCCACTAGCAGTGTACAAGAGTTCCCTTTCCTCCACAACCTCGTCAGCATTTATTATTTGTAGACTTTTTGATGACAGAAAGCAACTTTTGATTTTGCCTCTCCTGGAACAGAGGAAAGGCTGGTGATCCTAGGCCTGATAGTTCCAAACCAATAACTCAACAGATGCTGACTTGCAAACATCAGCCTGAAAGGGCCAGCCATGACATTTGTCATGTAGCGTGGCTTGAATGGTTTATAACCATGGGAAAAAAACAACCCTTCCCCAGGACTTTCCTCATTCAAGCCCAGCAAGCTTGCCATCAAAAGGGAAGCTCAGGACTAGGGAGTCTATGGGCCAAAGAGGAACCCAGACCTGAGCAACATCTGCTGAGAGTCTTTCTCTTGTCTATGAGGCTCTAACCACAATAGTTATCTTTTCCTTCCTTGATCATAAAGTTTATTTCTGACTAAGAATGTTTATGCTTGCTGGTCCCTCTGACTAGAATGCTCTTCCCACAGGTCTTCCCATGCCTTCCTCTTATTGAGGTCTTAGCCCAAAGGCACCTCTTGAGAAACCTTCTTTGTCCCTTCTAATGTTATCCCCAACTCAGTCGCTCCCTATGTCCTCACCCTGATTTATTTTACTTTAGAGCATTTATATCAACTTGAGGTTATATTTTTTATTTAATATTTATTTTATATAGTTATTTATTTTTGTATTATATATTTATTTTATACTTTATTTGTACATGTGTGTTTATTTACTTATATAAGTATATTCATAAACTATATATAAATGGTTTATATAATATATTCATTTGTTTATTTTATTTGTCTCTTTTGTTCATTTGCTCTATCCCCAGTATCTAGAACAATGTTGGGGATAAAGTAGGTGCTTAATAAATATTTGTTGCATGCATGAGCAAACAGTAATCCTCCAACAGCAGAGTAGGGTTTCTCAAATACACATCCTAGAGTCCAAGTGTCTTTTGGAAGTGTCAGGGCTTTCGGGAAGCAGGTGTAAACTTGTTTTTACCTTGGCATCCTTCAGCAAACACCATGCTGTATACTTTCTTCTATCTTTTATTAATTCCACAAATGTTTATTGAGTGCCTAGAGGAAGAAGAATATAGAAGAAAGCACTGGGACCATGTTCCAGTCTTTATGCTTCTGGATGACTTCTAAAATATAACTGAGAAATAAACAGGAAATATTATCAAAGAAGGTTTGGAAAAGGCAGGGCAATAATGGGGAGAGGTAGGCTCCCCAAAAGATATTAAAACCTCTTATAAAGTAACAATAATGGGCCTTCAAGATGGCGAAGGAGTAAGATGTGGAGATCACCTTCCTCCCCACAAATACATCAGAAATACATCTACATGTGGAACAACTCCTACAGAACACCTACTGAACGCTGGCAGAAGACCTCAGACTTCCAAAAAGGCAAGAAACTCCCCACGTACCTGGGTAGGGCAAAAGAAAAAAGAAAAAACAGAGACAAAGAATAGGGACGGGACCTGCACCAGTGGGAGGGAGCTGTGAAGGAGGAAAAGTTTCCACACACTAGGGAGCCCCTTCACTGGCAGAGATGGAGGGTGGGTCAGGGGGAAACATCAGAGCCATGGAGGAGAGCGCAGCCACAGGAGTGCAGAGGGCAAAGGGGAGAGACTCCCTCACAGAGGATCGGTGCCGACCAGCACTCACCAGCCCGAGAGGCTTGTCTGCTCACCCGCCGGGGTGGGTGGGGGCTGGGAGCTGAGGCTCTGGCTTCGGAGGTCAGATCCCAGGGAGAGGACTGGGGTTGGCTGCGTGAACACAGCCCGAAGGGGGCTAGTGCGCAACAGCTAGCTGGAAGGGAATCCGGGAAAAAGTCTGGAACTGCCTAGAGGCAAGAGACCATTGTTTCAGGGTGCGTGAAGAGAGGGGATTCAGAGCACCGCCTAAACGAGTTCCAGAGACAGGCATGAGCCACGGCTATCAGCACGGACACCAGAGACGAGCATGAGACGTTAAAGCTGCTGCTGCAGCCACCAAGAAGCCTGTGTGCAAGCACAGGTCACCATCCACACCTCCCCTCCCGGGAGCCTGTACAGCCTGCCACTGCCAGGGTCCCGTGATCCAGGGACAACGTCCCCAGGAGAACACACGGCACGCCTCAGGCTGTTGCAACATCATGCTGGCCTCTGCCACCACAGGCTCGCCCCACATTCTGTACCCCTCCCTCCCCCTGGCCTGAGTGAGCCAGAGCCCCGTAATTAGCTGCTCCTTTAACCCTGTCCTTTCTGGGCGGGGAACAGACCTACACACAGAGGCAGGACCAAATCCAAAGCTGAACCCCAGGAGCTGTGCAAACAAAGAAGAGAAAGGGAAATTTCTCCCAGCAGTCTCAGGAGCAGCGGATTAAATCTCCACAATCAACTTGTTGTACCCTGCATCTCTGGAATACCTGAATAGAAAACGAATCATCCCAAAATTGAGGCAGGGGATGTTGGGAGCAACTGTAGACTTGGGGTTTGCTTTCTGCATCCAATTTCTTTCTGGTTTTAGGTTTATCTTAGTTTAGTATTTAGAGCTTATTATCATTGGTAGATTTGTTTATTGATTTGGTTGCTCTCTTCCTTTTATATATATAAATATATTTTTTTCCTTTTTCTCTTTTTGTGAGTGTGTATGTGTATGCTTCTTTGTGTGATTTTGTCTGTATAGTTTTGCTTTTGCCATTTGTCCTAGGGTTCTGACTGTCTGTTTATTTTTTTTCTTTTTTAGTATAGTTTTTAGCACTGGTTATCATTGGTGGATTTGTTTTTTGGTTTGGTTGCTCTCTTCTTTCTTTCTCTCATTCTTTTTTTTATTACTTTTTAATTTTTTAATTCTTTCTTTCTTTCTTTCTTTCTTTCTTTCTTTCTTCTCCCTTTTCTTCTGAGCCGTGTGGCTGACAGAGTCTTGGTGCTCTGCCTAGGTGTCAGGCCTGAGCCTCTGAGGTGGGAGAACCAAGTTCAGGACATTGGTCCACCAGAGACCTCCTGGCCCCACATAATACCAAACAGCGAAAGCTCTCCCAGAGATCTCCATCTCAACGCTAAGACCCAGCTCCACTCAAAGACCAGCAAACTACAGTGCTGGACACCCTATGCCAAACAACTAGCAAGACAGGAACACAACCCCACCCATTAGCAGAGAGGCTGCCTAAAATCATACTAAGTTCACAGACACCCTAAAACAAACCACCAGACATGGTCCTACCCACCAGAAAGACAAGATCCAGCCTCATCCACCAGAACACAGGCACGAGTCCCCACTACCAGGAAGCCTACACAACCCACTGAATAAACCTTACCCACTGGGAGCAGATGCCAAAAACAACGGGATCTATGAAAGTGCAGCAAGTGAAAAGGAGACACCAAACACAGTAATTTAAGCAAAATGAGAAGACAGAGAAATAAAAAGCAGATGAAGGAGCAAAGTAAAAACCCACCAGACCAAACAAATGAAGAGGAAATAGGCACTCAAGCTGAAAAGGAATTCAGAGTAATGATACTAAAGATGATCCAAAATCTTAGAAATAGAATGGAGAAAATATAAGAAATGTTTAACAAGGAACTAGAAGAAATAAAGAACAAACAAACAATGATGAAAAACACAATAAATGAAATTAAAAATTCGCTAGAGGGAATCAATGGCAAAATAACTGAGGCAGAAGAATAGAAAACTGACCTGGAAGAAAAAATAGTGGAAATAACTACCACAGAGCAGAATAAAGAAAAACGAATGAAAAGAATTGAGGACAATCTCAGAGACCTCTGGGACAACATTAAACACACTAACATCCAAATTATAGGGGTCTCAGAAGAAGAAGAGAAAAAAAAGGGACTGAGAAAATATTTGAAGAGATTATAGTTCAAAACTTCCCTAATATGGGAAAGAAAATAATCAAGTCCAGGAAGCGCAGAGAGTCCCATACAGGATAAATCCAAGGAGAAACACGCCAAGACACATATTAATCAAACTATCAAAAATTAAATACAAAGAAAAAATAGTAAAAGCAGCAAGGGAAAAGCAACAAATAACATACAAAGGAATCCCCATAAGGTTAACAGCTGATCTTTCAGCAGAAACTCTGCAAACCAGAAGGGAGTGGCAGGATATATTTAAAGTGATGAAAGGGAAAAACCTACAACCAAGATTACTGTACCCAGCAAGGATCTCATTCAGATTCGATGGAGAAATTAAAACCTTTACTGACAAGCAAAAGCTAAGAGAATTCAGCACCACCAAACCAGCTCTACAAGAAATGCTAAAGGAACTTCTCTAGGCAGGAAACACAAGAGAAGGAAAAGACCTAGAAAAACAAATGCAAAACAATTAAGAAAGTGGTGACAGGAACATACATATCGATAACTACCTTGAATGTAAATGGTTTAAATGCTCCCACCAAAAGACATAGACTGGCTGAATGGATACAAAAACAAGACCCATATACATGCTGTCTACAAGAGACCCACACAGACTGAAAGTGAGGGGACGGAAAAGTATATTCCATGCAAATGGAAATCAAAAGAAAGATGGAGTAGCAATATTCACATTACACAAAATAGACATAAAAATAAAGACTCTTACAGGAGACAAAGAAGGACACTATATAATTATCAAGGGATCAATTGAAGAAGAAGATAAAACAATTGAAAATATTTATGCACCCAACACAGGAGCACCTCAATACATAAGGCAAGTGTTAACAGTCATCAAAGGGGAAATCGACAGTAACACAATCATAGTAAGAGACTCTAACACCCCACTTTCACCAATGGACAGATCATCCAAAATGAAAATAAATAAGGAAACACAAGCTTTAAATGACACATTAAACAAGATGGACTTAATTGATATTTATAGGACATTCCATCCAAAAACAACAGAATACACTTTCTTCTCAAGTGTTCATGGAACATTCTCCAGGATACATCATATCTTGGGTCACAAATCAAGCCTTGGTAAATTTAAGAAAATTGAAATCGTATCAAGTATCTTTTCTGACCACAAGGCTATCAGACTAGATATCAATTACAGGAAAAATTCTGTAAAAAATACAAACACATAGAGGCTAAACAATACACTAGTAAATAACCAAGAGATCACTGAAGAAATCAAAGGGGAAATCAAAAAATACCTAGAAACAAATGACAGTGAAAACACGACAACCCAAAACGTACGGGATGCAGCAAAAGCAGTTCTAAGAAGGACGTTTATAGCAATATAATCCTACCTCAAGAAACAAGAACCACCTCAAGTAAACAACCTAACCTTACACCTAAAGCAATTAGAGAAAGAAGAACAAAAAAACCCCAAAGTTAGCAGAAGAGAAGAAATCATAAAGACCAGATCAGAAATAAATGAAAAACAAATGGAGGAAACGATAGCAAAGATCAAAAAAACTAAAAGCTGGTTCTTTGGGAAGATAAACAAAATTGATCAACCATTAGCCAGACTCATCAAGAAAAAAAGGGAGAAGACTCAAATCAATAGAATTAGAAATGAAAAAGGAGAAGTAACAACTGACACTGCAGAAATACAAAGGATCATGACAGATTACTACAAGCAACTATATGCCAATAAAATGGACAACCTGGAAGAAATGGACAAATTCTTAGAAAAGCACAACCTTCCGAGACTGAACCAGGAAGAAATAGAAAATATAAACAGACCAATCACAAGCACTGAAATTGAGACTGTGATTAAAATTTTTCCATCAAACAAAAGCCCAGGACCTGATGGCTTCACAGGCAAATTCTATCAAACATTTAGAGAAGAGCTAACACCCATCCTTCTCAAAGTCTTCCAAAATATAGCAGAGGGAGGAACACTCCCAAACTCATTCTACGAGGCCACCATCACCCTGATACCAAAACCAGACAAAGATGTCACAAAGAAAGAAAACTACAGGCTAATATCACTGATGAACATCGATGCAAAAATCCTCAACAAAATACTAGCAAACAGAATCCAACAGCACATTAAAAGGATCATACACCATGATCAAGTGGGGTTTACCCCAGGAATGCAAGGACTCTTCAATATACACAAATCAATCAATGTGATACGCCATACTAACAAATTGAAGGAGAAAAACCATATGATCATCTCAATAGATGCAGAAAGAGCTTTCGACAAAATTCAACACCCATTTATGAAAAAAACTCTTCAGCAAGTAGGCATAGAGGGAACTTACCTCAACATAATAAAGGCCATATATGAGAAACCCACAGCCAATATCGTTATCAATGGTGAAAAACTGAAACCATTTCCACTAAGATCAGGAACAAGACAAGGTTTCCCACTCTCACCACTACTATTCAACAAAGTTTTGGAAGTTTTAGCCACAGCAATCAGAAAAGAAAAAGAAATAAAAGGAATCCAAATTGGAAAAGAAGAAGTAAAGCTGTCACTGTTTGCAGATGACATGATACTATACATAGAGAATCCTAAAGACTCTACCAGAAAACTACTAGACATAATCAATGAATTTGGTAAAATAGCAGGATACAAAATGAATGCACAGAAATCTCTTGCATTCCTATACACTACTGATGAAAAATCTGAAAGAGAAATTAAGGAAACACTCCCATTTACCATTGCAACAAAAAGAATAAAATGCCTAGGAATAAACCTACCTAAGGAGACAAAAGACCTATATGCAGAAAACTATAAGAAACTGATGAAAGAAATTAAAGATGATACAAACAGATGGAGAGATATACCATGTTTTTGGATTGGAAGAATCAACATTGTGAAAATGACTCTAATACGCAAAGCAATCTACAGATTCAATGGAATCCCTATCAAACTACCAATGGCATTTTTCATTGAACTAGAACAAGAAATTTCACAATTTGTATGGAAACAGAAAAGACCCCAAATAGCCAAAGCAATCTTGAGAAAGAAAAATGGAGATGGAGGAATCAGACTCCCTGGCTTCAGACCATACTACAAAGCTACAGTAATCAAGACAGTATGGTACTGGCACAAAAACAGAAATATAGATCAATGGAACAGGATAGAAAGCCCAGACATAAACCCACGCACCTATGGTCAACTAATATATGAAAAAGGAGGCAAGGCTATACAATGGAGAAAACACAGTCTCTTCAATAAGTGGTGCTGGGAAAACTGGACAGCTACGTGTAAAAGAATGAAATTAGAACACTCCCTAACACAATACACAAAAATAAACTCAAAATGGATTAGAGACTTAAATGTAAGACTGGACACTCTAAAACTCTTAGAGGAAAACATAGGAAGAACATTCTATGACATAAATCACAGCAAGATCCTTTTTGACCCACCTCCTAGAGAAATGAAAATAAAAACAAAAATAAACCAATGGGACCTAATGAAACTTAAAAGCTTTTGCACAGCAAAGGAAACCATCAACAAGACGAAAAGACAACCCTTAGAATGGGAGAAAATATTTGCCAATGAAGCAACGGACAAAGGATTAATCTCCAAAATATACAAGCAGCTCATGCAGCTCAATATCAAAAAAGCAATCAACCCAATCCAAAAATGGGCAGAAGACCTAAATAGACATTTCTCCAAAGAAGACATACAGACTGTCAACAAACACGTGGAAGGATGCTCAACATCACTAAACATTAGAGAAATGCAAATCAAAACTACAATGAGGTATCACCTCAAACCGGTCAGAATGGCCATCATCAAAATATCTACAAACAATAAATGCTGGAGAGGGTGTGGAGGAAAGGGAACCCTCTTGCACTGTTGGTGGGAATGTAAATTGATACAAGCACTATGGAGAACAGTATAGAGGTTCCTCAAAAATCTAAAAATAGAACTACCACACGACCCACCAATCCCACAACCGGGCATATACCCTGAGAAAACCAGAATTGAAAGAGTCATGTACTACAATGTTCATTGCAGCTCTATTTACAATAGCCAAGACATGGAAGCAACCTTAGTTTCCATCACCAGATGAATGGATAAAGAAAATGTGGCACATATATACAATGGAATATTACTCAGTCATAAAAAGAAATGAAATTGAGTTATTTGTAGTGAGGTGGATGGAGTTAGAGTCTGTCATACAGAGTGAATTAAGTCAGAAAGAGGAAAACAAATACTGTATGCTAACACATATATATGGAATCTAAAAAAAAAAAAAGTGGTTCTGAAGAACCTAGGAGCAGGACAGGAGTAAAGATGCAGACATAGAGAATGGATTTGAGGACACGGGGAAGGGGAAGGTTAAGCTGGGACGAAGTGAGAGAGTGGCAAAAATATATATACACTACCAAATGTAAAATAGATAGCTAGTGGGAAGCAGCCGCATAGCACAGGGAGATCAGCTCTGTGCTTTGTGTCCACGTAGAGGGGTGAGATAGGGAGGGTAGGAGGGAGACGCAAGAGGGAGGAGATATGGGGAAATATGTATAGCTGATTCACTTTGTTATACAGCAGAAACTAACACACCATTGTAAATCAATTATATTGCAATAAAGATGTTAAAAAATAATAACCATATGAGAACTATCAAAATTAAATAAATAATATTGGAATGAAAAAAGAAAGTAACCATTGTGCAAATATGGTGGTTCTTAGCCGAATACAGATCACTAGAACATAAATATATATAATTATTATTATATTAATTATTATTAACATAATTGCCTATATGATGAAGTAAAAAATATATACCAATGGGGGTGTGGAAAGGATATTTAATTATTATTTTTTATTATTTTTAATTTATTTTATTTTATTTATTTATGGCTGTGTTGGGTCTTCGCTTCTGTGCTAGGGCTTTCTCTAGTTGTGGCAAGCAGGGACCACTCTTCATCACGGTGCGCGGGCCCCTCACTATCGCGGCCTCTCCTGTTGCGGAGCACAGGCTCCAGACGCGCAGGCTCAGCAATTGTGGCCCACGGGCCCAGTTGCTCCGTGGCACGTGGGATCCTCCCAGACCAGGGCTCGAACCCGTGTCCCCTGCATTGGCAGGCAGATTCTCTACCACTGTGCCACCAGGGAAGCCCCAGGATATTTAATTATTGATATTAGAATTATTATTTAACAATCAGGAATAGAAAATTTAGATTTAAACCTTATGATGTACACAAAGGTAAATTCAAGGTAGAATAAAGAATACATTTTAAAACTCAATCATAAGAAACTTTGAAAAAGGAGGATTGGAATAATTTTTAGATATCCTTTGGAATTGTTTTAACATTTTAATTCTGTTTTTAAAAATTATAAAGGTAGAGCTCAGTAGAATTTACTATATATTTTAAATCTTCTGTTTAGAGAAAAGGAACAAAACTAAAAAGTAAGGATTAAATAGTTAAGGAAATATGTACATAAAGTATGATAGTAAAAGATTAATACCTACATGTATGGGGTATTGAGAATGGATAAATAGACAAAGAACATGAAGATAATTCACAAAATAAGAAATATAAAGAGTAAACAAACATTTGGGGGCAAGTTCAAGGTCACTAATAACAAAGGAAATGTGAAGTGAAATAATAAATAGGAAGTTTTTTATATCTATTAAATCGGTCCATAATGGTTTGGTCCTTTCGGAAAGCAATTTGGCAATATGGATCTGCAGCAATAAAAATATTTTTTGACCTAGTAATTTTACTCCTGAGAGTCAATCCTAAGGGGAAAATTCAATAGAAAACAAAAAAGCTAAATGTATGAATATTTTTTATAATAGTAAGAGTACAGAAAACACCTAAAACCCAACAACATGGTAAAGGCTATTCAAATTTTAAATGATAGTTACGAAAACTGTGCAGAAACATGAAACTATGTGTTAGAGGTGAAGAAACTAAAACACAGGAAAGCCAAGTCAGTTCTCCAAGTTCACTCAGTCAGTAAATGATAAAGCTGGGACTTGAACTCAAGCAATGCAGCAGAGTCTGTGGGTGTCTTAGTCTGCTCACTCTGCTATAACAAAATACCATAGACAGGGTGGCTTAAACAACAGCAATATATTTTCTTATGGTTCTGGAGACAGAAAAGTCAAAGATCAAGGTTCTGGCAGAGTTCAGTTTCTGGTGAGAGCTCTCTTCCTGAGCTGCAGAGAGCAGCCTTCTCGCAGTGTCCTTGCATAGTGGAGAGAGATATCTCTGGTGATTCAGCCTCTTTTCTAAGGATACCAATTCTATCAGATCAGGGCCTCACACTTATGAACTCATGTTGCCTTAATCATCTCCTTAAAGATTCTATCTCCAATACAGTCACACAGGGGATTAGGGCTTCCACATATGAATCTAGGGGGACACAAATCAGTTCATGGCATTCTGTCCCTTGCCCCCCCAAATTTCTGTTCTTATTGCATGCACAATACATTCATTCCATTCCAATAGCCCCCAAAAGACTTAATACATTACAGCATCACTCTAAAGTCTAAAGTCCAAAGTCTCATCTAAATATCATCTAAATAAGATATGGGTGAGACTTGAGGTACAATTTATCCTGAGGCAAAATTCCTTCATTTCATTTTTTCTGTCCTCTTTAGGCCCAACTGGCAGCGTTTCTGTTGGTGTAATCCCATCTCTATTCCTAGCTTCTGCTGAGATGACTGATCAAATTTATGAGTTGCGCCCATGATCTCCTTATCAAATGATTGTTCAGCCACACCTTTTCTGTTCTCTATAGAACAACCTTTCTCATTTTTTTGCAATATGGCTAAACTAAGAATTTTCAAAATCTCCAAGTTCTACTTCCTTTTTACCTAACAATTCCTTCTTAAATTCATCTCTCTTCTCTCACATTTTACTATAAAAAGTAAGGAGGACCCAAGCTGCATCTTCAATATTTTGCTTAGATATCTCCTTGGCTAAATATTCAATTTCATCACTCTCAACTTCTACCTTCCACAAAACAGTAGAACACAATTCAGCCAAGTTCACTGCCACATTATAACAAGATCGCCTTTCCTCCAGTTTCCAATAACCTATTCTTCATTTCTGTCTGAGATCTCACCAGAATCACCTTTAATATCCATATTTCTAGCATGTTCCTCAAAACTCTTCCAGCCTCTACCCATTACCCAATTTTGAAGCCACTTCCACATTCTTAGGTACTTGTTATATCAGCACCCTACTTCTAGTTACCAAAATCTGTATTAATCAGCATTCTCCAGAGAAACAGAACTAACAGGATATTTATATTTATATATAATTTATTATAAGGAATTGGCTCACATGCTTGTGGAGGCTGAGATATCCCAAGGTCTGCAGTAGGCAAGCTGGAGACCCAGGAGAGCTGATGGTGTAGTTCCAGCCTGGGTCCAAAGGCCTGAGAACCAGGAGAGCCAGTGGTGTAAGTTCCAGTTTGAGAGCCAGCAGGCTCAAGACACCAAAAGAACTGATTTTTCAATTTGAGTCCAAAGGCAGGAAAAGACCTATGTCCTAGCTCAAGCACTCAGGCAGGAAGAGTTCCCTCTTATTCACAGAATAGTCAACGTTTTTGTTCTATTCAGGCCTTCAACAGATTGGACGAGGCCAACCCATATTAGGGAAAACAATCTCCTTTACTCAGTCTACCAAGTCAAATGTTAATCTTATCCAGAAATACCCTCACAAACACACCTAGAATAATGTTTGACCAAATGTCTGGGTACCCCTTGGCTCAATCAAGTTAACACAAAATTAGCCATCACAGTGGGTTTAACCATGGGACTATTTTACTAGTGCCCACCCTCCTTGACACTTATTAATTGGCCCTTCGTACAACTTTCTTAATTATTTTGCCGTTTACTTTTCCAATTGTATTTTTCTGGATTCTAATTATTATTATTAGGATTTTCATTGGAATTGCCTTCATCCAATTCAGCCTCCACACTACTGCCAGGACAAACTTCAAGTACAAAACAGATGCTGTTCTTCTCTTGATTAAAATATTTTGAGTTTCCCAAACTCTCTAAACTCCTCAGCAGGGATACTAGACCTTTCATGATCTGACCCCTGCCAATCAGTCTAGTGTCCTGCCCCACTTCTCTTCCTGCACTCTAGTCATCTCTAATAAGTTACATTTCCCAAAAGTGTGCTCTCTCTTCCATGCTTTTGCTCGTGCTTACCCCTCTGCTTAGAATGTTCCATTAATCCTCCTGTGCCAGATAAACTCTTATAATTCTCTGTGAAGCTTTCCTTAACCCTGCAATATGGCTTAGGAACTGTCCTTCTGTGTCCCACAGTTTCCTATATTTACATCTATTCTGACACTTATCACTGTATGTTTATTTCCTTTTTAGTTGTCTGCCTTCCCTACTGGACTGCATGTTCCTTGAGATCAGATACACAGTGGTATATACCCAGTGCCCAGCACCCTGTAATTGACTCAATATATGTTTGTTGAAGAAATGAGTTGTTGTAACAGTAATGAAATGTATAAAGAGGTTATTGTAATTTCTGTGGGGAGAAGATACTTTTGAGGGGTAGAATCAATAGGATGTGGGGACCAAATATGAAGGCTGAAGGAGAGAAACGAGTCAATGATGACTGGGTTTTTTTGGCATAGAAAGTGGTAGTGCAATAAGAGAAGGGAATACATGATGCAGAACTGGCTTGGGAAAGTAGATATGTGTTGTTAGGACAAGAGTAGCAGATGACAGCAGGAAATTCAGGCAGAGGTGCCCAGCTGGCAATTAGAAATACTAACTGGAGCTTGAGATTGAAATAAGGAGACCAAAATCACTCAGAGAAGATAGCTGATGTTGTGGGAATGTGATGGCAAAGAAAGAATCTGCAGAAAGAGAAGAGAGTTGGGCAGAGAATCATGAGGAAAATTTACTCTGAGTGGGCCAGAGGAAAAATGGAGCCTTGAGAGGCAAAGAAAGAGCTGTCAGAAAGGTAATAAGAGAACCTGATGTGTGCTGGCTCATGGAAGCCTAGGGGGAAGAAAAAATAATTTCAAAGAGGAAGAAATCAGCAGCGTTAGAGGATCACGAAAAGGGAAGACAGAGATTTACACTATATGAAGATTGTTGGAACATCTGAGATAATAGTATTGGTTGAATAGCAGGACCAGAAGTCAGTATACAATTATGTATTATGAAGCCAGAAGTTTGATGGCAAAAGGAGGGAAAGAGACAGACTATATCTCTAGGGAGTAGAAACATTGAGAGACAAGCTTGTTTAATATGGCTACTTGTAGATTTCCTTACATAAGTGATTGAGCAATTTTTAAAAATCACCCAATTGATTGCATGGCAA
Source organism: Balaenoptera physalus (assembly GCF_965194825.1). Taxonomy (NCBI): domain Eukaryota; kingdom Metazoa; phylum Chordata; class Mammalia; order Artiodactyla; family Balaenopteridae; genus Balaenoptera; species Balaenoptera physalus. The sequence continues at coordinate 45,018,022 of NC_138903.1, forward strand.
ATATTATTTTCCAGTCCTCCCCACCTCTACTCACACCACAAACCCTTACCAATCCTGTAAAAATGTACATGTCATACAATATAAATTCATGTTCTCAAACTCTTTCTTACATGGCTCAAAGCAAGGCCCTCCAATTGGGCCAATCAATCAAATTCCACTCTTGATGAAGATAGTTATGACTTCTGGTCTCAAATTCCATATGTTAAATGCCAAACCATATTCCTTCTTACGCAAAACGTCTTTCCAGAGAACCTCTCTAAACGTCCTTCTTCCACTGATGACACCCTGCCTCTCTCTCTTTTTCTGTTCTCTCTCAGTTTTTACCCTCCTTTCTCCTTTATCCTTCTCCACAGAGAATTCAGAGCTTCATAGTTGTAAATAATAATTACTCTGTATAACATCTTGATTTGACTGTGGGAGTGAGGGCAGGAGAGGAGAGAAAGTGATTAGAATTGGGAAAACATAGTGGCTTATGCAAGATAACACAACAAGTGCAAAGCTGAGCCAGACAGGATGAGAAGCCCAGATTTTATGGTATCACACGCCCTATTACATCATCCACTTACATATTACCCCCCAAACTCAGCTTACCCATATAGAAAGTACCCAGACAATAGTTCCCAGCTAGAGTTGTACTTCATCCATCCAATGACCTTCCCCTCTACATACCAAATCTATAAGATCTGAGTGCTTAGCCAAGCCCTTTCTGCTCAACCCAGACCTCAGGATTTCAAAATTCTTGTCTCTCAGGACCAGATTCACCTACCACTCCACGATTTTCCACAAATAGGGGAAAATTAACTAACATTGATTGACTACAACCTAGGTGCCAGGCATTCAACCTTCATATGGGCAAAGTTGGTACTATTAGTTTCATTTTACAGGTGAGAAACTGAGGCTCAATGAGGGGCTTTTCTAAGATTATGTACCAAATAAGTTGGCAAAGGGGAATTTGAACAAAATGAGTCCAAGGTCTGTATGCTTTCCACTACCCCTCTATGGGACAACTTCTATGGGACCTTTATTTAACCAGGCCCGGAATGCTCATTTGTATCCTATGTTTTCCCAAGTGTTATCTCCTATTCAATTCTCCAATTTCCTGTTTCTTCAAAGAACTAATAAAATTCACCAATGGAAGGAAGTTATGCTTAGTAGTTGACAGGGAGCAGAGTATAGAGGGAAAGTACAATGGAGCTTGATTTGATTCTCTTATTTCTCACCTACTATTCCAGTCCAGGCTCTTGGAAAAGGGTAGAAATCTTTTGACCTGGGATACTGGACTCCCATAAACATCAATCCTAGCCATCCCAGAAAAGCCTAGTAGACTAGATGAGTTTGATCGTCTTTTGGGTAGGCCTGAAAGTGACCAGAAGAGGACATATCTTGGTCTTTCACCAGGTTTTTGATATCTGCGATCCAGGCCTCTCCTGTCCCTCCACAGGGACTATGAAAAGCCTGTGGTTTTTTAGAGCTGTTTGTCTAATGGACTTGGCTTTGCTAGGGGATCCTAACCCACCCATGCCCCATGCCGTTCCTTCTCAAGCCCAAAGGGCTCTACTGAAAATGATCTATCTCCGGAAATGGCCCAAAACCCTGCTGCGTTCCACCCAGCTCTCTACCTTAGGTATCTGGGATTAGGAGTATACGTGATTTTAATCTGCCTTTTAGGTCAACAACAGGATGATTAAAATTGCCCACAGTATATTTTAGGCTCTAAGTCAATTTTTTCCCCTTGCACTTTGTTATATTTCAGATTGGCTTGTTTCTGCTCCAGTGTCATCACAACAATATCTGTTCTGGGCAAAGTGGTACTGTTAGCTTTTCCCATCAGCTGCTTCCCACTTCCAATTTCTCTGTCTGGCCCCCTCTTTCTTTTTTAGCACTCCTCCCTCCCTCAGAGACTTCCAGTAACACTAAGCCTTTGTTCAGGGAAATAAAGCTCATGGGATAAGGTCCAGTGATAAGCTAACAGGAGTGATGGTTTAATGCAGTGAGGATCTCAATGATTCCCTGAAATCCTACCATGTAAATATCCTCCAACTTCCCCAAATAAATACCCCACTCATGATCACGCACAGCCATGTAGCCGCTCTCAAAAATGACCAAGGAAGCTGAGATAAACACATTCATTCATTCATTCACTTATTCATTTATTTAACAATTTTTGTTGAGCACCTCAGCTGAAGGCATTCTAGGCAAGGGGAACAACATGAGAAAAGATGGGGGAATTAAGGGAGAGCTTGCCTGATTCCAAGAACTGTAAGTTCTTGAGCTTAAATGAAGTGCAAGATGCAAATGTGCATGTGAATATAGATGAGACCTGAGAAATAGTTACAGGTCAGATCAGAAAGGGCCTTGCTTGTCATTCTGAGGAGTTTGGGACTTTGTCTTGAAGGTAGTGGAGAAAGACAGCTTCAAGATATCATCCAAGTGAAAAATAGGTCCTTAGCCTATAAAAGTTACAGGAAAACCCTTCTTCCTTTATAGGTGTCATCAGAAAAATTAAAGTATAGCTTATTTAAAAGCAGCTGAGAGCAGTGCAATTGTGTCTGCTCAGGACACCCCAAGGGAATCTGCTTTTGTTGGCAGTGGGCCCAAGCATTCTATCTATGGTCTGACCTTGACTAATTTATGGTCCTTGGAGCCTGAAAAATAGAGTTGGTACATGATACTTTCCCATCAGCACTTATGAGTTTCTCCCATTAAAAAAACTTCCTGGATCCCACACATTCCTCTAGCTATCACTTTATTTCTTTTTTCTCCTTTACAACCACACTTCTGAAAAGAATTTCTAGTCTCACATTTTTATTGTCTCACCTCCTGTTCACTCCCCAACCCAATACAATCAGATTAGTGCTACCATTACTTCACCAAACACAGCTCTCACTAAGGTTGTCAATGACCTTGATGCTAAATCTGATGATCACTTGTTTGTTCTCATATTCTTGACTTCTGTGCATAATTCAATACAGTTCATTATTTCCTTCTTGAAATATTATCTTTCTTTAGCTTCTGAGTTCAGCCTTTTCCTGGCTCTCTTCCTGCCTCTTCGGACCTCTTAACTTCTACTTAATCTTAAAATGTTGGAATCGTCTAAGTTTCACCCTAGACCCTCTCCTTTTCTCACTCTGTACTTTCTCCTCCAGATGAGCTCAACCAGCCCCATGTCTTCAATAATAACATATATGCCAACAACTCCCAGTATTTCTAGATTTCTCTTCTAAATTTCAAAATAGTATATTCAATCACTTACTTGACATGCATCCGAAATCATTAATATCCAAAATCAAACTCATTATCTTCCCTCTTGTTCAAACTTGCTCATTTTCCAGTGCTCTGTAACTCAGTAAAAAGAACACCATTCCTCCAGTGAAGCATACCAGAATTCAACTATTCTTGATACCTTCCTTTCCCAAATACAAAATAATTAATATAGTCTAAATGGCGACTGCATGGTTTGGCCACTGTTGAATTCTCCAGCCTCATTTTATGTTCTATGCTCATGCCAAACTTGCCTTCTTTCATTCCTTGAGGACACCCGGCTGGTTTTTGTTTTGTTTTGTTTTGTTTTTGCCTCAAACTCTTTATATTGATGAATCTTCTTCCTGGAACATTCTTTCCACAAATTTTTACCTGGTGAGCTCCTACTTAACCTTTATGTCTCAACTTGAATGTCGCTTCCTTGCATGAACCTTCCTGGACCCATCTGACTAAATTGGCTCTTCCATCACACCTTCATCTCTCCCTGAATTACACTCCCGGGGCCCATAATTTTTCTTCTTAGCACTCCATTACAATTTGAAATATTTATTCATATTTTGAGGATGTCTACACACTATCTGTCTCCCCTACTTGACTGTAAACTCCACGAGGACAGGGACACTATCAGTATTGTTCTCTTTTATGTCCTCCACACTGAGAACTGACACATATCAGGTAGTTAATAAATATTCATTCAGTGAATATAGGTATGAATGAGTGAATGAGTACAGGTTTTTCTCAAAGAGCATACACCCTCCTACTAAAGAAGAAAGGCCTTCTGAGTTTGGGGGGCCTACTTCAGGATCTGATGAGTGGATAGTCTGAAAGATTGACATCTGTTTTTGACAACCCATTGCAGTTCTCAACAAAGTTCCCAAACATTTTTATAATCATTTCCCAAGTTGGATCTGGCTATTATACTCCCTTATTCTTTTTTTGCCCCAAGATCTCTCCCTGGGGATTTTTACCAGCTTTTCTTTTCTTAATTGAAGCATACTTGATTTACAGTATTATTTTAGTTTCAGGTGTACAATATTTTTATAGATTATATTCCATTTAAAGTTGTTACAAAATAAAGGTTATATTTCCCTGTGCTGTACAATATACCCTTGTTGCTTATTTATTTTAAATAGTTTGTCTCTTAATCTCCTACCCCTATATTGCCCCTCCCCCTTCCCTTTCCCCACTGTTAACCACTAGCTTGTTCTCTATGTCTTGTGACTCTGTTTCTGTTTTGTTATATACATTTGTTTGTTTTATCTTTTAGAGTCTACATATAAGTGATCACAGAGTATTTGTCTTTCTCTGTCTGACTTATTTCACTAAGCACAACACTCTCTAGGTCCATCCACATTGTTGTAAATGGCAGAATTCCATTCTTTTTATGGCTGAGTAATATTCCATCGCATATATGTGCCACATCTTCTTTATCCATTCACCCATTGATGGACACTTAGGTTGCTTCCATATCTTAGCAACTGTAAATAGTGCTGCTATGAACATTGGAGTGCATGTATTAGTGTTTTTGTTTTCTTCAGATATATTATACGCAGGAGTGGAACTGCTGGGTCATATGGCAGTCCTATTTTTACTTTTTTGAGGAACCTCCATACTGTTTTCCATAGTGGCTGCACCAATTTACACTCCCATTAACAGTGTACAAAGTTTCCCTTTTCTTCACATCCTCGCCAACATTTGTTATTTGTGTTCTTTCTTTCTTTTTTGTTTTTTTAACATCTTTTTTTTTAACATCTTTATTGGAGTATAATTGCTTTACAATGGTGTGTTAGTTTCTGCTTTATAACAAAGTGAATCAGTTATACATATACATATGTCCCCATATCCCCTCACTCTTGCATCTCCCTCTCTCCCACCCTCCCTATCCCACCCCTCTAGGTGGTCACAAAGCACTGAGCTGATCTCCCTGTGCTATGCAGCTGCTTTCCACTAGCTATCTATTTTACATTTGGTAGTGTATATATGTCCATGCCACTCTCTCACTTTGTCCCAGCTTACCCTTCCCCCTCCCCGTATCCTCAAGTTCATTCTCTAGTAGGTCTGTGTCTTTATTCTCGTCTTGCCCCTAGGTTCTTCATGACCTTTTTTTTTTTTTAGATTCCATATATATGTGTTCGCATACGGTATTTATTTTTCTCTTTCTGACTTAATTCACTCTGTATGACAGACTCTAGGTCCATCCACCTCACTACAAATAACTCAATTTCATTTTTTTATGGCTGAGTAATATTCCATTGTATATATGTGCCACATCTTCTTTATCCATTCATCCTTTTTGACCCACCTCCTAAGGAAATGGAAAAAAAAACAAAAATAAACAAATGAGACCTAATGAAACTTAAAAGCTTTTGCACAACAAAGGAAACCATAAACAAGACGAAAAGACAACCCTCAGAATGGGAGAAGATATTTGCTATGAAGCAATGGACAAAGGATTAATCTCCAAAATTTACAAGCAGCCCTTGCAGCTCAATATCAAAAAAACAAACAACCCAATACACAAATGGGCAGAAGACCTAAATAGACATTTCTCCAAAGAAGATATACAGATTGCCAACAAACACATGAAAGAATGCTCAACATCATTAATCATTAGAGAAATGCAAATCAAAACTACAATAAGATATCATCTCACACCGGTCAGAATGGCCATCATCAAAATATCTACAAACAATAAATGCTGGAGAGGGTGTGGAGAAAAGGGAACCCTCTTGCACTGTTGGTGGGAATGTAAATTGATACAGCCACTATGAAGAGCAGTATGGAGGTTCCTTGAAAAACTAAAAATAGAACTACCATATGACCCAGCAATCCCACTACTGGGCATATACCCTGAGAAAACCATAATTCAAAAAGAGTCATGTACCAAAATGTTCATTGCAGCTCTATTTACAATAGCCAGGACATGGAAGCAACCTATTTGTGTTCTTTCTGATGATAGCCATTTTGACAGGTGTGAAGTGATATCTCATTGTGGTATTGATTTGCATTTCTCTGATGGTTAGCGATGTTGAGCATTTTTTCATGTGCCTGTTGACCACCTGTATGTCTTCTTTGGGGAAATGCCTATTCAGGTCTTTTGTCCATCTTTTAATCAGGTTGTCTGGGTTTTTTGATATTTTAATACTTTTGATATTTGTATGAGCTGGTTATATATTTTGGACATTAACCCCTCTTGGTCATATCATTTACAAATTATATTCTCCCATTCCATGGGCTGTCTTTTCATTTTCTCAATGGTTTCCTTTGCTGTGCTACTTTTAATTAGATCCCATTTGTCTATTTTTGCTGTTGTTCATTTTGCTTGAGGAGACTGATAAAAAAATATTGCTACAATTTATGTCAAAGAGTGTTCTGCCTATGTTCTCTTCTAGGAGTTTTATGGTTTCATATCTTCATCAGTGCTTTATAGTTTTCAGGGTATAGGTCTTTCACCTCCTTAGTTAAATTTATTCCTAGATATTTTATTCTTTTTGACGTGATTTTAAGCAAGATTGTTTTCTTGCTTTCTTTTTCTGATATTCACTATTTGTATATATAAAAGCAACAGATTACTGTATATTAATTTGGTATCCTGCAAATTTACTGAATCTGTTTATTAGTTCTAATAGTTTTTGGTGGAGACTTTAGGGTTTCCTATATATAGTATCATGTCATGTGCAAAATGACAGTTTTACTTCTTCCCTTCCAACTTGGATGCCTTTTATTTCTTTTTCTGGTCTGATTGCTGTGGATAGGACTTCCAATATTATGTTAAATAGAATCTACCAGCTTTTCCTTAACCTGAGAAGAGATAAAAAGAAAAATAGCCTTAAAGTGGTCACTAGATTTTCCTGAGAATCCAAAAGATTTGAAGTCTGCTTTGAAATTTGGCTGAAGTTTGGGGATGTCTCCAAGTTTATGCAACTAATTTATCTTTCACAAATTTGCTTCTCCTTCAACTTTCTGTTTCAGGGTGAGAGATGGAACTGGACTCTCCTCATGGCCCCAGTGGAGCAGTAAATCTTAGAGTCTAAGGTGTAAAAGGTGAGACAAGGAATCTGTACTTCCAAACCTCATGACCCACAGTGTCTGTGTCCCAGATTCTGGCTTCCAGGTCAATGGGGGCTTATGCTCTGGTCTTTCCAGAAGTCTTGCCATAGTAGTAGGGGAAGGGAATACTTCTTATGGACAGAAGAAACATCAACCTGCACGTTTTCTTCCTGACGTCAGAAGTGAAAAGTTAGATAAAGTCATTTCTAGCCCTGTCTGACTCAGCAAGACAGTGTCAACAATTTATTTAGAGAGAGAAAGTGACCATTCTAAAATAATCCCTTAACTCCACTCAGTACTCTGTAATGGCCTATATGGGAAAAGAATTATAACTGATTCACTTTGCTGTACACCTGAAACTAACACAACATTGTAAATCAACTATACTCCAATAAAAATAAATAAATAAAATAAGAAAAGCCCTTATACTCCCCACTGTTGATCTCAAGTGCTTGGCTTAGGTCCATGCTCTAGATCTTTCCCTTTTTAACACCAGACTCTACTTTTATGATGAGAGCAGGGCTTGTAGACCTGCAGAGCAGAATGGCTGCTGAATCTTTGAAGAGGTGACTCTTAACATCCTTCTTCCCTGTCCCAAGTATCCAGAATGTCTTCCTTGTACTGAGTTGTTGTGGCTCAGGATCCATTTGTATTCAGCCATGCCAATCCCTGCGAAGCTGACATACAATAGAAGATGGAGTGATACGTATGCAACCAGTCTCTGCAGGTCTTTCAGGGGAAGCACAGTCTCCCTACCTTTAATGTGGGAAATGAGTTACCTAGTTATTTCCTTTATTATCAAATTAAAGAAATACAAGTAGCTACTGGGACCAAACAGAGGGAGGCCATAGAATGGGAATACGGTCAATGATTACTGATGACTTGATTACCCAAAAATGACCAAAAGCTCCAAAGACAGCAGGTGTCTCTGAGGCCAAAAGGAACTTCAGAGTGTATCATGCTTAGCTCTTACTTAGCTCTCGCTTGCTTACTTGGCTAAAAGAAAACCTGGTCTTCTAGTTGTCTGGAAATGATATGGTCTATAAGCAATGATGAGAGTTAAAATTCTGTACTCAGGAATCCTTGTGGGATTATCTTATTGGGGAACTGAGTCTTCTTAAGGGGCTAAATGTTCATTGGCAGCTTATATAGCAACCTACAAGATACAAAGAGAGGGGCTCTGAAGTATCCTCTGAGTTGGGTCCAAATCCCAGTGGATTCCACCATTTGTGAGCTGTACAACCTTGGACAAGTTTCCTTTTCTGATTTTCAACTTCTTTACCTATAAATGGGAATATAATACTTAACTCACAGAGTTGAGATGAAGATAAAATGAGATATAATATGTAAAATGATACAGTCTAGTGTCAAATAAATAAATATTTCTATAAAATATACCATACTCTCTGTTTTAAGGAAAATGATTTTTTTAACAGAACATCTAGAAAATAGGTCCATATTTTAAGAACTCAGAAGAGTAATCAGAGGAAATATCATGGTTATGGGAAATATTTCCTATCTTTTATGTCTCTATCAAGGTTGTTATCTTCTTGAGATAGAAACTGTTTGATCGTGGTGTCCCCCAACCTACTGCAGTGCCAAGCATAGTACTGGGAGTGTTAAAGACCAAGAACTTGTCTTATTAATTTCTGTACTCCTAGCGTCTAGTACAGTATCTAGAACATAGTATGCTTATTATATGCATTGACTCATTTAATCTTCACAACAGTCTTCTAAAATATTGCTATTATTATTCTTGTTATTAGATGAGGAAACTGAGGTACAGAGAGGTTAAGTCAATTGCAAAAATTACCAAGCTAGTTAAGTGGTAGAGCTGGAATTTGAACCCAGGCAGTCTGGCAATAGGCCTGTACCCTTAACACCTTACACAACCACATAGGAGGTACTTATTAGATATTTGTTGAATGAACACAATTGTAAGGAAATGTAAATTATAATCATGTAAAAGATGATGTTTAAAGTACATATGGACTTTAAACAATACCCATGCTCCCCCAAATTGGATAAAAATCTATTCTTTTGTAAATTTCATGCCTTTTACCAGTGTGCCCAGCATATCATAGTTTGAAAAGTTAACCCACAATGTGCATTAAGGTTTCCTGCTGCTCAAAGCAACTCGTGGTGACCTATTTTGTTGTGTCAAGAACCCTTTTAGTCATGTCAATAATCACCTCCTAAACTGTCCAATTTAAATAATTAGTGTTTTCACATACTGGCTTTTTCTAAAGCAGAAAGGCCTGGTAAATATCATTTAGTAGATCCTGTTCCAATCACCTATAACCTGCCCCTCCACTCCACCCCACCCCTCCAACCATAAAGGCTGGAAAGACAGTTGGTGCCCTCTTCTGGGGGTTTGGGGCAGTAGCATACATCGGGCCCACCAGGGGGCATTTCCAGGAAATAATCATGTCAGCTTCTTTCAACTCTGGTGGTAAGAATGGAGTTAGTTTTGGGATCTTTTTCTGAAAATAAGAAAGCTGACCTATTCATTCAGGTGAGTCTTCTGAAGCCCTGGTGAGTAGAGGGATGGAATAAAAATTCAGCTGAACTTTAGAAGGATGCTGAGTAGATATTTCCTTCAGTCAGTTACACTTTACATACAGTTTAAAATCATAGGTTATTAATGATAAATTTTAACATTTATTTAAGAGTATCTATATGCTAATACTTTGTATACATTATCTCATTTAAATCTCACCACAGCCCTAAAGAATATTCCAAATTTACAGTTAAGAAAGCTGAGATGCAGAGAGGTTAAGCAACAAACAAAAATGGCAGAACCAGGAATTCTAACCCAAATCATGTTATTTCCAGTGAATATGTTGTCTCTTTTTACTTCTTTTGATCCTGTATCAAAATCTCACTACTATGGCAGAAAAATGTTCTTGACGTATATAATCCCACTCAAATACCACAGAAACATCAAAGAAAACTGTGCTGGGAACTCTTGTATGGATCCTTTGCTAGTTGTCCTGATAACTTGCTCTTTTACTGAGTTATGTTGGATAGAAAATAGGAAGTTTAAATTGGTAACAGAGGTCAAGGGCCAAAGAGAATGTCGGGAGGCAGAGAAGGGGGAAAGGAAGCAGGGAGAAGCGGTGTGGACATGGAGGACAAAGAAACTTATGGGCCACCTCTCCACAGCTCATATGAGGTCAGAACTAGCACTTCAGGGTGAGCCCAGCTTTCTGGAGAGCACAATTTGCATCAAATGTAATAATAATTAACCTTTGTCTAGTACTTACTTTGTGCCAGGCACTCTTTTAAGTGCTTTACATGTGTTAACTCATTAAGTACTCACAAAAATCCTATGAGGTAAGTCTTTTGATTAACCTCATTTTACATATATATTAGAAAATTGAAGCAGAGAGAGGCTATGGTTTCCATTTCACAGATGAGGAAACTGAGGCACAGAGAAGTTGAGTAACTTACCCGAAGTCAAGCTAATGAGTGGTAGAGCTGGAGTTTGAAATTAGGATCCTGACTCCAGAGCTGTGTTCTTACCCATCATGATATATTATCCCTCCCAACATGTTGGAAAGATAAAAATTGTTTCAGGAAATGTTTACTTCAGATATGTGTGTGTGTGTGTGTGTGTGTGTGTGTGTGTGTGCTTGTGTTTATATTGGGTCTGATGTAAAATATATTTATTCCTGTGAATCACAGACCAAAATATCTAAAAGCTACTGTTCTAGCACTAGTAGCAATATCTGAATTGCACATCTTCAAACTCAGTAGAGGTAATGCCAGATTGCTCTCTAAAACAATTGTACCAAATCACATTCCCACCAGCAGTGTAAGAGAGTTACCTGCATTCTACATCCTCACCTGGATTTAATAGCATCAGACTTTTAATATGTTGCCAATTCAATGGGTGTGGAAGCACATGTGGTTTTAAATTGCATTTTTCTGATTTCTTTTACATCTTTTCATGTTTTGGCCATTCAGGTTTTGCCTATTGTGAATCATCTGCTTATATCCCTTACTTGTATGTCATTGTACACAATACAACACTCACAACAACTCTCTGTAGGAGCCAGCAGTACAAATGAAGAAACTCAGTCTGGGAGTAACCTTGCTTGAGGTCACCAGCTAATGGGTTGTTGACTTGGGATTTGAGTCCAGAACTAGAGGGCCCATATCTTTTGTTTTACAATACATGCCAGGGACCAAGGCCATGTTAGAAAAAACAGAGGAAGGAAACAATTTCTAGCATGTAACCATATATCATATGCCTAATTAGGTTTTGTGGAATTAACACAGATTATTTCCTTGTATCCTCACAACAAGCTATGAGATAAAACATATTATCTCCATTTTACAGGTGAGGAGACTGAGGCTCAGGGAGATGAAGAGATTTGCCTTGGAGAGGTTAAATGACTGCTAATAAGAGACAGAATCACAGGTCTGTCTGTTTACAAAGTCCATGCCTGTTCCACAAGAGCCACGTCTTGACCTCCTGCCCCACCTTCTCCTTAGAGCCCCAGCAAACTGATTCTACTTGGACAGGGCCAGCACTACACCTACCACTTTTCTGAAGAATCCTGGTCTGTGGTAACCTCAACTGGCTCAGCCCTGATGCCTCCATTAACCAGCCAAGCTAGGTCAGCTCCCAGCCAACTTCCAGATTCATCTCCCACTGCCCCAGGCTTCTCTGATGAAGCCCACTCAGGATCTCAACACCTTCCATGGGGAAACCAGAAAATTCTAAGTCAGAGTTCTCAAACCTGGCTGCGCATTAAAATCACCTGCAGAACTTTAAAAAATCCTGATGCCCTTGTAACACCCCAGACCCACAACATCAGAATCTTTGGGGATGGTACCCAGGAATCCATAGTAGTTAAAACTCCCCAGGTGATTTCAGTGCAGAGTCAAGATTGAGAACCACTGTTAAGGCATCTTCTTCAAGCTCCAGCAGCCATACTCACACAGAGGTTCCCATATTTTAGTGGGAACTTCTTGGAGGATTTAAGATTCAGATTTCTGGAGCCTACCCTCAGAGAGTTCATGTTTTGGGCTGGGCCCCGGAGCCTGAATTCTTAACAATCACCTCAGATAGTCTCACTGCAAGTCCTTAGGAGACCACATTTTGGGAAATGCTGCATTAGGAAAAGTACTGCATGGAAGTGGGATGGGAGCAGGAGGCCTCTGGCCCTTTAAGGACTGATTAAGAGGCTGCCTTTAAAGCTCTGGAGTGGAGCAGGATAGGGCTGCTTCTTTTCATCCTAGTGGATAAGGTAAGGGAGCAGGTCCTGGGATGGACCTCTCCTTTTAAGTGCTGTCTTGTTCCTGGCCCTGGAGAGCAGGAGGGGCATGCTGCCTTGTCCCACCTGCGTTTCTGTTTGTTTTGATGCAAAGAGGACAATTTAGAAGACCTCCTTTTGGTCCAGGAGATCCTCCTAGAGGAAGCAACATAGAACCTGCCTGCCTGCCTTTCATCTTTTCTTGCCCTATCCTTTGTGGTAGTGGAGCCTGGATGCTGTTACCTTTGTGAAAGGAAAGGGTCAGAGTGGCGTCCTTTGGGCTTGTGCCGGAAAGTGTTGCTGAACACCAAGCCTTTCAAGATGGTCCTCCTGAGCATCCTTAGAATCCTTCTTCTTTGGGGACTGGTGTTTTTTATGGAACACGGGGTCCAAATGGTACAGGTAGGGCAGCCTTCTGTTGCCCTCCTGCCTGAGGCCCCTACCTTGCCCCTGATTTGGGAGCTGCTAGAAGAAGCCCCTGGCAAGCAGGAGAGGAAGCCACGGGTCCTGGGGCCTCCCTTGCGGTATATGCTGGAGTTGTACCAGCATTCAGCTGATGAGAGTGGGCACCCTAGGGAGAACCGCACCATTGGGGCCACCATGGTGAGGCTGGTGAGGCCGTTGGCTAATGTAGCAAGACCTCTCAGAGGTGAGTTATCATACCATATTGTCCTGGAGGGGAGAAAAATGGGGAAGAAGAGCGTAGAGAAAAGGGGATCTGCGAGTTTACTGTCAGGCTTCATTGCCCGGAAGGTGGTTTTCTCAGGCTTGGTTTTCAAAAGATGGCAAACTTGGGAGAAGCTGGCTCCAAGCCTGCTTCCCTTCAGGGGCCCAATTTAAGAACAGATTGCCTTGGGGCCTACCTGAGGAAGCTCTTCCAGGCCCCAGGGCAACTGAGTGATGTGTCAGCTCCTATCTTTCAAAGAAAGTCTTAATGCTTGTTATATCACTGAAAGCTATAATTGAGAAATAGCCATATATGTTCCTGTGCAGGGCTGTTTGTGTTGTTTTATTCTTAGAAGGCAAAGGGTACAGGATGCTGAAGTGGGGAAATTTACAAGGCCTCAGAAAGGACAGAAACAGGCTTACATCTGAGAGCCTGTATACCTGGCTCCATGAGCATCTGCTATCGTATTTAATCCTTAATGAGAGCTACTCTCATTAGCTGTCCTGGAGCACTTAGCCTAATTTTTAAAGATAAGAAAAGTAAAACACAGAAGTTAAATAACTTGCAGAGGTCACAAGGACAGTGGGTGGCAGAGACAGGATTTGAGTTCAAGTCTGTCCGTAACTACTTGTGTTTGAATGTGGTACCCTGATATCCTTGTACACCAAACACTTTTTCTATTCAGACTGTGGTTGCTACTTTGGGTTTTTGGTACCAAATGTATTTTGGAGTTTTCTTTGTTCCCATTATGGTTGCTTCTGCTTTAAACATCTGCATTAGACATTGTTCCAGGGCAGTAGTGGGCTCCTGCAGTGTGGGGCTCTCTATGAAATGCAGAAAGCCATCATTCAGGGAAATCTTGGGAACCTGGTGAGATCAGTCTTAAGCCTTTGCTAGTCTCAGCGATGACAACAGACACGATTTACCCTCCTTCCCTCCAAGTAAAACAACTACCATTTCCCTAAGCTAACCTTTAGTGTGAGCTTACCATGTGCCAGGCATTGGGCAAAGTACTTTGCAAACATTATTTTCATTAATCCTCCCCACTATCATACAAGGTAGGTACTATGAACATACCCATTTTATAGGTGAAGAAACTGAGGCTCAATGTAACACAGCTAGTAATTAACAGAGCTGGGTTTCTAACCCAGGGTTTCAGGCTCCAGAGCCTGTGCTTTTAATTACCCTGTTGTGCTGACTGCTTAACAGATTTTAATTGAGCACCAAGCACTGTGTTTGGGTTGGGTATAAAGAGGCAAATAACCGCTCCCCTGACCTCTAGGAGCCCCCACTATGGTAGAATAGATAGATAAGTAATCACACAGTGGTGGTGCAGTGTGGCAAATGCTTTGAAAAGGATAAGCAGCAGGGCTTCCGGGAATCCAAAGAAGAAATAGGTTGCTGCTTAGTGCAAGGGGAGGGAAGCAGTGAGACAGTCGGAAGGCCTCATTGAGGAGGTGGCATTTGAGCTGGACTTTTGCGTAAGGAGTAAAGAGATTATGCATACAAGGAGGGGAATGCATTCTGATTAAGGAAAAAGAAGATAACTTGGTGTGGGTGGAGATTTACTCAACAAATATTTATTTGGTAACTGCTAAGTGCTAGGCATTGTACTAGGTGGCGGAATATGATCAAGATAGGCATGGTTCTCATGGGTGAGACAAGTAAGTAAACACAGATAGTTGTAAATTGTGGTAAATGCTATCAAAGAATGAAATAGGTGGTTTTGATAGAGAATAGCAACGAGATCTTCCCTTTGCATGGGATTGTCAGGGGAGGCATCTTTGAAGAGGTGATATTCGAGCTGAGGCCTGTAAGATAAGAAGCTCTGCATGAGAAGAGGAGGGAGAAGTCTGATCTAGGCAGAGGGAACAGCATGTGCAAAGGCCTAAAGGGTGGAAAGAAGCTTGTCCGACTTGAAGAACAGAAAGAAGATCAGGATGGTTGGAACCTAGTGAGACTGTGGAGAGCAATGGGATATGAGACTCAGAGGTCATTACAAGGGATCTGGGTTTCACTCCCAAGTGCAACCGGAAGCTGCACAAATCAATTCTGTACAGACGATATGAGGCTAGAAAGGAAGATGCCTAGAATTAGGCCAGTACCCTGGTCTGCCTGTGGGACACACTGGCATCTAGGGACTCTGGAAAGGATCCAGAAATGGATGACAAGAGAGCTGGGCCTGATCTTTCCATCAGGAGATGACCCAGCTGAATCAAGCTTGCCTGGAGAGCTATTCCAGGTTCAATCACACAGGATGTGTGAGTCAGCCATTTCCCTGAAAAGTTCTGAGCAGACCCTTCTTGGCTCTGATCCTTAGCAACCCCACCCTGCTTCAGGAAATATGTGATGTCAGGGTCTGAAAGGAAAGGGCAGTTCCTCACCAGACAGCCTGTTAGAGGCTGGGTTTGGATTCCTTTTCAGGCAGGGTGGGGCAGATGTATGCGTGGGTCTCTTGGAAAGATTATTGTAGGATGGGAGTATGGAGTAATTTGAGAAAGCAAATACAAGCCTGGCTTGGGCCTTGTCTGAATGATATCCAAGTGCCCCAAACTTGAGGGTGTATTAAGCATGAGTTGGAACATGAACTTAAAAAAAAATCCTGATGTGTGATTTCACTCATATGTGGAATATAAAAAAACAAAACAAATGAACAAAAAAAATAAAAACAAACTCAGATAGAGAGATTAGATTAGTGGTTACCACCAGGGAAAGGGGTTGGGGGGTTAGTGGGTGAAATAGGTGAAGGGAGTCAACTGTGTGGTAACAGATGATGGTAACTAGGCTTGTGTTGTGATAACACTGTAATGTACACAGATGTTGAATTATGATGCTTTACACCTGAAACTTAGATACATAATATTTAAAAAATCCTGATGCATCAAAACATTAAAGAGTTTCTATGTTGAACGTCCCAGGCCTATGAAGAATTCCAGGCTCGTGGATTCAGTGGAGAAGGAAGGTTAGGTGAATAATATGTAAATTAACATGGGAATGTTTACTGATGTTTGAAGATGACAGAAGGCTTTTTCTTGCTGTGCGTGGTTTTTGTAATTGTTGCTCTTGACCTTTGCCAGGAGAGGGCGCAGAAGGTCAGAGCACTGCAGGCCCAGCTTTCCAACCCTTTGGCCACTGGGTGTCAGCATCACAGTTTAGATTAAAACTCTTAATCACTAAGAGGCATGTAGCTTCTAAGTAGACTTCTTAGCTAACGAAATATTTACATGAACAGGGCCTTGTTGAAAGTGGTATTTACAATGAATGGGGTAAATGAAGAATCATTTCCAGTAAGGAATGGAAAAGGGAGAGACTGAGGGTTAAGGGGGAAAACGGCCCAAGAAGGGAATAGCTGCTCAAGAACAAATTCAAATAGAAGGCAGAAATGGTAAATACCTGCCCCCACTAGGAGTGGATAGACAAAATTATTTTGTGCCATCTCAGCCCTGGATTTGAAGTGATGGCGGACCATAGCCCCCAGTATTGGACTGTCACCCTAAAGCTGCATCTGTATAGTGATATAGCATGAGGATTTGTTATTCATGTATGTCTCAATGACCCTCCTAATTGGTCACTTTTAATAGTCAGCTATTAATACATACAATATATACACACAATTCTGCATTTGAGGTGTTTTTCTCAGCCTGGTGCTGTGAGTGATCTAAAAGTTAGACACAATTTGTCTTCTTAAGGGAAAAATACTTGGGCTCAAATCTTTATTCTAACACACTGGCTGTGTGTCCTCTGGCATAGCTTCTCTGAGCTTCAATTTCCTTGTCTACAAAATGGGGAAAATAACTATCTCATAAGGCTCTTGCAGATTCAAGAGCTAATGCATGTAAAGCATCTAATACATTAGTAAGTGCTCAATAGATGATAGCTATTATTATGATCTTGAATTCATTTTAGGGCTGCTTGTCAGTTTGCACTGAGCAGGTTTGTGAGCGAGACTCAGGCTAGGAGGTAAGAAGCTAATGCTCTGCTCTTGTTCCCTCTTACTGATGCAGGCCCCTGGCACAAACAGACCCTGGACTTTCCTCTGAGACCAAACCGGGTAGCATACCAACTAGTCAGAGCCACTGTGGTTTACCGTCATCAACTTCACCTAGCTCACTCCCACCTCTCCTGCCATGTGGAGCCCTGGGTCCAGAAAAGCCCAACCGATCACTTTTCTTCTTCAGGAAGAGGCTCCTCAAAGCCTTCCCTGCTGCCCGAAGCTTGGACAGAGATGGATATCACGCAACATGTTGGGCAAAAACTCTGGAATCACAAGGGGCGCAGGGTTCTACGACTCCGCTTCCTGTGTCAGCAGCCAAGAGGTAGCGAGGTTCTTGAGTTCCGGTGGCATGGCACTTCATCCTTGGACACTGCTTTCTTGTTACTCTATTTCAATGACACTCAGAGTGTTCAGAAGGCCAAACTTCTCCCCAGAGGCCTGGAAGAGTTTACGGAAAGAGACCCTTCTCTTCTCTTGCGGAGGGCTCGTCAAGCAGGCAGTATTGCATCTGAGGTTCCTGGCCGCTCCAGGGAGAGTGATGGGCCTGAAAGTAACCAGTGTTCCCTCCACCCTTTCCAAGTCAGCTTCCAGCAGCTGGGCTGGGATCACTGGATCATTGCTCCCCATCTCTATACCCCAAACTACTGTAAGGGAGTCTGCCCTCGGGTACTACACTATGGTCTCAATTCTCCCAATCATGCCATCATCCAGAACCTTGTCAATGAGCTGGTGGACCAGAGCGTCCCTCAGCCCTCCTGTGTCCCTTATAAGTATGTTCCCATTAGCATTCTTCTTATTGAAGCAAATGGGAGTATCCTGTACAAGGAATATGAAGATATGATTGCCCAGTCCTGCACGTGCAGGTGATAGCAGAAGTACAGCTAGCTCAGGTTTGCCTGAGAAATTAGAAAAGGGTTTAAAATAAACTAATATTAATGTTAAAGCTGCAAGTGATGCTCTACCCAATCTATAGGCTCTACTCCTTGCCTTCAGTGTTGTTACTTACGTCTCTTCCCCTACTTATGAGCTCCTTACTTTATAAAAATAGTTCTGATATCAAACATCAGTATGTTTTGACCATTAGTCAGAGCCCTTAATGTTTAAGATCTTCCTTTGGAGAGGCCCTCTCTATTTCCTTGTCTTTTTTTTATTGTGACTTTGTCAAACGTCACCAGTCCATGATGGTAGAACTTTAGGAATCGTACTGCCAAGTCCTGGGAGAGGTGGAATCGTCCTAGAGTCCAGCTTCTGAGGATCTAGAAGATTTGGGGTGAAGAAAGCAACTTGAGATTTTATACTCCTCTTCCTTGCCTCCTGAATCCTAGAAACTAGTACCTTATCGGAAAGACTGCCTGCTTCTGTGTTTGGATTTCCCTCTAAATCTAAAACCGTTTCTCAGATGGACTAGAAAACTTTTAAGCAATAATCTCCATAAAAATCTTTTGAGGGGAACAGAAGGAAGGGAATCTTTTTCTAAGCCATCAGGGCTTTTCCTCTCAGGCTCTGAACCTGGGGGAAATACCTGGGTTTCCTTTATACCCTAGGGTGAGGAGAGCAGTCTTTAATAAGGCCAGTAGGGAAATGTGTATGGAGCTGAGATGACAGTCACTTCAAAATCGCCTGTGTCTATAGTGAAGAGATGAAGAGCTGTCATTGCTGATTAGGATTATGTATGGGTGAGTCATTTTAAACTTTCTATGGAACAATAGATTTCACAGGGTATTTTCTCATTTTAGGTAACCCTTAAACCCCTGCTAATGATCCCACAAAGAAAGCTCCCTGGTGGCTCGGAGGCTGGGACTTGGCCTGGTTGGAAGTGGAGGGGGTAGATGGCTGCAGTTAGGAAGCTTAAAAGGGCTGTGGGGGAAGGGTGAAATGTGATGAGGCCTGGGGCCCTCTTCATTCTGAGCTTGCCTGTTTGTGTGTTCAGCTGGGCTCCGGGCATGGGTCTCTGGGGGAGATGGGCTTGCTGTATTGGGAGGCATGGAGCTCTGCCTTGGACTAAATGATGCTTGCAGTGTGACTCTTTCCTACTCCTGTGCTGTATTGAAATGATGGGGACTGGGCTGTGTTGCAAATAAATCATTTTTTGCTGTTAAAGAAAATCTTGAATGTTTTGGGGATTGGGAGAGAGTGGGTGGAAGGGATTTATTTCATTTGTTCCCTTTAGCTATGGCCAGGAACTCAACCCTAATCCCCCAGGGTGGGGCTGGAGGCGCCAATGAAGTTCTCTCTTAAGGCAGCCCTGCTAGCAATCAGCCCTCACCAAAGGGCCCCGCTGAGGAAGCCCAGTAAGGCATTTCCCCTGCCCAACTGTTCCTTGACTAGTCTTATGGTCATTATCAGTGGAATGGGACTGATTTAGGGTGGCTTCATATATTTGCCAAATGTAAATCCCTATCTCTTTCTCCCGTATCCATTGTAGATTAACTCATTTTTACCACCCCCTTAAATTGGTTCCAGCTAGGCTAAACACCTTACATGTCTATAAATACACAAATTTTATTCTGCTGCCTGAGGAGCTATTCCTTAACATCCTTTTGTCCATCTGTCTTCTTTACTGTATCTTTAGGAATAGGCTCAGGCATTTCTCTTCATCTCAATGCCCCCATAATACCCCAGACTCAGGTAGGATCTCCCTCTCTGTGCTCACAGCATTATTTGCTTTCCTTTAACACACTCTGTTGTAACTGTCTTTGTTGCCAAAAGATGGAGCTCCTTTTGAGAGTTTCAACTGTGTTTTATCCATTTCCATATTATTGGAGCCTGGCACATAGTAGGTCCTTGATGGATACAAACATAGGACAGTCACACTTTTTTTTTTTTGTGAGGGACGCATCCTTCCTAACATGGACTATTTCAATGTTCACATCTCATTTTCCATTGGAATAAATGCAATACAAGATATACTTTGTATATAAAGTAAGATGAATTCTTGTGCCCCATTATTTCAAAATCGTGATTCAGATTACAATAGAATGTGACAGCTGTGTTCTTGAGTAAGGCAGTTCATGGAATTGTTATATATGTTGGGAGTTAAAATGGGAATGTAAATATGGGCTTCCAGGCCAGTCACTCCCCCAGCCTAGCTGGGGTAGGCACAAATACCTAACAGGCCTGAATACAGACCTTGGTCACCGGACCAGATTCTGAATTCAGCATCTCAGTGTTCTTTGGAATTTTCAGGAAATCATGGTCTCCTAGCCTTGAGTCCTGAATATGTCTGAAACTTAATCTGTTTATGGAGGGCTCAGGGTTAATTGGCCCCATTATCCATTAAGCCCTGAGTTGTCAGAATACCCAAAGAAAACACTGGCAGGACAGAATCAGTTGTGGCTGATGTTACGGATTCTTTTCTTTTGAAATATTTCTTTCAGCTCAGCACTTTTTCTCAAGTCCAAAGTGAGAGATCTATACCTCAAACCTTTCTCTAGGAGGAAGGAGACATGCTTGCTAGTGAAGGAGTGTGTGTGTATGGGATTGTGCCCAGGTGGGTGGGGAGAAATAGTTACTTGGTCCAGAAAGGGAAAGCAGAGCACAAAGTCCACCTTGTCCCAGCTCCCCCAGTGAATAGGCCAGAACTCTGTTCAATGTGTGGGTGCAAAAGGAGCAGGCGATTAAGCTTTCTTCTGACCCTGGAGCTCTGTTACATTTACCTAGGTAGTATATTTTGTCCAATTCTGGGCAAAGTTAGGAAGCAGGTGAAATTTATCTTCAGTTTCACCAAATATTTGGGTGCCTGATTTTGTAAGTTTTCAAATGTCTTCAGTTAATTCTCCCAACAGCACTATAAAGCAGGAGCTATTAGCCCCATTTAAAAAAAGAATGGTTTATTGAGATATAATTTGTATACTATAGAAGCCACCATTTTTAAGTGTTCAATTCAGTGGTTTTTAGTATATTCAGAGTTGTGCAAAAAACACTACAAAGTGATTTCACCGCAAAGAGAAACCCCATGCCCATTAGCAGCAGTTAATCTCCATTTCACTGACCCCAGCCCCTGGCAACTATTAATCCATTTTCTTTTTCTATAGATTATGGATATTCATACAAGTCAAATCATGCAATATTTGGCTTTTTGTGACTTACTTCAAATTAGGATTATGCTTTCAAAGTTCATCTGTGTTGTTCATTCCTTTTTTTTTTTCCTGAATAAAATTCCATTGTAGTATATACCACATTTTATTTTTCCATTCATCAGTTGATGGGCATTTGAGTTGCTTCTACTCTTCAGCTATTATGAATAATGCTGACAAGAATGTTCATGTGGAAGTTTTTGTGTGGACATATATTTTCAATCCTCTGGCATATATACTTAGGAGTATTAAGGCTGAATCATATGGTATGTCTATGTTTAACATTTTGAGGGACTGTTAAACTGTTTTCCAAAGTGGCTGTACCATCTTACAATCCAGAAATGTCTGAGGGTTTCAATTTCTCTACATCCTCACCAACACTTCTTTTGTCTGCCTTTTTTATTTTAGCCATACTAGTGGAGGTAAAGTGGTATTTCGTTGTGGTTTTGATTGAATTTCCCTAATGACTAATGATGTTGAGCATCTTTTCATGTGCTTATTTGCAACTTGCATATCTTCTTAAGATAAATGTCCATTCAAGTCATTTGTTTTTATTTGGGTTTTCTCATATTGTTGAGTTGTAAAAGTTCTTTGTATGTTCTGGATGTTAGTCTCTTATCAGATGTATGATTTGCAAATATTTTCTCTGATTCTGTGGATTGTCTCAACTTTCCTGATGGTGTCCTCTGAAACACAGAAGTTTTTAATTTGGAAGAAATCCAATTTATCTGTTTTTATCTTTTGTTCTTACGCTTGTGGTGTCATCTAAAAAACATTGAATAATTCAAGATCATGAGAATTTACACCTATGTCTTCTTCTAAGTGTTTTATAGTTTTTGCTGTAATGTTTAGGTGTTTAATCCATTTTAGTTAATTTTTGCATATTATGTGAGGTAAAGGTCTAACTTCATTAATTTGCATGTTGATGTCCAATAGTCACAGCACCATTTGTTGAAAAGACTAATTTTTTTCCCCATCGAATTATCTTGGCACTCTTGACGAAAATTGACCATCAGAGTTTATTTCTAGACTCTCAGTTTTGTTCATTGATCCATATGTCTATTATGCCAAGACAGCACTCTCTTGATAACTGTAGCTTTGTGTAAGTTTTGAAATTGGGAAATGTGATTCCTCCAAATGTTTTCCTCTTTACCAAGATTTTTTAGGCTATTCTGGGTCACTTGTATTTCCATATGAATTTTAGAATCAGCTTTTCAATTTCTAAAAAAATACCAGCTGAGTTTTTCTTGATTACAGACTGAAATGAATCTATAGATAAGTTTGGGGAGTATTGCCATCTTAATATTATTATCTTCTGATCTGTAAAAATGAGATGTCTTTCCATTTATTTAGGACTTCTTTCATTTTTTCAACAGTTTTGTCATTTTTCAGTATATGTCTCACACTTTAAATCCATTCCTTAGTTTTTTTATTCTTTTTGATGCTATTATTAAAGGATTTTTTCAGGCCATTAATTGCTAGTATATAGAAATACAATTTATTTTTGTATACTGAACTAGTACTCTGCAACCTTACTAAACTCATTTATTAGCTGTAATAGTTCGTATGGATTTCTTAGAATTTTCTATATACAAGATCATGTCATCTGTGAATATATATAGTTTTACTTCCTTCAATCTGGATTTCTTCTTTATTTCTTGCCTAATTACCCTATTTAGAACCTCCAATACAATGTTGAATAGAAGTAGTGAGAACAGACATTCTTTTTCCTGATCTTAGAGGGAAAACAGTCAGTCTTTTACCAATAAATTTGTTAACTGTGGTTTTTCATAGTTCCCCAACTTCAATACTTACTTTAAGGCTATAGTGATCAACACAGTGTGCTATTCGTGAAAGAATAAACAAATAGGTTAATGGAATAGAATAGAGAACCCCAAAATAGACCCACACAAATATAGTCAACTAATGTTTGACAAAGCTGCAAAGGCAATTAAATGGATAACAAATAATCTTTTCAACAAATGGTGCTAGAATAACTGGACAACCGCATGCAAAACAATGAATCTGTACAAAGACATTATACCTGTTACAAAAATTAATTGGAAATGGAGCATAGACATAAATGTCAAACACAAACTATAAAACTTCTAGAAGATAACATAGGTAAACTTTGCTTTGGTGATGACTTTTATTTCTTTCCTATATTTTACTTTTTGCTCTTTTAGGGCTTTTTATCATTTTATTTCATCTTGGCTTGAACAAATATCATCTCACTTTACATTTGTGGAAACGAAGGTTTCTGGAGACTTGCCCAAAGTCATAAAGCATAGCAAATGAGTGGGTAGTTGGATCCTAACCTGAATCTGTCTGATGCCCTGATGATAACTTTTTAGATGTAACAGCAAAAGTATGGTCTAAGAAGGAAAAAGCTGATAAGTTGGATTTCATTAAAATTAAAAATTCTGCTCTGCAAAAGACACTGTTGAGAATGTAAAGATAAGCCACAGACTAGAAGGAAATATTTTCAAAACACATATTAGATAAAGGACTTGTATTCAAAACATGCAAAGAACTCTTAAAATTCAACAGTAAGAAAACAAACAACCAAATTATAAAATGGGCAAAATATATGAATAGAAACCTCATCAAAGAAGGCATATACATGGCAAATAAGCATATGAAGAGACGTTCCACATCATACGTCATTAAAACAACGAGATGCCACTGCACAACTATTAGAATGATTAAAACCCAAAACGCTGACAGCACCAGTTGCTGGTAGGAATGCAAAATGGTACAGATGCTTTGGAAGACAGTCTGACAGTTCTTGCAAAGCTAAACATAGTCTCACCATACAATCCAGCAACTACACTCCTTGTTATTAAAATGAGTTGAAAAGTTATGTCCACACAAAAACCTGCACGTGAATGTTTACAGCAGCCTTATTCATAATTACCAAAACTTGGAAGCCACCAAGATGTCTTTTAATAGGTAAATGGGATAAACAAATTAGTACATGTATACAATGTAATATTATTCAGCAATAAAAAATAAATGAGCTATGACGCATATTGCTAAGTAAAGCCAGTCTGAAAAGGTTACATACTGTATGATTCCATTCATATGACATTCAGGAAAAGGCAAAACTATAGAAACAGTAAGAAAGATCAGTGATTGCCAGTGGTTCAGAAGGAGGGAAGTGGGGGATGCATACATGGAGGATAGGGTATTTTTAGGACAGTGAAATGCCTCTGTATGACACTGTAATGGTAGATACATGGCATACGTATTTGTCAAAATACCTATGCAATATACAACTGAAAGAGTGAACTTCCTGTAAACTATGGATTTTAGTTAATAATAATGTGTCAATATTGGTTCCTCAGCTGTAACAAGTGTACCACAATAATACAAGCTATTAATAATAGGGGAAAACTGTGGTGGGGGGAGAGGAAGGAAGGGTAGTATATGGAAACTCTCTGTACTTTCTTCTGTTTTTCTCTAAAACCAAAAATGCTCTTAAAAAAAGAAAGTCTATTAAAACAAAAAAAGGCTTTTTTGTGTGCAGTGAGCTCTGAGCCAGGGCAAATAATGATGAGTCATGTGAGTGGGTGTTTCCAAGAACTGCCAGACAGGTCAAATTGTGACAATTCTCTGGGAATGGGGCTTTTGGGGGACCTCAAACCCAGTCTGCCCCCTCCAGTGGCTTCTAGGCTACAGATTTTCACAACTACTGGTTGTTGTCAGGCTGTTATTTTTCAGGGCTACTATGGAGGTGACGAGATGGGGATTAGAATAGAACAAGTTAAAATGCCATACAGCTCAGTATTCTCATGGAGGTTTAGTCATATTCCTTGAATAATTGCTTTTTGGATTGTTGCAATCCTTTGGTTAAATCCAGAATTCTGAAAAAGTTGATTTTTTTAGGGTGGGGATGCAGTGCCGCGGGATCTTAGTTCCCTGACCAGGGATGGAACCCGCGCGCCCTCGGCAGTGAAAGCACGGGGTCCTAACCACTGGACAACCAGGGAATTCCCCAAAAGTTGATTTTTTTAATATATATTTTTTGCAGTGTTCTTACTGATTTTATTGAGTGGATTTCTGGAGCTCCTTGCTGCACGATTGCTGAAGTGGTCTTCTATTAGCCCCATTTCACTGTGACTTTCGCCAGAGATCTATAGCTCCATGTCTTCTCTACTCATTCATTTGTTCAACAGATAGGAAATTCTCCAGATAATAGGCTATTTCATTTTTTCTTAAACGTCTTTATTGGAGTATAATTGCTTTACAATGGTGTGTTAGTTTCTGCTTTATAACAAAGTGAATCAGCTATACATACACATATATCCCCATATCTGCTCCGGCTTGGGTCTCCCTCCCACCCTCCTTATCACACCCCTCTAGGTGGACAAAAAGCACCGAGCTGATCTCCCTGTGCTATGTGGCTGCTTCCCACTAGCTATCTATTTTACATTTGGTAGTGTATATATGTCCATGCCACTCTCTCACTTCGTCCCAGCTTACCCTTCCCCCTCCCCATGTCCTCAAGTCCATTCTCTACATCTGCGTCTTTATTCCTGTCCTGCTACTAGGTTGTTCAGAACTTTTTTTTTTAATATTCCATATATGTGTGTTAGCAAACGGTATTGTTTTTCTCTTTCTGACTTACCTCACTCTATATGACAGAATCTAGGTCCATCCACCTCACTACAGATAACTCAATTTCGGTTCTTTTTATGGCTGATCAATATTCCATTGTATATGTGTGCCACATCTTCTTTATCCATTCATCTGTTGATGGACACTTAGGTTGCTTCCATGTCCTGGCTGTTGTAAATAGAGCTGCAATTAACATTGTGGTACATGACTCTTTCTGAATTATGGTTTTCTCAGGGTATATGCCCAGTAGTGGGATTGCTGGGTCGTATGGTAGTTCTATTTTTAGTTTCTTAAGGAACCTCCATACTGTTCTCCATAGTGGCTGTATCAATTTACATTCCCACCAACAGTGCAAGAGGGTTCCCTTTTCTCCACACCCTCTCCAGCATTTATTGTTTGTAGATTTTTTGATGATGGCCATTCTGACTGGTGTGAGGTGATACCTCATTGTAGTTTGATTTGCATTTCTCTAATGATTAGTGCTGTTGAGCATTCTTTCATGTGTTTGTTGGCAATCTGTATATCTTCTTTGGAGAAATGCCTATTTAGGTCTTCTGCCCATTTTTGGATTGGGTTGTTTGTTTTTTTGATATTGAGGTGCATGAGCTGCTTTTAAATCTTGGAGATTAATCCTTTGTCAGTTGCTTCATTTGCAAATATTTTCTCCCATTCTGAGGGTTGTCTTTTGGTCTTGTTTATGGTTTCCTTTGCTGTGCAAAAGCTTTTAAGTTTCATTAGGTCCCATTTGTTTATTTTTGTTTTACTTTCCATTAAAAAAGATCTTGCTGTGATTTATGTCATAGAGTGTTCTGCCTATGTTTTCCTCTAAGAGTTTTAGAGTGTCCAGTCTTACATTTAAGTCTCTAATCCATTTTGAGTTTATTTTTGTGTATGGTGTTAGGGAGTGTTCGAATTTCATTCTTTTACATGTAGCTGTCCAGTTTTCCCAGCACCACTTATTGAAGAGACTGTGTTTTCTCCATTTTATAGCCTTGCCTCCTTTTTCATATATTCGTTGACCATAGGTGCGTGGGTTTATGTCTGGGCTTTCTATCCTGTTCCATTGATCTATATTTCTGTTTTTGTGCCAGTACCATATTGTCTTGACTACTGTAGCTTTGTAGTATTGTCTGAAGCCAGGAAGTATGATTCCTCCATCTCCATTTTTCTTTTCAAGATTGCTTTGGCTACTCGGGGTCTATTTTCTCTCCATACAAATTTTAAGATTTTTTGTTCTAGTTCTGTAAAAAATGTCATTGGTAATCTGATAGGGATTGCACTGAATCTGTAGATTGCTTTGCATAGTATAGTCATTTTCACAATGTTGATTCTTCCAATCCAAGAACATCATATATCTCTCCATCTGGTTTTATCATCTTTAATTTCTTTCATCGGTTTCTTATAGTTTTCTGCATACAGGTCTTTTGTCTCCTTAAGTAGGTTTATTCCTAGGTATTTTATTCTTTTTGCTCCAGTGGTAAATGGGAGTGTTTCCTTAATTTCTCTTTCAGATTTTTCATCATTAGTGTATAGGAATGCAAGAGATTTCTGTGCATTCATTTTGTGTCCTGCTACTTTACCAAATTCATTGATTAGGTCTAGAAGTTTTCTGGTAGAGTCTTTAGGATTCTCTATTTATAGTGTCATGTCATCTGCAAACGCTGACAGCTTACTTCTTCTTTTCTGATTTGGATTCCTTTTATTTCTTTTTCTTCTCTGATTGCTGTGACTAAAATTTCCAAAACTATGTTGAATAGTAGTGGTGAGAGTGGGCAACCTTGTCTTGTTCCTGATCTTAGTGGAAATGCTTTCAGTTTTTCACCATTGAGAACGATGTTGGCTGTGGGTTTCTCATATATGGCCTTTATTATGTTGAGATAAGTTCCCTCTATGGCTACTTTCTGGAGGGTTCTTATCATAAATGGGTGTTGAATTTTCTTGAAAGCTTTTCCTACATCTATTGAGATGATCATATGGTTTTTATTCTTCAGTTTGTTAATATGCTGTATCATATTGATTGATTTGCATATATTGAAGAATCCTTGCATTCCTGGGATAAACTCCACTTGATCATGGTGTATGATCCTTTTAATGTGCTGTTGGATTCTGTTTGCTAGTATTTTGTTGAGGAGTTTTGCATCTATGTTCATCAGTGATATTGGCCTGTAGTTTTCTTCCTTTGTGACATCTTTGGTTTTGGTATCAGGGTGATGGTGGCCTCGTAGAATGAGTTTGGGAGTGTTCCTCCCTCTGCTCTATTTTGGAAGAGTTTGAGAAGGATAGGTGTTAGCTCTTCTCTAAATGTTTGAAAGAATTCACCTGTGAAGCCATCTGGTCCTGGGCTTTTGTTTGTTGGAAGATTTTTAATCACAGTCTCAAATTTCAGTGCTTGTGATTGGTCTGTTTATATTTTCTATTTCTTCCTGGTTCAGTCTTGGAAGGTTGTGCTTTTCAAAAATTTGTCCATTTCTTCCAGGTTGTCCATTTTATTGGCATATGGTTACTTGTAGTAATCTCTCATCCCTTTTTATATCTGCAGGGTCAGTTGTTACTTCTCCTTTTTCATTTCTAATTCTATTGACTTGAGTCTTTGCCCTTTTTTTCTTGATGAGTCTGGCTAATGGTCTATCAATTTTGTTATCTTCTCAAAGAAACAGCTTTTAGTTTTTGATATCTGCTATTGTTTCCTTCATTTCTTTTTCATTTATTTCTGATCTGATATTTATGATTTCTTTCCTTCTGCTAAATTTGGCGTTTTTTTTGTTCTTCTTTCTCTAATTACTTTAGGTGTAAGGTTAGGTTGTTTATTTGAGGTGTTTCTTGTCTCTTGAGGTAAGATTCTGTTGCTATAAACTTCTCTCTTAGAACTGATTTTGCTGCATCCCATAGATTTTGGGTAGTCGTGTGTTCATTGTCATTTTTTTCTAGGTATTTTTTGATTTCTTCAGTGATCTCTTGGTTATTTAGTAGCGTATTATTTAGCCTCCATGTGTTTGTATTTTTTACAGTTTTTTTCCGGTAATTGATATCTAGTCTCATAGCGTTGTGGTCTGCAAAGATACTTGATATGATTTCAATTTTCTTAAATTTACCAAGGCTTGATTTGTGACCCAAGATATGATCTATCCTGGAGACTGTTCCATGAGCACTTGAGAAGAAAGTGTATTCTGTTGTTTTTGGATGGATTGTCCTATAAATATCAATTAAGTCCATCTTGTTTAATGTATCATTTAAAGCTTGTGTTTCCTTATTTATTTTCATTTTGGATGATCTGTCCACTGGTGAAAGTGGGGTGTTAAAGTCCCCTACTATTATTGTGTTACTGTCAATTTCCCCTTTAATGGCCGTTAGCATTTGCCTTATGTATTAAGGTGCTCCTATGTTAGGTGCATAAATATTTGCAATTGTTATACCTTTTTCTTGGATTGATCCCTTGATCATTATGTAGTGTCCTTCTTTGTCTCTTATAATAGTCTTTATTTTAAAGTCTATTTTGTCTGATATGAGAATTGTTACTCCAGCTTTCTTTTGATTTCCATTTGGATGGAGTATCTTTTTCCATCCCCTCACTTTCAGTCTATATGTGTCCCTAGGTCTGAAGTGCATCTCCTGTAGACAGCATATATACAGGTCTTGTTTTTGTATCCATTCAGCCATTCTATGTCTTTTGGTGGGAGCATTTAATCCATTTACTTTTAAGGTAGTTATCGCTATGTATGTTCCTATCACCATTTTCTTAATTGTTTTGGGTTTGTTATTGTAGGTCTTTCCCGTCTCTTGTGTTTCCTGCTTGGAGAAGTTCCTTTAGCATTTGTTGTAAAGCTGGTTTGGTGGTGCTGAATTTTCTTAGCTTTTGCTTGTCTGTAAAGTTTTTATTTCTCTGTTGAATCTGAATGAGATCCTTGCTGGGTAGAGTAATCTTGGTTGTAGGTTTTTCCCTTTCATCACTTTAAATATGTCTTGCCACTCCCTCTGGCTTTCAGAGTTCCTGCTGAAAGATCAGCTGTTAACCTTATGGGTATTCCCTTGTATTTTATTTGTTGCTTTTCCCTTGCTGGTTTTAATATTTTTTCTTTGTATTTAATTTTTGATAGTTTGATTAGTATGTGTCTTGGCATGTTTCTCCTTGGATTTATCCTGTATGGGACTCTCTGCACTTCCTGGACTTGTTTAACTATTTCCTTTCCCATATTAGGGAAGTTTTAAATGATAATCTCTTCAAATATATTCTCAGTCCCTTTTTTCTTCTCTTCTTCTTCTAGGACCCCTATAATTCAGCTATATCTAATCATTCTCTAAGTTTTAAATAGACTGAGAAACCAGAGAGTTTATATACTTTTATGCTTTTCTGCATACCTACACATATATCCCACCTTCTACATATATAGATTTATTTATAGATGGATATAAATCTATATATGTCCATCTATCTATTCATCCATTCATCTATTCATTTATCCATCCATCTGTCCAATATGCAGTCTCATTTGCAACTAGAGTTCATTGCTAGAATTCGTTTGCAAGGAGAGTTAATGTGGAGGAAGACGGTGTCCCTACACACGGGAATCAAATGCTTTTATCACTTTCTCATATTTGTGATTTTGAGTGTTTTTATGTTCAGTAAGTGGAAAATTAACCTTAAACCTTGTGCTTTTATCTGACCCTGGGAGTACCAACAGAAAAATATCAGAGAAAGAAGATGGGAGGTGTTTGGGTCAGAGAGGCAGAGGCAAAGGGATTTCCATACACCAGAAATGTATCAAATACTTGAACAATGTCTGTTAGGTAGGAGGAGCAATCTCAAGAGTGGGTGTGGGGGGATGGGCTATGGAGCATAAGGAAGCTTAGTGTAACTGTACTACTTCTCACTGAAATAACAGAAACTCAGCTGAAATCTGCCAGGATTCTTTTCTGGCACTATGTGCATATTATACCTTACTGGAATCATGACATGTTTTGCTGCTACTACTGCTGCTGGCACCTCAGCTGGTAAGTCTGATAGAACTTCACAATATTAAGCCTTGGGAGGTGGGTGAGATGGGATTGAGCACTAGATTGAATCTACTTTCTCCTTTTTCCTTTTTTTTCAGACCCTTACTCAAACCCAGCTGAAGATAATGTTTTTGAAGCTGTAAGTGAGGCTGTGGCAAAACCATTAGATGGCATGGGTCTACCAATCATCTCCAGGTGGCTAGGATGACTACATTCTATAGAATCCTTCATGGCAAATATGTTGGGACTGCTTGCGCTAGACCATAGAATGTGAAATCAAATACTGCAAGTGAGAGCTAAGTGTCCATCAACAGATGAATGGATAAAAAAGATGTGGTATATATACACAATGGAATATTACTCAGCCATTAAAAAGAACGAAATAATGCCATTTGCAGCAACATGGATGGACCTAGAGATTATCGTACGAAGTGAAGTAAGTCAGAAAGAGAAAGACGACTACCATATGTTCTCACTTATATGTGGAATCTAAAAACAAAACCAACCAACCAACAACAAAACTTAAGCTCATAGATACAGAGAACAGATTGGTGGTTGTCGGGTGGCAGGGGGAGATGGACAAAACAAGTGAACGGGGGGTCAAAAGCATAGTGACTATTGTTAAAAATACTGTATTGCGTATTTGAAAGTTGCTAAGAGTAGGTCTTAAAAGCCCTCATCATAAAAAAGAAAAAAGAAAACAACTAACTATGTATGCTGACAAATGTTAACTAGACTTATTATGGTCAGCATTTTGCAATGTACAAAAATATTGAATTGTGTTGTATACCTGAAACTAATATAGTGCTATATGTCAATTATACTTCAATAAAAAAATAAAAGTAAATTTTAAAATTGTGAAAAACTCAACCAATTGTAAATATTAATCACATCTACAAAAACAGTGTTTAGTGTTTGACAAACAACTGGGCACCATAGTATAGCCAAATTAACATATAAAACTAACAATTATGGGGTGTTTGGGGGGAGTGGACATCTTTGGGGCAGCATGGGTTTGATCCCCAAAGACAAAATCTGCTACCGCCTCACCAAAGTGCTTATCAGGATTGGAACCTCCAGACTCAGTGACTCAGCCAGATTTAAAATACAGTGCCGGGCTTC
Source organism: Balaenoptera physalus (assembly GCF_965194825.1). Classification (NCBI taxonomy): domain Eukaryota; kingdom Metazoa; phylum Chordata; class Mammalia; order Artiodactyla; family Balaenopteridae; genus Balaenoptera; species Balaenoptera physalus. The sequence goes on from NC_138903.1 coordinate 45,050,068, forward strand.
CCTGGTGGCACAGTGGTTGAGAATCTGCCTGCCAATGCAGGGGACACAGGTTCGAGCCCTGGTCTGGGAAGATCCCACATGCCGTGGAGCAACTGGGCCCGTGAGCCACGATTACTGAGCCTGCGCGTCTGGAGCCTGTGCTCCGCAACAAGAGAGGCCGCGATAGTGAGAGGCCCGTGCACCGCGATGAAGAGTGGCCCCCGCTTGCCGCAACTAGAGAAAGCCCTCGCACAGAAATGAAGACCCAACACAGCCATAGATAAATAAATAAATAAATTTAAAAATACAGTGCCTATTATGTTGGACCATGCTCTCTCTGTCCCTGAAAGGGAAATTACTGAGGTTAGAAGCAAGGAGAGAGATCAGAGTCCTGCCTACAAATGACCTAAAAAATAAGAGGTTTCCTACCTTTGTCATATATCTGTCATCCAACAGATGACATTCCTCATCTATAGAATGTAGATAACAATTCTGTTTACCTCTTAGGGGTTTTGGGAGGATGAAATCGAATTAAAGTGCTTAAACCAATACCTTGCACATTAATAATCATTATATAAATGTTAGCTGTATATTAGCTGGTTTTGTTGTTAATGTTGTTGCTATTATTACTATTATTACTATTATTATTAGCAGCAGCAGCAGCATCCTAGGTAGAGACCTCTGCAATAGTGTGAAGTCAGCAAATTTGTATTCAAGACCTCTTTTGATATTGGCCTGTTCTTTTTTTTTAATAAATTTATTTATTTAATTAATTTATTTTTGGCTGTGTTGGGTCTTTGTTGCTGCGTGTGGGCTTTCTCTAGTTGCGGCGAGCAGGGGCCACTCTTCGTTGAGGTGCGCAGGCTTCTCATTGCGGTGGCTTCTCTTGTTGCGGAGCATGGGCTCTAGGCACGCGGGCTTCAGTAGTTGTGGCACGTGGGCTCAGTAGTTGTGGCTCGCAGGCTCTAGAGTGCAGGCTCAGTAGTTGTGGCACACGGGCTTAGTTGCTCCGTGGCATGTGGAATCTTCCTGGACCAGGGCTCAAACCCGTGTCCCCTGCATTGGCAGGCGGATTCCTAATCACTGTGCCACCAGGGAAGCCCTGGCCTGTTCTTGAGATCCAGTGACAGCAGGAAACTTGGAGGGCTTTAGCCCCTCTCCTCCACATCAGCATTAGCTACCCCCAATAGATATATGAGTAAAAACAGTATGATGCCACATTAAAACAGGACAAGCAAGCCCCCTAGCCTGTGCCCACCACTTTTGTTCTTTTCACCCCATTATCAACCTCTTACAGAGAAATTATGGAGACTCTAAAGCTGGCCACACAATAGCTCTACATTACCCACATAAACTGGCCCTCTCTTCTCTTTCCCTCTCCTAATCAAACCCTAAGAATTAAGTAACACCATCCTCAGGAAACTGAAACCCAAAGAGTTAAAGGGACTTTCCCAAAGCCACACAGTTACTAACTGGTATAGCAGGGATTCAAACCCAGATATGCGGGACTTAAGCCTGGGTTTTGTCCACTCTGCCACACTAATGCATCCCAAGATACCCATGGCTTCAAATGGCTTAACTCCTAACTTAAACAGAGTTTGTATTTCAAACCAGGAGTCATGTAGATGCAAAAAGCATGAATCTAAAAGAAGGAATTTTAGAAGTTAAATTGTAATTTCTTTAGGCTATGGAAAGAATCATGATGAAGATAGATTTTTTACATGGACAAAAAAGGATGCCTTCCAGAATTAAACAGTTATCTTTCTCCTTGTTATACATAATTTTAGCATATGTTCTTGGTAATGTCATACAGGAATTAATTCATACAGTTGGAATGTTTAGGCAGTGTGGCAAGATAGTGGGGGAGGGATTTGGAGGCAGGAGTTCTTTTAGGGATGCTCCCAAAGCATACTTTTGTGTAAAGTCTAGACCTTAGACTTAAGGTGGCCATCTTCCTGACAAGCCAATTCAGGTGGAGGCAGAAGATTAAAGAAGTCTCCTTATAGCTCTTAGCTTGGCAGAGGAATGACAGCAAAGACTGCTGGAGAGTCTAGTGTTAAGACTGGATCCCTGTAAAGTTCTCTCTTTCTAGACACGCACTCTGCCAGGCTGCAGAGAACTTGAAAATACTTGAATTACTTTGGGACTTGCCATATCTTAGCTAAGCTGTCAATGTGGAAAATCACAAAGCAATTATGAGTGCTTTCACTGTCCTTCTAAATTAGGCAGTAAATAGGATGAATCACTGAATGAGACATCAGTACTTTCCAAGCTCACTGCAGCATACTGAGAAAGGTAATTATTGAGTGAAAAGCAAAGAGCTACCCAAGCTGAGGTAGCCTCAAGGAATGTGTGTGAAAGGGAGGAGGCTTAGAACACATAATACCTTTATATTATTGGCATTTTACCTATCATGAAACATAGCAAAATAGTCTAAATTTGCAAACAAACACAGCTACAAAAAAGTCCCTCATCCCTACTCTGTTCCACACCCCTCCCCCACCACCAAACACTGCTGCTGGGAAGCTTTTCCCAATACTGAAAGTCCCACAAAGAACCTACCTACTCTTCCCATTTACCTGACCAACAGCACCACCAGAATCAATAGCATGGAACTGTTGGTTCTCCTTTGGCAATGAAAAACATACTCACACACAGACACCATTTTTTTGAGACATCAGTGGTTTACAGGATGGGAGAGCTTACACGCCTGAAGCAAGGTCCTGGAGAGACACCCCACCACGTGGGGCAGACGACAGGTAGGACACGGAGGCAGTCTTCGTGCAAACACCATTTTTATAACACTGCCCCCCTGCTCACAAATTTAAAATTATTTCCAGTGCCCACTACATCAAGCCCAAGTTCTGAAATTCCCTGATTTTAGAAATGAGGTGTTTCATAATCGATTTCACCCCTATTTCCCAGCATATAAAGTTCTTTACAGGACTCATTGTCTTCGTATGGAGTGGAAACAACACTTTGGGATTTCACACTTGCAGTTTTAACTATATAAGTGCAATGCCAATGTTCAACTTCAGGTTAGAGTTTGCAGTTTTGCTGAAACACAGATTTGAATTAGCGTTGCTGTGGAAGCTGGTATGTAGCAACCAGACCCTTAGCTAGTCACAGCATCTCATATGCCCTCTAGCATCCACGTCATGATACAGCACTACTGTTCTCTCTAAGAGTCAATGACATAGGTAGTACCATCCCTGTTTTACAAGTGAGGCAATTGAAGAAGTTAAATATGATGTATTCATTCAACAAACATTGATGGAGTGCCTGTTCTGGAAATTAAGGATAGAGCAGTGAACAAAATAGTAATTCTGAAGCTTATATTGTTAAGGGGTAAGCATAAAAATAATCAAGTAATCTAATAAAGATGATTTCAGTGAAGAAATGCTTTATGAAAAGACATCTAAAATCTTAAAAGGATGAGAAAATGACAAGATGAATGAAGACAAGATTATAATTCCAGCGCAAAGCAAATTAGATACTGGAGGAATGGCTGAATGCAGATTCTTATGCCACTTCATGCAAAAGCACCCAATGCAATGAAGCAGCTCTTGAGGTGATGTTGTTGAAATACATTTAATGAAACAGAATATTAAGCCCTACTAAACATAGCCTTTACCAAAAATGTTTTACAATTTTAAAATGTATGCATAAAAGTAAGATACAAAAGATGTTCATTCACTGAACAAATTATTTTTATTTTTTTTACTTATTTGTTTTTTAACATCTTTATTGGAGTATAATTGCTTTACAATGGTGTGTTAGTTTCTGCTTTATAACAAAGTGAATCAGCTATACATATACATATATCCCCATATCTCCTCCCTCTTGCATCTCCCTCCCACCCTCCCTATCTCACCCCTCTAGGTGGTCACAAAGCACTGAGCTGATCTCCCTGTGCTATGTGGCTACTTCCCACTAGCTATTTTACATTTGTTAGTATATATAAGTCCATGCCACTCTATCACTTCATCCCAGCTTACCCTTCCCCCTCCCCGTGTCCTCAAGTCCATTCTCTACATCTGCGTCTTTATTCCTGTCCTGCCCCTAGGTTCTTCAGAACCTTTTTTTTTTTTTTTAGATTCCATATATATGTGTTAGCATACAGTATTTGTTTTTCTCTTTCTGACTTACTTCACTCTTTGTGACAGACTCTAGGTCCATCCACCTCACTACAAATAACTCAATTTCATTTCTTTTTATGGCTGAGTAATACTCCATTGTATATATGTGCCACATCTAGAATCTACTATGTGTAAAGTGCTATGCTATATACTGAGGATACAGCAGTGAACAAGAAAGACTAAGAGAATTTCTGCCCTCTGAGAACTGAAATTTCCATGGAAAAAGGAGAATAAACAAGTCTACAAATACATGAATTAGATTCTTCCTTTTACATCTGAATATTTTATTGGATGCATATAATTAACTAGAGATCAATATTTTGCAGTTCCTTGTTTCTTTTGAGATAAAATTTATGTACAATAAGGTGCACACATTTTGTACTTTTTCTTTAAATTAGGGAATAACAATAGCTTTGGCAGGTGAAGGGGAAAAAGTAATGGCAGAAGAAAGGAGCAAAAAAATAATGATTTTTCCTTTATATAAAAATTATAGGTTCCATATACTCATATAAACATTGCAGTCTGTATGACAGTCTCTGCAAATAGCACTATTTTGTTCCTTTTTATGGCTGAGTAATATTCCATTGTATATATGTACCACATCTTCTTTATTCATTCCTCTGCTGATGGACATTTAGGTTGTTTCCATGTCTTGGCTATTGTAAATAGTGCCGCAATGAACATTGGGGTGTATGTATCTTTTTGAATTATGGTTTTCTTCAGGTATATGCCCAAGAGTGGGATTGCTGGGTCATACGGTACTTCTATTTTTAGTTTTTTAAGAATGGATACCAGAATTAGAATCACCCTCTTAGCAGTAAGTTTACCATTTTTAACCTTTTTTCCCCCTTTAGTATCCCATAGTCTTAACACAGCCTGAAACAAAGAAGTGGGCACAATGGCACAGACAAAGAGCTCCAGAAGTCCTCTATTACTGTCTTGAGGATCAGGAAAGGTAATTCCTAATGCTCGGAGGGTGTACAGAACTCGCTCCCCCTTTTTAATCTTCCCACTAACAGTGCAAATCCTTGCCAACACCTGTTATTTCTTTCCTTTTTGATAACAGCCATTCTGACAGGTGTGAGGTGGTATCTCATTGTGGTTTTGATTTGCATTTCCCTGATGGTTAGTGATGTTGAGCATCTTTTTATATGCCTGTTGGCCATCTGTATGTCTTCTTTGAAAAAATGTTTATTCAGGTCCTGTGCTCATTTTTTAATTGGATTGGTGTTTTTTTGTATTTTGCTATCAAGCTGTATGAGTTCTTTATATATTTTGGATCTTAACACCTTATCAGATATATGATTTGCAGATATTTTCTCCCATTTAGTTGTTTTTTTTTATTTTGTTGATGATTTCCTTTGCTGTGGAGAAGATTTTCTTTTTGATGCAGTCCCGCTTGTTTATTTTTGCTTTTGTTGCCTTTTCTTTTAGAGTCATCTCAAAAAAAAGAAAAAAAAAGTCACCACCAAGACCAATGTCAAGGAGCTTACCACCTATGTTTTCTTCTAGGAGTTTTATGGTTTCACCCCTTCATTCAAATCTGAAGACTTTTTTGAGTTAATTTTTGGGTACAGTGTAAAGTAGGGGTATAGTTTCATTCTTTTGCATGTGGCTGTCCAGTTTTCCCAACACCATTTATTGAAAAGACTGTCCTGTCCCCACTCTATATTCTTGGATCCTTTGTCATAAATTAATTGACCATATATACATGGTTTATTTCTGGGTCCTCTATTCTGTTCTATTGATCTGTGTGTTTGTTTTTATGCCAATACCATACTGTTTTGATTACTGTAGCTTTGTAATACAGTTTGAAATCAGGGAGCAAGTTGCCTAAAGCTTTTTTCTTCTTTCTCAAGTAAAATCAGTTGACTTTAAGTAAAAGAAATTACCCTTAAAAAAAAAGGAAATTACCCTTGATAATGTGCTTGGACCTGATCCAAGCCTTAAAAGCAAAAGCTGAGGTTTCCTGGGAAAGGAGGAATTCTGCCTCAAGACTGTAACATAGAAATCCTGCCTGAGTTTCTATCCTGTTGGCCTATAGATTTTGAACTTGCCAGCTCCCATAATCACATGAGCCAATTCCTTAAAATAAATCTCTTTATTTATATATTTCCTATTGGTCCTGTTTCTCTGGAGAACCCTGACTGATACACACTCTGTGGTCTGCTATCATTGACAGTGACCACTTATTGCAGTTGAAAAAAATGAGCATGCTATACTTTCACCTCCCCATCCTACCTGCTTAATATCTCTGCAAGCTATTGAGCTTCCTGGGACGTTAGTTCCTCAGATGAACATATTGACCTCTACCTTGCTGATTGTGTTCAGAATATTTAACAACTGGTATGGCATGTGCTCTGACCAATCAGAATGTACACTGCCCAAAAACCAACTAGTCAGCCATAAAAACAGGCTGACTGATTAAAAAACAGCCCTAGCTCATGGCGAAGATCCACTGTGTGGGGGGACTTATTAAAAATTCATATTCTTATTCCAAATCAGCAGCTCTCAGTGGATTGTAGGAATCTGTGTTTTTAACAAGTTCTCTAGGTATTATGATTATCAAACAAGCTTAGAAACTGCAGAAATAATGTCCAGGATCTAGTATATACAATAGGCTCTTGCATTTTAAACATCACTTCTTCCCATCAAAACCCTTTGGAAAAAGGTGTCAGTCATGGGTTATTCTATCTCTGGAACAGCAAGAACAAACCTCTAACTGATGACTTATTCAGATTCAGAGAAAATATGTGAGGATTTCAGATCATACTATAATGTGCAAACATTTTATTCATGGGAGCCCTGGTCTATGGGAATGGGGAATTTTCCCATGGTGAGAAGAAACAGAGGATCACATGATCTTGACCAGTGGCCTGTGATGCTTCATTCTCGAAGTTCAGAAACATAGGTTCAGTCTGATTCCCAGAAACTAGTTATGTGACTGTATGCAAGACCCAAAACCTCTCTGAACTTCCATTTTTCATTTATAAAATGGACACAATATTTGCCCAATTTCTTTCATAGGATGATGTGATAATCAAATGGGATCAGAAAAAAAAGAGCACTTAGAAATCCAACTCTATATCTACTTCTTCACTGTATAGATGAAGAACCTGAGGCCCCAAGAGAAGGATATTTCTTATACTCTAAGCCACTCAGCTGGTATTAGGATGCCACTCCTATGAGTGGAATTATGATGTCCTAATGCTACCACAGAAAATGTATGACTTTGAAGTCAGTCAAACCTGGGTTTGAGTCCCTGTTCTTGCACTTACCCTTTGACCTTAGACAAATTACTTCACATCTACATGCCTCAACTTCTTGTGTGGAAAAATAGTACCCATCTCATAGGATTGTGGTGAATAGTAAATGGATGTGAAGGGTGTGGCAGACAGTAATGGCTCAGTAATGTCAGTGCTTTTTCTTTGTTCATCCAGTGCTCTTTCTCTAATCTTACTATTACATCATTACACAGTTTCCAGATCTCATGGAGTCCCTGTGTTTGCTTGTGACAGACAACATGGTGAGTGTTAGAGTGAGATGGTAGCATAGGGGTGGGACAGTACCATTTTTCTATAGATTAATCACTGTTTTCCTACAGACTGGACCTGAGCTCAGGTTTCCAAGTATGCTCTAAGGTCCTCTTCTCCATAAAAAGTCTCCTGGAGTCTAGAGAAGTTGTCAATACAAAAAATTTGGAACAACAGTATTTATGGTTCTTGTCATTTGCACTGGGTCCATTCTCATGAAAAAGAGGGTCTATTTTCCAAAGATGGCTTTCAAAACACACATTTTAGATCTGCTCTCAGCCTGGCCTTAAGTTCAAACTCTCATGTTAAATAGAGAAATGGTTGTTCCCTCCTCTAATTTTATCTTTTCAAGATATGAACATTTTGCACAAAACTAGGGTGCTAATTGTGGGCCACAGTGCCATAGTTAAAGACCTAAGTACTACCTCCAGAATCATATGTTCCTAACTCTAGCTGAAGGTCCATTTGGCTGGTACAGAGTTGGAAGAAAATTCTGCTATAATTTCTTGCTCAAAAGCCAATGTTCATGCACTTTTTATTCCAGCTTTATTGAGATATAATTGACATATAACATTGTGTAAGTTTAACATGTACAATACGATGATTTGCTACATGTATATATTGCCTTGAACAGTGTTGAATGAATGCATAACCAAAGGAACAGGTGTAATTTATATAAATTTTTTCAAGAATACAGACTGTTCCAAGTAAAGCTTTACTCCATAGGTTAGGCTAGGAGGACTCAGTTGGGGAGATTGTTGTTGACTTCAGATAACAATGTCTTGTTTTGTTTAATTTGGGCTTTGCTCTTTGGTCATTCCTGGGGAGCAAAAGGCAAATAATACCTTCTGGTGATGATCACACCCCTATTAAAAATTTGGATAACCAGTAAACCTCCTGAAAGAAAGTATCTTCCCGTGTCCTTGAGTCATGTAACTTTCCAGAAAGATGTGTGAGAGGAGGGATATTCTCTCACAGCTCCCTTATTTAGGATATTGTTGCCCCCCCTTACACATTTGATCTATCCTCCCTACCCCACCCCAAGTTTCTGGTCCACGTCACCTCCTGGTGGGTGGAGGGAGTGCCAGGTAAGGTAATTACAGTCCTCATATGGCAAGCCCAGACAGTAAATGACAGATCTATCTGAGGGAGTCAGATTATGAGGTTCACATCTACACCAAACTCAACCTCCTGGTGAACAAACTTATCAAGAAAGAGGAGAGGAGTTTTTTTTAACTCTTTTTAAAAAATGAGTTATAATTAACACACAATGTTATATTAGTTTCAGGTGTACAACATACTGATTCAATATTTTTATACATTACGAAATGATCACCATAATAAATCCAATTACCATTGGTCACCATACAAAATTTGTTACAATATTACTGACAATATTCCCTACGTGTACATTATACCCCTGTGACTTATACCTGGAAGTTTGCACCTCTTAATCCCCTTCAACTATTGTCTGTTCTTCCCTCCCCCTTGCAAACACCAATTTGGTCTCTGTATCTATGAGTCTGTTTCTGTTTTGTTTTGTTTGTTCATTTGTTTTGTTTTTTAGATTCCACATATTAGAGAAATCGTATGGTATTTGTTTTCCTCTGACTTCTTTCACTTAGCAAAATAGCAGATCCATCGATTTTGCCACAAGTGGCAAGATTTCATTCTTTTTTATGGCTGAATAATATTCTGTGTGTGTGTGTGAAATATATATTATATATATATTATATACATATAACTATATATATGTGTGTCTATGTGTGTGTGTGTGTGTGTGTGTGTGTGTGTGTATATATATATATATATATATATATATATATATATATATATATATATATATATATATATATATATATATATATATAAAATGTTACTGAACCAAAGTTGGGTCAGCTCACCCAAGCACAGTAAAGCCAATCTACTGACATCAGGTTGTGGTGAAGGAAAGTGCAGCATTTATTGCAGGGTACCAAGCAAGGAGCCCAGGCAGCTAGCACTCCCAAGTGGCTTTCAGGGAAAGGCTTTTTAAAGATAGGGTGAGGAAGAGGGTTGCGGGGTGTGTGATCAGCTCATGGAAGGTCTGCTGATTGGTTGGTGGTGAGATAATGGGGAGTCAACATCATCAACCTTCTGGTTCCAACCAGTCTTGGGTCTAATGTGCTTGTGAGCAGCATACAGTTAACTTCTTCCACCTGGTGGTGGTTTCAATATCTGCAAAAAGGATGAAAGAATTTGGCTCAGAATATTATCTATAGCCCTTGAAAAGGAACTAAATGTCCTTGAATTTGTTTAATGGCTAAACTGACATTATTTTGTCTTGCTTGACTGTTTTTCTTTGTTTCTGCATTTTCCCACTTCTCTGACAAAATTTATTCTTTGGAATTCAGGGAAGGCCTAGGAGGTCTGTCCTAGGAAGGCCCCATAGGGTCCTGCTTGGTTTTGAATATTTATAAAACATCTTCTTTATACATTAATTGATGGACACAGGTGGCTTCTATATCTTGGCTTTTGTAAATAGTGCTGCAATGAACCCAAGTGTACATATATCTTTTTGATTTAGTGTTTTCATTGTCTTCATGTAAATACACAGAAGTGGAAATGCTGAATTGTATGGTAGTTCTATTTTCAGTTTTTTGAGGAACCTCCATACTGTTTTCCATAGTGGCTGCACCAATATGCATGCCCACAAACATGTACAAGGGTTTCCTTTTCTCCATGACGTCTAAAACAATTGTTATTTGTTGTTTTTTTGATAATAGCCATTTTGAAAGGTGTGAGGTGATATCTCACTTTGGTTTTGATTTTCATATCCCTGATAATTAGTGATATTGAGCATATTTTCATGTGTCTGTTGGCCATCTGTATGTCTTCCTTGGAAAAATGTCTATTCAGGTCCTATGCCCATTATTTAATCAGACAGTTTCTTTGTTTTGAGGGATTTTTTTATACTCAGTTGTATGAGTTCTTTGTATATTTCGGATATTAACACCTTATGGGATATATCATTTGCAAATATCTTTTCCCATTCAGTAGGTTGCCTTTTCATTTTGTTCATGGTTTCCTTTGCTGTGCAAAAAAACTTTAGTTTGATGTAGTCCCATGGGTTTATTTTTGCTTTTATTGCCCTTACCTGAGGAGACAGATCTAAAAAGATGTTGCTAAGAAACCAATGTCAAAGATTTACTGCTTAAGAATTTTATGGTTTTCTTCTAGGAATTTTATGGTTACATTTAACTCTTATTTTTTTAACATCTTTATTGGAGTATAATTGCTTTACAATGGTGTGTTAGTTTCTGCTTTAAAACAAAGTGAATCAGTTATACATATATATATGTCCCCATATCTCTTCCCTCCTGCATCTCCCTCCCTCCCACCATCCCTATCCCACCCCTCTAGGTGGTCACAAAGCACAGAGCTGATCTCCCTGTGCTATGCGGCTGCTTCCCACTAGCTATCTATTTTACGTTTCGTAAGTGTATATATGTCCATGCCACTCTCTCACTTTCTCCCAGCTGACCCCTCCCCCTCCCCATATCCTCAAGTCCATTCTCTAGTAGGTCTGCATCTTTATCCCCGTCTTGCCCCTAGGTTCTTCTGACCAATTTTTTTTTCTTTTTAGATTCCATATATATGTGTTAGCATACGGTATTTGTTTTTCTCTTTCTGACTTACTTCACTCTGTATGACAGTCTCTAGGTCCATCCACCTCACTACAAATAACTCAGTTTCGTTCCTTTTTATGGCTGAGTAATATTCCATTCTATATATGTGCCACATCTTCTTTATCCATTCACATGTCAGAGGACACTTAGGTTGCTTCCATGTCCTGGCTATTGTAAATAGAGCTGCAATGAACATTTTGGTACATGACTCTTTTTGAATTATGGTTTTCTCAGGGTATATGCCCAGTAGTGGGATTGCTGGGTCGTATGGTAGTTCAATTTTTAGTTTTTTAAGGAACCTCCATACTGTTCTCCATAGTGGCTGTATCAATTTACATTCCCACCAACAGTGCAAGAGGGTTCCCTTTTCTCCACACCCTCTCCAGCATTTATTGTTTCTAGAATTTTTGATGATGGGCATTCTGACCAGTGTGAGATGATATCTCATTGTAGTTTTGATTTGCATTTCTCTAATGATTAATGATGTTGAGTATTCTTTCATGTGTTTGTTGGCAATCTCTATATCTTCTTTGAAGAAATGTCTATTTAAGTCTTCTGCTCATTTTTGGATTGGGTTGTTGGTTTTTTTGTTATTGAGGTGCATGAGTTGCTTGTATGTTTTGGAGATTAATCCTTTGTCAGTTGCTTCATTTGCAATATTTTCTCCCATTCTGAGGGTTGTCATTTCATCTTGTTTAAGGTTTCCTTTGCTGTGCAAAAGCTTTTAAGTTTCATTAGGTCCCATTTGTTTATTTTTGTTTTTATTTCCATTTCTCTAGGAGGTGGGTCAAAAAGGATCTTGCTGTGATTTATGTCATAGACTGTTCTGCCTATGTTTTCCTCTAAGAGTTTGATGGTGTCTGGCCTTACATTTAGGTCTTTAATCCATTTTGAGTTTATTTTTGTGTATGGTGTTAGGGAGTGTTCTAATTTCATTCTTTTACACGTAGCTGTCCAGTTTTCCCAGCACCACTTATTGCAGAGGCTGTCTTTTCTCCACTGTATATGCTTGCCTCCTTTATCAAAGATAAGGTGACCATATGTGAATGGGTTTATCTCTGGGCTTTCTGTCCTGTTCCATTGATCTATATTTCTGTTTTAGTGCCAGTACCATACTGTCTTGATTACTGTAGGTTTGTAGGATAGTCTGAAGTCAGGGAGCCTGATTCCTCCAGCTCCGTTTTTCTTTCTCAAGATTTCTTTGGCTATTCAGGGTCTTTTGTGTTTCCATACAAATTGTGAAATTTTTTCTTCTAGTTCTGTGAAAAATGTCAGTGGTAGTTTTATAGGGATTGAATTGAATCTGTAGATTGCTTTGGGTAATAGAGTCATTTTCACAATGTTGATTCTTCCAATCCAAGAACATCGTATATCTCTCCATCTATTTGTATGATCTTTAATTTCTTTCATCAGTGTCTTATAATTTTCTGCATACAGGTCTTTTGTCTCCTTAGGTATGTTTATTCCTAGATATTTTATGCTTTTCTGTTGCAATGGTAAATGGGAGTGTTTTCTTAATTTCACTTTCAGATATTTCATCATTAGTGTATAGGAGTGCAAGAGATTTCTGTGCAGTAATTTTGTATCCTCCTACTTTACCAAATTCATTGATTAGCTAGTTTTCTGGTAGCATCTTTAGGATTCTCTATGTATAGTATCATATCATCTGCAAACAGTGACAGCTTTACTTCTTCTTTTCCAATTTAGATTCCTTTTATTTCTCTTTCTTCTCTGATTTCTGTGGCTAAAACTTCCAAAACTATGTTGAATAATAGTGGTGAGAGTGGGCAACCTTGTCTTGTTTCTGATCTTAGTGGTAATGATTTCAGGTTTTCACCATTGAGGATGATGTTGGCTGTGGGTTTGTCATATATGGCCTTTATTATGGTGAGGAAAGTTCCCTCTATGCCTACTTTCTGGCGGGTTTTTATCATAAATGGGTGTTGAATTTTGTTGAAAGTTTTGCTCTTCTTCTCTGTATTGAGGTGCTCCTATGTTGGGTACATAAATATTTACAATTGTTCTATCTTCTTCTTGGATTGATCCCTTGATCATTATGTAGTGTCCTTTTTTGTCTCTTGTAATAGTCTTTGTTTTAAAGTCTATTTTGTCTGATATGAGAATTGCTACTCCAGCTTTCTTTTGATTTCCATTTGCATGGAATATCTTTGTCCATCCCCTCACTTTCAGTCTGTATGTGTCCCTAGGTCTGAACTGGGTCTCTTGTAGACAGCATATATACGGGTCTTGTCTTTGTATCCAGTCAGCCAGTCTATGTCTTTTGGTGGGAGCATTTAATCCATTTACATTTAAGGTAGTTATCAATATGTATGTCCCTATCACCATTTTCTTAATTGTTTTCGGTTTGTTATTGTAGGTCTTTTCCTTCTCTTGTGTTTCCTGCCTAGAAGAGCTCCTTTAGCATTTGTTGTAAAGCTGGTTTGGTGGTGCTGAATTCTCTTAGCTTTTGCTTGTCTGTAAAGCTTTTAATTTCTCCGTCAAATCTGAATGAGATCCTTGCTGGGTAGAGTAATCTTGGTTGTAGGTTTTTCTCCTTCATTGCTTTAAATATGTCCTCCCACTCCCTTCTGGCTTGCAGAGTTCCTGCTGAAAGATCAGCTGTTAACCTTATGGGGATTCCCTTATGTGTTATTTGTTGTTTTTCCCTTCCTGTTTTTAATATTTGTTCTTTGTATTTAATTTTTGATAGTTTGATTAATATGTGTCTTGGCGTGTTTCTCCTTGGATTTATCCTGTATGGGACTCTCTGTGCTTCCTGGACTTGATTAACTATTTCTTTTCCCATATTAGGGAAGTTTTGAACTATAATCTCTTCAAATATTATCTCAGTCCCTTTCTTTTTCTCTTCTTCTTCTGGGACCCCTATAATTCGAATGTTGGTGTGTTTAATGTTGTCCCAGAGGTCTCTGAGAGTGTCCTCATTTCTTTTAATTCTTTTTTCTTTATTCTGCTCTGCAGTAGTTATTTCCACTATTTTATCTTCCAGGTCACTTACCCGTTCTTCTGCCTCAGTTATTCTGCTATTGATCCATTCTAGAGAATTTTAAATTTCATTTATTGTGTTGTTCATCACTGTTTTTCTGCTCTTTAGTTATTCTAGGTCCTTGTTAAACGTCTCTTGTATTTTCTCCATTCTATTTCCAAGATTTTGGATCATCTTTACTAACATTATTCTGAATTCTTTTTCAGGTAGACTGCTTATTTCCTCTTCATTTGTTAGGTTTGGTGGGTTTTTGCCTTGCTCCTTCATCTGCTGTGTGTTTCTCTGTCTTCTCATTTTGCTTAACTTACTGTGTTTGGTGTCTCCTTTTCGCAGACTTCAAGTTCATAGTTGCCGTTGTTTTTGGTGTCTGTCCCCAGTGGCTAAGGTTGGTTCAGTGGGTTGTGTTGGCTTCCTGGTGGAGGGGACTGGTGCCTGTGTTCTAGTGGATGAGGCTGGACCTTGTCTTTCTGGTGGGCAGGTCCATGGCTGGTGGTGTGTTTTGGGGTGTCTATGGCCTTATTATGATTTTAGGCAGCATGTGTGCTAATGGATGGGGTTGTGTTCCTGTCTTGCTAGTTATTTGGCATAGGGTGTCCTGCACTGTAACTTGCTGGTCGTTGAGTTGAGCTGGGTCTTGGTGTTGAGATGGGGATCTCTGGGAGATTTTCGCCATTTGATATTATGTGGGGCTGGGAGGTCTCTTGTGGACCAGTGTCCTGAACTTGGCTCTCCCACCTCAGTGGCACAGCCCTGACACCTGGCTGGAGCACCAAGAGCCTGTCCTCCACATGGCTCAGAATAAAAGGGAGAAAAGAAAGAAAGAAAGAAAGGAAGATAAGATAAAATAAAGTAAAATAAAATAAAATAAAGTTATTAAAATAAAAAATAAAAAAATAATTATTAAGAAAAAAAATTTTTAAGTAATAAAAAATAAGAACAACAACAAAAAAAACGGATAGACAGAACCCTAGGACAAATGGTAAAAACAAAACTATACAGACAAAATCACACACAGAAACGTACACATACACACTCACAAAAAGAGAAAAGGAGAAAAATATATATATATCATTGCTCCCAAAGTCCACTTCCTCAATTTGGGATGATTCGTTTTCTATTCAGGTATTCCACAGATGCAGGGTACATCAAGTTGATTGTGGAGATTTAATCCGCTGCTCCTGAGGCTGCTGGGAGAAATTTCCCTTTCTCTCCTTTGTTTGCACAGCTCCTGGGGTTCAGCTTTGGATTTGGACCCGCCTCTGTGTGTATGTCGCCTGAGGGCGTCTGTTCTTCCCTCAGACAGGACGGTGTTAAAGGAGCAGCTGATTCTGGATCTCTGGCTCACTCAGGCCAGGGGTGGGAGTGGTACGGATGCGGGGCGAGCCTGCAGCAGCAGAGGCCAGTGTGATGTTTCACCAGCCTGAGGTGCTCTGTGCATTCTCCCAGGGAAGTTGTCCCTGGATCACGGGACCCTGGTAGTGGCAAGCTGCACAGGCTTCCAGGAGGGGAGGTGTGGATAGTGACCTGTGCTTGCACACAGGCTTCTTGGTGGCTGCAGCAGCACCCTTAGCGTCTCATGCCCGTCTCTGGGGTCCGCGCTGATAGCCGCGGCTCGCACCCGTCTCTGGAGCTCCTTTAAGTGGCGCTCTGAATCCCCTCTCCTCGCGCACCAGGAAACAAAGAGGCAAGAAAATGTCTCTTGTCTCTTCGGCAGCTCCAGACATTTTCCTGGTCTTCCTCCTGGCTAGCTGTGGTGCACTGGTCCCCTTCAGGCTGTGTTCACGCAGCCTAACCCAGTCCTCTCCCTGCGATCCAACCGAAGCCCGAGCCTCAGCTCCCAGCCCCCACCCGCCCCAGCGGGTGAGCAGAAAAGCCTCTCGGGCTGGTGAGTGCTGGTCGGCAGCGATCCTCTGTGAGGGAATCTCTCTGCTTTGCCCTCCGCACCCCTGTTGCTGCGCTCTCCTCCGTGGCTCTGAAGATTCCCCCTTCTGCCACCCGCAGTCTCTGCCCGCGAAGGGGCTTCCTAGTGTGTGGAAACCTTTCCTCCTTCACAGCTCCCTCCCACTGTTGCAGGTCCTGTCCCTATTCTTTTGTCTCTGTTGTTTCTTTTTTCTTTTGCCCTACCCAGGTACGTGGGGAGTTTCTTGCCTTTTGGGAGGTCTGAGGTCTTCTGCCAGCGTTCAGTAGGTGTTCTGTAGGAGTTGTTCCACATGTAGATGTATTTCTGATGTATTTGTGGGGAGGAAGGTGATCTCTGTGTCTTACTCTTCCACCATCTTGAAGCTCCTCCTCTACATTTAAGTCTTTAATCCATTTTGAGTTTATATCGTGTAAGAAAGTGGTCCATTTTCATTATTTTGCTTGTAGGTGTCCAGTTTTCCCAACATCATTTATTGAAGAGACTGTTTTTCCCCACTGTGTATTCTTTCCTCCTTTGTCATAGATTAATTAAT
This sequence comes from Balaenoptera physalus, assembly GCF_965194825.1. Taxonomy (NCBI): domain Eukaryota; kingdom Metazoa; phylum Chordata; class Mammalia; order Artiodactyla; family Balaenopteridae; genus Balaenoptera; species Balaenoptera physalus. Next base: position 45,066,844 of record NC_138903.1, read on the forward strand.
CATATAAGTGTGGGTTTATTTCTGGGCTATGTATTCTGTTCCAATGATCTATATGTTTGTTTTTGTGCCAGTACCGTACTGTTTTGATTACTATAGCTTTGCAGTATAGTTTGAAATCAGGGACCATGATACCTCCAACTTTGTTCTTCTTTCTCAAGTTTGCTTTGGCTATTGGGGGTCTTTGTGGTTCCATAAGAATTTTAAGATTATTTGTTCTAGTTCTGTGAAAAACGCCACTGGTATTTTGATAGGGATTGCATGGGATCTGTAGATTGTTTTAGTTAGTATGGATATTTTAACAATATTGATTCTTCCAATCCATGAACACGTTATATATTTCCATTTATTTTTGTTATCTTCAATTTCATTCCTCAATGTTTTAGAGTTTCCAGAGTACTGAACTTTCACCTCCTTGGTTAAATTTGTTCCTAGGTATTTTATTCTTTTTGTTGCAATTGTAAATGGGATTGTTTTCTTCATTTCTCTTTGTCACAGTTCATTGTTAGTGCATCAAAATGCAACAGATTTCTGTATATTAATTTTGTATCCTGCAACTTTACTGAATTCAATCATTAGTTCTAATAGTTTTTTTGGTGGAGTCTTCATGGTTTTCTGTATATAGTACCATGTCATCTGCAAATAGTGACTGTTTTAATTTTTCCTTTCCAATTTGGATTCCTTATATTTCTTCATTTTTTTTTTATTGTTGTGGCTAGGGCTTCCAATACTATGTTGGTTAAAAATGGAGAAAGTGGGCATCCTTGTCTTACTGCTGATCTTAGAAGTAAAGCTTTCAGCATTTCTCCATTGAATTTGATGTTATGTGTGGGTTTATCATATACAGCCTTTATTATGTTGAGGTATGTTCCCTCTATATCCACTTTGTTGAGAGTTTTTATCAAAAACGGATGTTGGATTTTTCCAATGCTTTTTCTGTACCTACTGAGATGATAATGAGATTTTTATTTTTTGTCTTGTTAACGTGGTATATCATGTTGATTGATTTGGGGATCACATTGATTGAACCACCCTTGCATCCCTAGGATAAATCCTACTTGATCGTGGTGTGTGATCCTTCTAATTTATTTTGTATTTGGTTTGCTAGTATTTTGTTGAAGATTTGCATCTATGTTCATCAGGGATATTGGCCTGTAAATTCCTTTTTTGGTAGTGTTTTTTTCTGGTTTTGGTATCAGGGTAATGTTGGCCTCATAAACAAATTAGGGAGTGATCTTTCCTCTCCAATATTTTGGAATAGCTTCAGGAGGATAGGTATTAACTCTTCTTTAAATGTTTTGTAGAATTCACCTGTGAAGCCATCTGTTCCTGTACTTTTGTTGGGAGTTTATTATTATTATTATTATTACTGATTCAATTCCACTACTAGTGATCAATCTGTTCAGATTTTCTGTTTCTTCCTGATTCAGTCTTATAAGTTTGTACATTTTCTACGAAATTATACACTTCTTCTAGGTTGTCCAATTTGTTGGCATATAATTGTTCATAGTAATCTTTTATGATCCTTTGTATTTCTGTTGTGTTGGTTGTAACTTCTTTTTCTTTTCCAATTTTAGTTATTTGGGCCCTCTTTTTTTCTTGATGAGTCTGGCTAAAGGGCTATCAATTATGTTTATCTTTTCAGAGAACCAACTCTTAGTTTCACTGACCTTTTTTATTTTTTATTTTTTAAGTCTCTGTTTCATTTATTTTCACTCTGATCTTTATTATGTCCTTCCTTCTACTCACGTTGGGCTTTGTTTTTTCTTCTTTTTCTAGTTCTTTTGTGTGTAATGTTAGCTTGTTTATTTGAGGTTTTTCTTGTTTCTTGAGGTAAGTCCGTATCACCATAAATTTCCCTCTTAGAACTGCTTTTGCAGTGTCCTGTAGATTTTGTTACATTTTGTTTCCATTCATTTGTCTCAAAGTATTTTTTTATTTCCTTTTTTATTTCTTTGTTGATCAATTGGTTGTTTGTTTAGTACCATGTTGTTTAGCGTCCACGTGTTTGTGTGTTTTCCAGTTTTCCTCTTGTAATTGATTTCTAGTTGCATACCATTGTGGTCGGAAAAGATACTTGATACAATTTCAATCTTTTTAAAGTTACTGAGACTTTTTTGTGGCCTAGCATGTGATGTATCTTGGAGATTGTTTCATGTGCACTTGAAAAGAATGTGTATCCTGCTGCTTTCAGATGGAATGTTCTGTAGGTATCTATTAAGTGCATCTGGTCTAAAGTATCGTTTAAAACCAATGTTTCCACATTGATTTTCTGTCTGGATGATCTAACCATTGATGCAAGCAGGGTGTTAAAGTCTCCTACTATTATTGTGTTACTGTCTATTTCTTCCTTTATGTCTGTTAATATTTGCTCTATGTATTTAGGTGTCCCTATGTTGGGAGCATAGATATTTACAAATGTTATATCCTCTTGTTGGATTGATCCCTTTATCATTATGTAATGTTCTTCTTACTATCTTCTTATAGCCTTTTAAAAAATCTATTTTGTCTAGGTATTGCTATATCAGACAAAATATCAGACAAAATCTTCCTTTTTGTTTCCACTTGCATGGAATATCTTTTTCCATCTCTTCATTTTCAGTCTGTGTGTGTGTCTTTAGATCTGAGGTGAGTCTCTTGTAAGCAGCATATAAATGGGTCTTATTTTTTTTAATCCCTCAGCCACCTTATGTATTTTGATTGGAGCATTTAATCCATTTACTTTTAAAAATTATTGCTAAGTATGTACTTATTGCCATTTTGTTAATTATTTTCTGGTTGTTTTTGCAGTTCTTCTCTGTTTCTTTCCTCTTCTCTTGCTCTCCTTCCTTGTAATTTGATGACTATTTTTAGTGTTATGTTTGCATTTCTTTTTCTTTATTTTTTGTGGTTCTATTATAGATTTTTGGTTTGTGATTAACATGAGGCTCATATGTAACAACCTGTGTATATAACTGAGCATTTTAAGTTGATGATCTCTTAAGTCCAATGCATTCTAAAACTCTTACATTTTTAATCCCCCCGTTTTATGTTTTTGATGTCATATTTTACAATTTTTTATCCCTTAACTGCTTATTGTAGATACAGATGATTTTACTACTTTTGTCTTTTAACCTTCCTACTAACTTTATAAGTGGTTGATCTACTATCTTTATTGTATATTTGCCTTTGCCAACGAGATTTTGCCTTTCATAATTTTCATATTTCTTGTTATGGCCTTTTCTCTTCCTCTTAAAGAAGTCCTTTTAACATTTTTTGTAAGACAGGTTTAGTGTTGATAAACTCCTTTAGCTTTTGTTTGTCTGTAAAACTCTTTATCTTGCCTTCAATTCTTAATGACAACCTTGCCAAGTAGAGTAGTCTTGGTTGTAGGATTTTTCCTTTTTACCACTTTGAATAAGTCATGCCATGCCCTTCTGGCCTGTAAAGTTTCTAATGAAAAGTTGGCTGATGGTCTTCTCAGAGTTCCCTTGTATGTAACTAGTTGTTTTTCTCTTGCTGCTTTTAAGAGTCTCTCTTCATCTTTAATTTCTTGACATTTTAATTATAATTTGTCACGTTATGAACCTCTTTGGGTTCATCTTGTTTAGGACTCTCTGTGCTTCCTGGACCTAGATGTCTGTTTCTTTCTCCAGATCAGGGAAATTTTCAGCTGTTAATTCTTCAGCTGAGTTTTCTGCCCCCTTTTCTCTCTCTTCTCCTTCTGGGACGCCTGCAATGCAAATATTAGTATGCTTGTTGCTGTCCCAAAAGTCCCTCAAACTATCTTCATTTTTCCTAATTCTTTTTTTTTTCTTTTCAGCTTGGGTAATTTCACTACTCTGTCTTCCAGATCACTGATCTCTATATCATCTAATCTACTGTTGATTCCCTATAGTGTATTTTTCATTTCAGGTATTGTATTCTTCAACTCTGATTGGTTTCTTTTTGTATATTCTACCTCTTTGTTAAAGTTCTCACTGTGCTCATCCATTCTTCTCCCAAGTTTGGTGAGCATCTTTATGATCATACCCTAGAACTGTATATTGGGTACATTGCTTATCTCCATTTCATTTAGCTCTTTTTCTGAGGTTTTGTCCTATTCTTTAATCTGGAACATATTCCTCTATCTCCTCATTTTGCCTAGTTCTCTGTGTTTATTTCTTTGTTAGGTAGTTTCATTACACCTCCTGATCTTGGATAAGTGACCTTTTGTAGGAGATGTCCTATGGGGCCTAGCAACAGGGTCCTCTCTGGCCACCAGAGCCAAATACTTCAAGAGTATTCCCTATGTGGGTTGTGTGTGCCTTTCTGTTGTGGCAAGGCTGACTGCTATGCACACACTGGTAGACAAGGCAGGCCCCCAGCACAGCTGTCCATTAGATCCACCAGCATGCAACAGTTGCAAGCTTGCTGGTGGGCAGGATAGGCCCCCACTGCAGCTGGCTGTGAGTCTTGGCAGCATGCAACTCCTCCAGGCACATGGGTGTGTAGGGCAGACCCCCATCATGGCTGGCTGTGCAGCCAGTGTCATGCTACTACTGCTGGCATGGTGGCAGGCTAGGCAGGCCTCTGGGCAGCTGGTTGTGATACCCAATGGTGTGCAACTGCTATGGGTGCACTATTTGGTGGGGCAGGCCCCCAGTGCAGCAGGCTGTGAGGCCCCGCAGCATGCAACTCCTGCGGGGACAGCTGACTGTGTGGCCCAGTGGTACACAACTGCTGTAGACATGCTGGTGGGCGTGGCATGCCCCCAGGACTAATAAGCTAGAAGGAGGATTCCAAAATGGGATCCACCAGCACCAGTGTCAGCACAGTAGAATGAGATCACAAAAATGGCTGATGCCAGCATCTATGTCCCCAAGGGGAGTGCCAGCTGCCCCGTCTCTTTTTAGAGGCTCTCCAAGATCAGCAAGTAGGTCTGACCCTGGCACCTTTCAAACTGCTATCTCTGCACTGTGACTCAGAGTGAGTGAGTTTTTGTGCATGCCGTTTAAGAGTAGAGTCTTAGTTTCCTATAACCTCTGACCCTCCTGAACATAAGTCCTGCTGGTTTTCAAAGCCAGATGTTTTGAGGGCTTGTCTTCCTGGTGCAGGTCCCCTGGGCTTGGGAGCAAAATGTGGGGATCAGATTCCTTGCTCCTTGGGGAGGACTTCCATGGTTGTGATTTTCCTCCTCCTTGTGGGTTGCTGCACTGGGGTGTGGTTCCTGGCTAGAACACATCTGCACCCCTCATACCCATTTTGTTGTGGTTCCTTCTTTGTGTTTTTAATTGTGAAAAATCATTTCTGCTAGTCTTCAGGTCATTCTCAGAGACAGTTGCTCTGTAAGTAGTTGTAATATTGATATGCCTGTGGGAGGAGGTGAGCTCAGGATCTTCCTACTCCTCCTTATTGATCCAGACCCCACAGGGAAAAGCAAATTTAAACCACAATGAGAAAACCATCTATCTGCTCAAAATGAAAATATCTCACAATACTAAGTGTTGTCACCAATGTGGAGAACCAAGAACTTTTACATATACCTGGCAGGAGTGTAAAAGGATACAACCACTTTGAAAAACATTTTGGCATTTTCTAGCAGAATTGAGGTTATGACTCACTATCACTCTCCTATGACTCACTAATTTCATTTCTACGTATGTACCTAACAGAAAAGTATGCATCTGTGCAGAAGGATACATAGACGTGAATATTAACAGCAGCATTTTTCATGATAGCTAAAAACTGGAAAATCCCAAATGTCCATTAACAGTGGGCTGCACAAGTACATTTTGGTATGTTAATATAATGGAACATTATGCAGCAATAACATGAATTTTTTTCACAAATATAATGTTGGGTAAGTTGAGCCAAACACAAATTACACATACATTCTGATTTCTTTTATATAAATCTAAGAAACATGGAAAATGAAACTATATTGTTTCAGAGATATGTGTATGTAGGAAAATTACAAAGCAAAGAAAAGAAGTAATTTCTTCTTAAAAAAAAATAGTGGATACTTCAAGGAGTTAAGGTGATGCACGTAGCAAGGAAGAGGCACATGGGGATTTCAAGAATGTTGACAATGTTTTATTTCTTGACCTTGGTGGAAATCTATAGGTGTTCATTTTTATATGCATATCTATATTTCCTTCACATTTTGTATATATGTGATATATCAAAATAAAAACTTAAAAATAATGAGAAAATATGCAAAATTTTATGACAACCTACTTGAAAATTTAAATCAATTAATAAACATTTGAGGGACTTCCCTGGTGGTCCAGTGGCTAACACTCCACACTCCCAGTGCAGGGGGCCCGGGTTCGATCCCTGGTCAGGGAGCTAGATACCAGATGCTGCAACTAAGAGTTCGCATGCTGCAACTAAAGATCCCACATGCTGCAACAAAGATCCTGAACCAGCAACGAAGGTCCCGTGTGCCACAACTAAGACCTGGCACAGCCAAATAAATAAATAAATAAAGATTTTTTTTTTAATTTGAAAAATGTAACTTAACAAACGTGATTCAAGAAGATACAGAAATCATGAATAGACTATAGCCATTAAAACAAATGAATAAGTATTTTTAAAAATCTTTCCAAAATAATTCAAGCAAAAATAAAATATTCTAGGCCTACCAAATATTAAAGGAGAAAATAATCCCAGTCTTCTACAAAGCCTTACAAGGAACATAGGAGAGGTAAGAATTATAACATATGTAAGAATTATCCTTACCCCAATTCATATCGTGGGGTAAGAATAATTTTCGTAGTAAATATGGCAATGGGCATATTATAAGTAAAGGAGAGTAAGTGATGAATTACATTCATGAAAATAGCTGAAAAATCATCAAGAAAATATTAGCAAATAAATTCAGCAAGTATAAACAAAGTGATACATCAAGACCAAGGTTGGAAATAAATTATTGTAATCCACCATATTAACAGAAAAGAGCATGGAAATCATATACATGCAGTAAAAAAAATGTCTGACAAAAGTCAAGCTTCATTCATAATATTTTTTTCAGATATTTAAAAATAGAAAGGAACTTTGTTAACCCAATAAAGTTTATCTTAAAAATCCCTACAACATCCTTCTAAATGGTGAAATATTAAAAGTTTTCCTTTTGAGATTGAGAAATAGTTCCTCTTGACAATGCTACTGGAGATCTTAATTCTTTCAGTAAGGCAAAAATAATAAAAAGTATAAGGGTTATAAATGGAGAGATAAATCTGTCGTTACTCATAGGTGACGTGATTATGAACTAGAAAACTCAAAATAATCTATAGACTAAACTATGGATATTGGAATATATATATATATATATATATATATATATATATATATATAATTTGCAGCCCTATACATCTGCAAATGAGAGATAGAGAATGAATAAAATTGAAATGTAGGAACAACAATTTCATCAGAAATATGAAGTACTATGTCAGTATGGGTCTAATCAGGAAAGACACATCACACAGCAGAAGAAAGAGGGTAAATTTGACATAAATTATTATTAGCTGTGAAAAAAGAACTATAAGATATTAAGAAACTCTATATGATACCCTAGGGCCAAGAGTCCAATCCTCTATATAGCAGAGAAATTGGCTGGTTTAGCCAGGCTGCTACTGGTCTACAGTCTCTGGACAAGTAGAAGGCAATACAACCTTCTGGAGCATAGGCAGGGAGAAGGTGATCAGTAAACTGGTCACTTGGAGGTACAGTGGGTGGATAGAGAGGATGGGACCCCTTCAGGCCACAGGCAGGCTTGTGCTGTGGCCTGCAGAAGAATCAGAGCACTGGTGTGGGTGAGTGGCCTTCGGGGATACAGGCACAGGAGGGAAGCCTTTGAGTAAACATGCTGGTAAGAAAGCTAGTGGGAACCTGCTGTATAGCACAGGGAGCTCAGCTCGGTGCTCTGTGATGACCTAGATGGGTGGGATGGTGGGGGGAGGGAGGTCCAAGAGGGAGGAGATATATGTATACATATAGCTGATTCACTTTATTGTTCAGCAGAAACTAACACAACATTGTAAAGCAATTATACTCCAGTTAAAATAAATAAAAATAAATAAAAATGTTACATGATTAAAAAAATAAATAAAATTTTAAAAAACATAAAAAAAAGAAGCATTCTGGCATAGAGAGTCTTAGGTGTTCCCGTTTCTGTGTTGAGAGGTTCCGTGGACAGATTATTGCTAGACAGAAGCTGCAAGGTCATTGAGGGACCCTGAGTTCTGGGCCTGTGGCTGGGGCAGAAGTCTACTAGCTGACCTCACACTTACACAGTGGACTCACCCTGCCGCAGCTGGAACTTGAAGGAAAGCCTCTCTTTCAATGTCCCTCTATTGCCATCTACTGGGAAAGCTTAACACTGTGCTTACTTAAAAGGAGAAATGCTTAATGGAATTATTAATACATTTTTTATCACAGAGCATATATTAAAGTATCATTCCAAGCTGAGAGGCAATAAATTGATAACTGACACAAATACCAGAGAATAAATCTAAGAAAGTAAAGACCTATGTGGAAAAATTATAACACTTTATTCAGAGATGCTGCTGTAGGTTGAATTGTACCCCTCACCACCGCCCTAAATTCATATGTTGAAATCTTAACCCCCAGTACCTCAGAATGAGAACTTATTTGAAAATAGGGTCATTGCAGTTGTAATTAGTTAGGATAAAGTTATTAGGGTGGACCCTAATCCAGTATGAGTGGTGTCCTTATAAAAAGGGGAAATCTGGAAAAAGAAACATACATAGAAGAAAGACCATGTGAAGACACACAAGGAGAAGACAAGCAAAAGAGCAAAAGAGAGAGGCATGGGACAGATTCGCCCTCACAGCCCTCAGAAAGAGCCAACCCTGCTGATACCTTGATTTTGGACTTCTAGCCTCCAGAATCATGAGACAATCAAGTCCTGTTATTTAAACAACCCAGTTTGTGATACTTTGTTACTGCAAACTAAACTGCAAACTAATACATAGGAAAGCAATACGGATAATAATGGTTCAACAAATAGGGAAATTTACTATGTTCACTGACTGAGAAACTCAATATTGTAAAGATATCAGTTCTCTCTGGATTACTTTAAAGATTCAATGTAATCACAAACAAAAATCCCAACAATCATTGCATGTGACATTTGACAAGGCGATTTTAAATATTATGCAGTAGTGCAGTAGGTCAAGAATACCAAAGAGGAAGAAAAAGGTAGGAAGATACTCAATAGCACAGGCAGTCTTTGCTTTGCGTGGTAGTTGAAGACCATTCAAGCTGAAGCTATGCAGAGCAATTGTAATAATCAGTAGGAAAAATTATGATTGTTCTGTGAACATTAAACATTTTTGTCAAAAGTTAAAAATCTCCTACTTTTGGTTATACATGTATAAGAATTTTTTTAAATAGTAAAGCTGTCATTTAAGACATTAGAAATACTGAGAACTAAAGTGTCAAATATCTCTGAGAGTTCTTTTAATGTGAAGTTATTTTATGCTATTTGTAGCATCATTATTTGTAATACTCCCAAACTGGAAACAACACAAATACTCCTCATTATTAGAACTGGTGCATATATTTTGGAATGTTCATAGAATGGAATTTATGCAACAATAACAAATGAGGAAATTATAGCTACTAGCATCAAGATAAACAACTTTTATTAGAGTGAGCAAAATTAGTAAGTCAAAAGGAGTAAACATAGAGTATGATTGCATATTAAAAGGTTTAAGAACAGACAAAACTATCGTGTTTAGGGGTGTATGTGAAGATGGTACAAATATCAATAAATGCAAGGTAAAGATTTTTACAAAGGCCAGGAAAGGGGTACCTTTAGGTTTGATGGAGTGGGGATATATTTGAGAAGGGGCACACTAAGGGTTTATAAATTACATGACGTAATCTTTAAATTAGGTCATAGTTACACAAGTGTATGTTTTGTAATTATTATTTGAGTGCACACATATGTTTTATATCATATACTGCCATTTACTGATACATATTTAATGCTATCCTTAAAAATGAAGACTTAGTGAGTGGGAAAGAAACACAGGAAACATCTGGGAGGGTCTAATGACTATTTCTTGACATATACAGACATGCGTGTGTATATCTATAATATAATATTATATCTCACAATAAAAATAATCTCATATCCATATAATAAGTGTGTTTTTGTATATTTTCTTTTACAAACCATAATAGGCTACTAGATATTTGAAAAACAACAGTAGGCTTTAGTTCAATTAAATGCAATGGAAGTATTTCCAACATCATCTCTTCAGTTTGGGGCTTTGTTGTTGTTACCATTCTGCTCAGCAAAGCTGAAACATGACTTTGAGTCTGGAAATTTCAGACAAGGCCAGGAGGCCCAGCAAAAAGAAAAACTAGAGAAAGAATGATGAGGAGATCTGAGCCACACATCAGAAATATATCAACTTTTGATCAAGGTCCTTTCTGCAGTCTAAGGGTGTGCCAAGGCAGATCATTGCAAGGTATAGACCACTCACTACTTTTTTTCTGCACAGTAAGCAACTCAACTGGTGGCTGCCAGGGATTCCCTCTAGACTTCCCTGCTCATCACATCTTCCTGAAGCATGACGTACAACTGGTGATTTTGCTGCTTGCCTTCCCATATGGTAAGTCTGAATTGCTTTTCACTTTCTGTAGGATGAAAGATCTCATCTAATTACCCTAAGTTCTTAGTTGGTGTGGCGGGCTCCATGCAGAACTTGCCATTTGAGGGAGCAAACAATGTTTCGAACAGCAGAGGCTACTGAGCCTGGCACTGAGAGTCCAGCCAAAGGTTGGGAGACACTGCCAAGACTCTGATCATGACCACAGACCAGGGAAGAGGGACAGGTCTCACAAAACCAAGGGACAAGCTGCTAGGCCTTGATATTAATGCCACTCTCTTCCATAATACAAGCACCTGTTAAAAATTTCAGATGGCAAAAATGAGTGTAAAATGAGGATGATCTCCCTCATATTCTCCTGACCCCCAACACCACTGCCGGAGGTAACAACTATGAACGCTCCAGCCTATACTCCCTGCAGAGCTAGATATTTAGATGTGTAAATACAGACACATGTCAACATTTTTTTTCATTTTCCTTACATGGAGTTATATTCTACCCTATACCTAAAAGAAGACCTGTAGTAGGCCCCTCCCATATTAGGAAAATTCATAGTGTCTCTGCAAAGTCTGCCCCAAATAGACCCTTCCTGCTCAGAACAGAGGCCTTCTGTGCAGCCTGTGCTCAGCTGTGGCCAAGAATGGCCCTGGCTATATTTCAGACCTCTGCTCATCCCCATACAGTGATGAGCTCGTAACTTGAGGGTAACCCCACGAAGCTCGTAGTGGGACATTCGACACTTCCCTTCCTCCACAGAAAGTATTCAAGTCAGTCACCTCACCAGTTATCAAAAAGGACATACAGCACTTGCTTCATTCCCTGACGATCTCATTTATAATGCTCTCTTATGCGAAAACAGAAATCATTTTGACCTGGAAGACTGGATTCCCGGAAATGCTAACCTCTAACCTTGAAAATACCAGCAGACATACGGGTTTGCTCTCCTCTCCCTCTGCATGGGCCTGAGAGTGGCCAGGGAAGGAAATACATTGGCCTGTTAACCAGGCACATGATACTTGGGAACTAGTCCCCCTGTTCTCTTCCAAAGGATGGTGAAAACACGGGCTTTTCTGGGGCTGCTTATCTCCATAGGACTCTGCTGAAATGATCTTCTCTTGGAAATGGCCTGGAAAATTCAAGCCCTGTGACCTGCTTCAAAGGCTCAGTACACCATCTTGGGCACCTGGGGTGGAGTGATATACAGATACCCACCTAGGCTTTAATTCACAAAAATGGATCTTGCCATTTCCCAGACTGTGAAAGTGAGGGAAGCAATTGAATAATCTTAAGCTCGGGAGTAACAGAGTGGAATAACATCCTTTAGATGCAAGGCTACTGGGTAGCTGTAGAATTCCCACACACACCACCAAACAATAATCCATAATGAAGAGCCAGGCCTCTTACCCTAGTGTACTTTATTTCCCTATGGAATAAATAGCTTTTTTCCCCCTGATTATAATTAGTACATGTGAATTATTTTAAAAATTCAAACAACTCAGGAATGCATGTGAGTAAAAGTAAAGATCATTTCAAAGTATTTCTCCACTTTGAAATTTCTCTACTTTGAAGTGATAGCAATTAATATTTTGCTGACTATGAGAGGCACAAGCTTGGCCCCCATAATCTTCACTCCTTAGTGTTATTCATTCCCATGCATATGTTGTATCACATAACAAAATGGACTTTGCAGATGTAATTAAAGTTACTGGTCAGTTGACCTTAAGATAGAGTGATTATCCTGGATTTTTAAGGTGATCCTGCTGTAATCACATGAGCCCTTAAAAGTACATGGTGGAAACAGAAAAGGAAGTCAGAAAAATCTGAGGCACGAGGACTCAATAAGCTGTTGCTTCTTTGAGGATGGAGTCATGTGAGAAGGAATGCAGGCAGTCTGAAGTTCCTGGGAGGAAGGACCCTGGCTGACAGCTAGTGAGAAATGGGAGCCTCAGTCCTACAACCACGAGAAATTAAACTCTGCCAAAAATCGGAATGAGCTTAGAAGCAGATTCTTCCCCCAGAGCCTCCAGAAAGGAATGTGGCCCTGCCTGCACTTTGATCTCAGCCTTTTGAGACCCTAAGCAGAGAACCCATTTAAGCCATACTGTTCCCAGACTTCTGACCATGAAAACTGTGAGATAATAAATGGGTTTTGTTTTAAGACACTAAGTTTGTAGTAGTTTGTAATGACAGCAATAGCAAATATAGTGACAATCCTTTAACGTACCTCTTTTTCTATATATACACACACTCATACAAATATGTGTGTGTATGTGTCTGTAATTCACTTGCACACTTGGGATTTTTTGTGAACAATTAAAGCAGTTTGCCCTACTTCCTCTTACCTTCTTCCTACACTATCCCCTTTAACCAATATTAGTAGTTTGAGGCTTACAATTTCCTACCTTCGTCTTTGGTGATATATTATATATCCTTATACCTCCAACACTTAGCAAATTCACTTACACATAGCAAATATTCAATCAGTGTTTGATGAATAAATGATAAAAGGGGCATTATGTTTAATTTATCAGGTTTTATTTTCTCTATATTTTTAAGTACTTAAGCAAATCCATGTGTATATCAATTTTGAAAAACAACAAACTAAAAGAGAAGGGGAAAACCAGGATATAATCATACTTATATTTTTCTCCCCTATTCCCAACTATTTACTGGTGAATTTCTTGCACAAGAAACAGCCTTTTTCAATACCATGTAATCTGTTCCATATCACAGAATATGATAGAAACTTTCCCAAAATAGCAAAACTTTTACTCAATATCTGGGAAAGAACAATAGAACGTTTGACCCATTCCATACATAAATCTACAGATTCTGAAGTGAATTGAACATTCTATTTAGACAACACGCTAAAAGATACTAAACAACAGATAAATCACTAATTTACCCAAGTGTAATAGGAATACTTTATTAATCTGATTAAGCTGTCATAACAAAATACCATGGTGGCTTAAACAACAGAAATTTATTTTCTCACAGTTCTGAAGGCTGGTAGCTGGATCAGGGTGACAGTATGGTCACTTTCTGGTAAGAACTCTCTTCCTAACTTGCAGACAGCTGCGTTTTCGCTGTGTCTTCACGTGGCCTTTCCTCAGTGCATGCGCATGGGGAGAGAGAGAAAACTCTGGTGTCTTGTGGGCTCTGCATCAACTCTTGCATTTCTTGTGGACTCTGCATCAACTCTTCTGACCTTGAAGCAGGCCTCTTGTAGGGGCCTTGAGAAGAATGTGGGTAGCAGGGCTGGAGATGCGGACCCAGAGGAAGGGTGGAAATGGCAACAGGAGGATGAAGTGAAGGAGGTGTGAGTGGCCTCAGCAAGGAATCTCCACCATGACTTGGAAGAAGGCCATCACTGCTTTTTGTACTTCAGAATACTGATCTAGACCTTAGCAAGGCTCTGGTCCTTCTGATCATCCTGTCCCCTGAGACCCTTAAAGAGAAAGTAAAGAAGCTTCTCAGGCTTCAGACTACCAGTCCTGTCCTGTGCGTCCCAGCCTTAACAGAAGTAGTTGCAGATGGTGGGGCACTCAGTCCACATTCAGGGGTCATTACCTTGGCTCCTGGCAGGGCCTGTCTCCCTCAACTGAGGCTGTTTCCATTTAAACCACCACCCTCCCCACTCTCCACAGAGAATGCTCAAGTCTGCTCCTCAACCCCAAACCCCCATATGTCTATAGCAGAATTAGGAGAGAAGATTAAATGATCTCTCCCCATTTCCTGTGGAGGTGTGAGAATATATGGAAGGACTGGGGTAGATTTAGCCTTCTTGTGTGCATGTTAGTCTCATGGGTCATGGCTGCCTACCTTGTCCCTCATACTCCTGGACACCAAGACTTTACTTGGCAGGGTTAGTGAAGAGCTTGAGCTCTATTTCCTGGGCTCTGAAGGTGCTCACAGCCAGAAATATCCTGTTTTATTTGTTGGCCCATCTCCTGATACTCCAAGGAGGACGTGAAGAGATACCTCAAGTTAAAGGCAGTAATTCCCAGGATCTCCCAGGGCTCAGGGCTGACAACAGGGATGGGGTTCTATTGGGCCAACTGTGTTATGGGGTGGGTAGTCCCCTCAGTCCTCATTCAGGATCTTCACCTTAACTCCAGGCAGGAACTGCACCCACTGCCATCTGCTGACCTGAGACCTGGCCCCTCAGACCAAGGCTCTCAATTCCTGGATACCTCTGAAAAGGAAGCAGCAGGGAGGCACTCCCAGAGTGGACAACAGGTGCCATGTTATGTGGGCTCTTGCCTGATCTGGGGTGAGCAGTCCCCTCAGTCCTCAGTCAAGGTCCTTACCTTGACTCAAGGCAGGGCCTGAGCTCCTTCCAATCTTCTGACCTGTGGCCAGCTCCCTCAAATGAAGGCATCACCTCCATGAGACTCCAGAAGAGGAAGTGAGGGGGGTCCTCCACTAGGCAGCTGTGCCCAGGGTCTCCCAGGAATGACAGCATGGGTGAGGCTCTGTGGGGACCCCTCTGGTCAGGGATGGGTGGTCCCCTTCATCCTTCTGTGGGTACTGTGGTGTGGTAAAGAATTAACCTTGCCCAAAGAAAGGTATGAACTTTGCTTGTGGCTCCTGGGAGGTAATCCCTAAGCCCTTGGAATGTCCTGCCTGATAAAAGTGTCTTTGTTTATTTGGGGGCCTTGGGCCATACCAGTAGTCTATGCTAGCAATGCTTTATGGTGGGCGGGGGCACATGGTATGAGTCCCATCTCAAGAGGAGCTGAAGGAAAAGTTAGCTACGTGGGTGGTCACCACATCTACATGACTGAGCTCCAATAAAAGCTCAGGACACCAAGGCTCAATTGAGCTTCTCTGGTTAGCAATGTTCCATGTATATTTCACACATTGCTGTCAGCAGAAATTAGCACTGTCCACGACTCCATGAGGAGAGGACAACTGGAAGCTCTGTATGTGGAATGTGTATAACTCTCCTGGACTCTGCCCCATGCATCTCTTCTCTTGGCTGATTTTAGTCTGTATCTTTTCAATAAACCATAACTGTGAGTATAACAGCTTTCAGTGGATTCTGTTGGTCCTTCTAGTGAATTATCAAACCTGAGGATGGTCTTGAGGACTCTCAAACTTGAAGTTGGTGTCAGATGTGAGGATGCTTAGGAACTGCTGAATTTGGCAAATCTTCACCTTGACCCCTAACAGGACCTGAGATTCCTTCCTCTGTTGACCTGATGCTTCTCCTCTCAGACAAAGGCCCCACCTCACAAAAAAAAGTAGAAAATAATCATGTATGTCTTCCAGTCAGCTCTACTCTAGGCCTCTGAGTGCAGATATCAGGAATGAGGATCTGTGCACCTTCCCCCACACCCATTTCCCTTCTAGCTTGGATGGTCTCCTCAATCCCCTCTCAAGCCCCTTACCTAGATTCTTGGCAGGATCTAGGACTCTTCCCTCTGCTGACTTGAGGCTGACCCCTCAGACCAAGTCCAAGCTTCACAAAGGCCCCTGAGGAGGAAGTGAGGGGAAGCTTCAGAAGGGCAGCACTGCTTGGGGCCTCCCATGGCTGATAGCAGGGATCAGACTCTGTGGGACACCCTCTGTTCTGGAGTGGGTTGTCCCTTTCATTCCCACTCAGCATCCCCATCTTGGCTCCTGGCAGGGAATGAGTTCCTTCCCATCTGCTGACCTGAACACCCCCACCTCTCTAACCAAGGCTTCACCTCCCTAAGACCTCTGCAAGGAAGTAAAAAAAAAAACCCACTTCATTCTGCTACCCCTGCCAGGGCCCTTCTGGGGCTGACAGCAGGGGTGGGATTCTGTGATATCCTCACTGTTCCGGAGTGGGTGGTCCCCTGAGCCTTCAACTTGAGTCCTGGAATAGAATGGGCTTCTTCTTCTCTGCTGACCTGAGGCCTGCCCCTCAGACCTTAGCTCTCACCTCCAGGAGACCTCTGAGGAGGAAGTTGGGGAGTTTCATCCTGACAGTCCTTCCTGGGACCTCCCAGGGGTGAGAGCAGGGACCAACCAGACTCTATAGGGTCCAATATATATGGTGTTAGTATGGCCTTTGTCCTCATGTTAGGGTCATCCCCTTAGCTACAGTCAGGGCTTAGGATCCTTTGCTGGTCTGAGGCCTCCCCATCTCAAACCAAGGTCCTTATCTCCCAGTCACCTGAGAAAGAATAAGGAAATGCCACTGGATTCAGTTGGCCATCCCTCCCTGGGATCTTCCAGAGCTGATAGCCGGGGTGGAGGTGATGTGGCTCTATAGGGCTTCATCTGTTTCAGAGATAAGAAAATTTCCTGCAGAAATTAATTCTGTTGCTTCTCTAGAATGCTGATGATCTCTTCCAGTTTCTTTTTCTTTTCCTTCCCCTATGGCATATATATGACTTTTTCACGTATACCTGGATTGATTTCTGGACCCGCTATACTTTTTCATTAATTAATTTGCCAATTCTTATGCCAGAATCACATTGCTTAATTGCTGCATTAAGTTTACTATTACTGAGGGCAATTTCACACATTATTTTCTTTTCTTCAGTACTACCTTGGTTATGTATCTCTTATATAGCCATGCATATGCATCTAAATCACATTTAAGGTCAATTATAAAATTTAAAATTTTCTCATATGTCATGCAGGTCTTATTAGAATATGATATATGTATATGTTCAGATTTTTCTTGGCCTTCAGTAAAGTTTTGTATGTTCTTTTGTTTAGCAATGGAACACTTTTCGTAAGTTTATTGTTAGACATAATTCATAATTGTTTTAAACGCACTCTTTTTTTTTTACTATTTTCCATTTTGTGATTGATCACATATTACAAAACTATAGAATTTCATATATTTATTTGACATAATTCCAACTAAATAAGTGCTGTTTTTTAACTTTTGGTATTTTTCTATTGCTTCACCTACATTTCACTTCTCTTGGTGGACAATCAAATTTTTGGAGCAACATGATAAAATTTTGCTCCTCCTATTTTTGGGGCAATTTAAAAAATAAAATTATATCTATTTAAAGTGCACAACGTAGCGCGCGGCTTCCGGGCGCCGGGCTGGGGGCTGGCTCTACCGCCCCCCGCTGGGAAGCGCCGAGGGGCGCGTGGGCGGGTAGATTCCGCGCCGCCCGCCGGCCGCTCGCCAGGCCGCCCACGCAGCCGCGAGCCCAGCCCGGCCCGGCGGGTCCGCCCTCGCGGAGCCCCTGGGATGCGCCGCCCGCGGAAGGGCTTCCCCAGGCTCCGGGCGAGTGGGGGGGGCGGTAAGGAGGGGGCTGCATCCTTAGCGCTCCCCTCCAGCTGTTGACGCGCGAATGTCCAGAGGGGGCCCCGTGGAAATTCCTGGGAGTCTGGAGCCGGAAGCCCCGGCAAAATTCACCCCGCCCTCCCCGACCTGCGGGGCCTGGCCGCCCTACACCCGGCCCCAGGGTCTGTCTCCTTTGTTTTCTCGAAACGGAGAGTGGATTCTGAGCTCCCTTCCTAAGGCTCTTACCATTTGGAAGTCAGTTTGCCCATCTAAGGAGAATTTGCATTTTAACGAGGGGGATAACCTTGAAGTACCCAAAGGAATCTCTACTTGTGGAGTTGCTGGCATAGGCGAGATATTCTGGAAGGCAGAGAGACCTCCGTGGAATGCCCGAAGCCCCCATAACTCGCGATAAGGAAAGAAAACCGTGAAACTGAAGGAAGGGCAAATGGGCCACTGAGGAAGGTAGGAAGGAAAACCACATCTTCTTGGGACTTGCATCAAATGCTGCGGGATCATCCTGGGTCCTCTGCCTAAGGACCCAAAGTTCTGGTCAAATCTACCCTGTGTCCTGACCCGACTTGTCTAACTCTGCAGTAGATGTGAGGAGAAAATGAGTCTGCATCAAATCTTCACAAGTAGCCCTAGACTAAAGCACGCCAAGGCTGCTGAAGATGATTCTTGGCTCTACACCCTTCCCACCCCCGCCCCCAACTCCCTCAGCATCCCCATCGTCAGGGTCAGGTGCTGACTAGGTTCTGATTTCCCGTGAGGTGTTCTTCTATCACCTGTCTAATCAGAGAAGGGAAGCTGACGTGGTCACAGCGTTCCCAATACAGAGGAGAGAATATTCCAATCCTCTTTCATTTCTTCTCCCCGTATCTCTAGTTCATGGACGTTGGGCATAAAGAAAGAGCTTGAAGTCCTAGAGTTTCTCATCAGGGGCTAATGAGCATATTTCTCTCTGGACCTACCATGGGATTCCAGTCATCACCAAATAACCAGGGGGAAGCAAGGTTTGCAGTCACCAGCCACGAAAGAGTTTTAAACAGGAATTCCATCCAAATACCATCTCCGTAAGCCAAAATAAATAAATAAATAAATAAAGTGCACAACGTAATGACAATATACATATACAAAGTGAAATGATTACTACAGTCAAACTAATTAACATATTATATCCTCACAAAGTTACCACTTATTTGTGTGTGATGAGAGTATCTGAAATCTACTATCTTAATAAATTTCCATCATTCAATATAGTATTATTTACTATAGTCTTCATACTATACAGTCAATCTCTCTATTATATTTATTTTTGCTTTTGTTCCTTTTTAATTGAATTGAATAGGACCGCCAGTGCAATCTTTACCAAAATGGTGCTATCAGGCATCCAGGTTGCCTTACCTTAGCTGGAATTATCCTACTGTTTCACCATCTTATATACTGTTTCTTTATCATTTATATGCTTATCAAGTTAAGGATGTATATCTTCTGTTCATAGTTTACCGAGAGGTTTTATTAAGATGGAATGTTAAAATTTTTAAATGTCTTTTTTTTCTTTGATCCAAGTGATATTTTTCCTCCTGAAGGTGGTTCCTGTTGCAAATAAGGTGATAAAACTCAAACCATGTAGGAAGTGACAAACTATTGGAAGATAATTCTCCGTGGACTTGGTGTTTCTGCACATCTGAGTGAATGGCATTGACAGTTTTTATCAAAGATGTTTGCAGAGCTGCTCCCATTCAAGGAGCATATTTGCTTACATTCCAGGGTAATAATGTCTGACTTCCCTTTTCAGACATTCCAGAGTGATAAAGTTAACGTCTCTCTCTGAGTCAGAGGACAGATTTATCTCCTAACCAGAATAATAATGATAATGTTTTCCTCTAGGGCATAGTATGGGCAATTTGCTAGCAGTATCCTTATAAGGTTGGGGGATTCCTAAATTCAGAGTTCCTCAGCTGTGACACAAGACACCATGAAGGACTTGGGAACCAGCGGGAACTAATGTGAACGTGAAGCTCATGCTCATGCTGCCTGCTGTGTAATAAACGGCCTAAATCCTCTTGGGCTCCTTGTCTCCTTACTAGCCAATCTACGGAAATGTAGTAAGGCAGCCTGGCAGGTACTGTAGTCATCACTATTGCTTAGAAATTGTTTGGCCACTTGACCCAAGCATTTAAAGATGTTAGGCTTTGGGAGAGAATAACAGCTTTGTAAAAATTGTCACTGATAGATCATTTAAGAAAAGTGAGGAAAGAATTATGTGAAAATCAGAGATCAGCAGCTCTTGCTTTTTGGAAAATGAGATAAATTATTGAGGCATGATGAATATATTTAGTAATAAAAGCAATCTTTGAAACTGCTGTAAATCAGAGAAAGGAACAAAACTAGCTCAACAGCAACTGCTTATGAGGTGCAAAGGTGGTGGACATGGTTGGGATGTAGAGGCCAGAGGAAAGGGTTCAATTCAGATTATGGTACTATTCCTGGTTAACATATTATCCATATTTCTGAGTAAGAAACTTCCAATATATATTTCCACCTCTAATATCCCACTCCAACCCAGTTTAGTTTCCAGATGGGGGAATATTTCCAAAGATTGGAGGATGATAACCTTCCATGGGACAGTTGTACCATACTCTCCCCTCCATGGAATTTGTTCATATTCACACCCTTCTCCCATTCTCAGAAAATAGTTGACATCAGCAAGGAAAGTTCATTTCTGCCCTTTCTCAGTTCATAGCCCTTATAGAGTGGGCATACCACTCGTTGCCCACACCCAAAAACAGGATCTGCAAGTCAGCTTCAGCAGTGGGATACAGGCAGAAGGGTGGAGAAAGGATAAGGCTTACAATAAAAAATCAGCAAGTACCTTGGGGACTGTACTTACATCATGCTGGCATCATCTGGCACTTTTACAAGCTCAGGATTGGCTGGTCTCCTTAACCCATTCAGGGATGCCAAGGTAGTTTTCCTACCACTCCCTCACAAAGATAGGGTTTCTCCACTTCCACAGAAGGCCTCAGACATCCTAAACAGTAAATAGCATTAATCAGTGTATATGTCATGGGGGTCTAATGTTTCAAAGGTCAGCTGCAAGCCTACCCTAGTGAGAGGAGCAGAGAATACAAGAGTGCTCCAGGCAGCCCAAGGTCAACCTCAAGGAAGTCTCTGATTCCCAGCAGCCGTACAGCAGGTACTTCTGAATACTCAGTGCCCATCATGCTGAAATTGAGTAAGCCACTCATGTGAAGGGCAACAGGACACATAGATGTTCCCATGTGGATGAAGAACAGGTGAGGTTGTAAGAGCAGTATTGCAGGGAGGCTGGCATGAGAGAAGGATGTGTTCAGAAATAGGAATGCATTATAGACTTCACAACCCATGTCCTTTCCAGTGAATGAACTTGAAATATCTGTGGAAGAGGCACAAGGAATTATCTGAGCCCTATGAGGGCAGCTCTTAAAGTTGGGGACTTTGATAGGAAACCATGGGATTTACTGAGCAGTGTGGCCTGGAAAGATCAAATATTCAAAGTTCCTTTTGCATGGAACCACAGAACCTTCCCTTCAATAGAAATAATAAGTATAGGATTTATGTGGATTTCACTCTTTTGGTTTTTGTTTTAGTACTATTTTAAAGCAATACACATTTAATTGTGAAAAACCAACAAAGTACGAATAAACTTTAACCAAGCAACTTGTTTGATAAGGAGAGCAGAAATAGTTGCTCAGTGTCTCTGCGATACAGTTTATCCATTCCACTGTTGCTGGAGCTTTGAGTTGCTGTCAGTTTATGATCATTATAAATAATGCTGCTATGATCACCCCTTTACATGTTCTTTCATGGAAATATATACCAATTTCTGTGGAATATATACCAGGAGTTGAATGGCTGAGTCATAGGGCATGCATTTATTCAGCTTAGTAAACATAGGGAAATGGTTTTCTTAAGTGGTTGTACCAACTTCCACTCTCACTGGCAGTACAAGAGAATACTTATTGCTCTATATCCTCACCAGAAAAGAAAAGGTATTTTTCTTTTATTTCATTTTAGCAATTCTGTTGTTTGTGTAAAAGTATGTGAGTGAAAAAATGTTGCCTGCCATATCAGTAAACAAAAGATGTTGCAGCCATCAAGCCATCACATTACAGCCTCCCCAATAGTGAGCCCTGAGGCAACTCAGGATAGAAACAGAATTGCCTGCCATCAAGCCATCAGCAACTGCATCCACCCACCAACAGTGCATCCTCAGGAGATTCAGGATGAGATAGCACAGGATACTGGCCCCAGATAACTGAGGTACATTATCAAAGGAATGATCTCAATGAGCCCTGAAGTTTGCATCTTCCCATACATAGAAAAGTGCTAAATTCCTTTCCTTGAGATATCTGATTTTCTTTAACAGTAATTTTTTGATGTTCTGACTGCCTGGTCTTTGTTGCAAAAACTCCTATATGTCCTGGCTCCTCCTTTACGTCTTCAGAGCTGTCCCTCAGAGCTATCTGAGAGGCTGTGTCCCAGGGTTAAGTCCTCAGTTTTGTCTGCCAAATAAAACAATTCTCAACTTTTAAGTTGTGCATTTTTTCAGTTGACAGGTATCACCTTGTGGTTTTTACAGTTTCCCTAATGATTAATGAAGATTAATGTATTTTCATATGTTTATTTTCTATTCTACTGTGTTAGAGTTTAATGTTAAATTCAGAATACCACTGAATTCTAGTCTTCACTTGTACTATGAACCCTGGAACTGGTATTAGACAATCATAGACCCAGTAATTTGGCCATCTGATGTGCTCAGAGACAAATAGCTTAGAGTCTAATGCTCTTCCCACATTAGTATATAAGTTGCTTGGAATGCTACAGTTAAGGTAATTATATTCTCCAAATCCAAAATCAGAAAGCCAATAAGATGGTCATACCTGACGTTATAATTCATCCTTCCATGACTGAGGCAACCTGCCTCTTTCTGTGCCCCAAAACACCTGTCATCCCCAGTTTTCCTTCACTTACTCTCCCACCATACACACTGAAGTTTCATTGTCTAGGCATCCTATCTTTTCTGCTCTATTTGTTGTCTGAAGATAAGGCCTCCTTCCACACTGGTCTCTTTAGCCCAAGGCTAAAAAAAAGAAAGAAAACACTCATTTCCCTTTAAAAAAAAGAAAACACTCCTCTACTCCCTGTCCTCACTCTTTAAGCAGCTGACAGCTTTGCAAAATATCTAAATGGTTCTCATGCTATCCTGATTAGAGATGTGGTGGGTAAACTTGGGTCTATGGTCCTTTGAGGCCAGTACTCATATAAAAATGGCATACGGTTGTTTCCAATTTTTTATTAGTATAATCCCTTTATCCACCTGAATAATTTCCCCAAATAGGCTAGCAATAATTTCACTGTGCACCCCAGTCCATGAAAACAAGGATGGCAGAGCAGTTGTAACTGAAGTGAGGGCCGTGCACCTAGGCTCTTGCCCAGCCAGCACCTCTTCTTCCTTCTCAGTTTAGTGACCCCTGACACCCGCAGGGCTCCCTTATGAACTCTTTGGGAAGCCCTGTGTTGGGCGAGCCTTCCTCAGATGCAGGCCACCCATCGTGCTTCTGTACAGGTATCTGCCTGCATGGACTCTAATTTTGTGCTTGGCTTTCAAGCACTGCCAACAACGCATGCCCTCCTGCATCCTTGGTGTATCTCACAATCAGTTTTCTTATTTCATCAATTTACCTATCCCTAACCGTCACTTCCCATACACAGATACACACTCTGTTCCAACTCCCCATTTCTCTCAGGATTTTTCACAAGCCTTGGCTTCCTACTCTCTGCTAATCCACGTCTCTTCCCTGCTTTCTGGCCCAGCTCCCAACTCCCTTCTAGGAAAGAGACCTCTGCTACTGCCTTTAATGGAAAGCTTCTCAATACCTCAGAACACAACGGATTCTCTGTCTCAACACCTGTGTTTTCCCTTCTTTGAAAATGTTCTCAGACTAGGGTCTTCCTCATGACTGGGTTTTATTCTTTCAATAATCAGACAATCCACTTGGGTAGGGAACTTGGTGCCTCTTACTTTCATATTTTTGCTTCCCTGACCTAATATACCATCTTCAGGAGTTTTTTTCACTATTTTCTGCTTTGGATTGAACCCAGAGGAAGACAAAGCAAAGGAACCTGGGAAATTTTTCTCATAAATCAGGCTGAAGCCTGGTGACAGGACCTTCTAAAGACATACAGCTAAATTACCCTTCAGCATGTAAGCCTAAGTGGAAACGATTAGTGATCCTGCTTAAATGACCAGAGAAGAATGATGAGTGACTGCTGTTCACAGCACTCCCGCTATTTCCACTGTGATTACCCTGGAAATGATGGCCTCTTTCTTCAACACTGGGTGCATGCTGGCTCCTCCAGTCACTCCTCAATCACTTATGCAGTGTCCAGGCACTGTGCAAGGACCTCAGGTACAAAGAAAACTGAGGTCCCTTCCTAGGCAGCCTTATCACTCACACACCCACACACACACACGCACACCTCTATTCTTTCCATCTCAGTGGGATAAGGGCCAGTGGGTATTAGCAGCTCAAGGAGGTCACAAGGTGGTGGCCGTGAGATAGAAACCCATGCATCTCAGAGACAGGATACCCATTTGTGGATACGTAGGCCATGGTGTCATGCAGAGGTCAGGTTCAGTGCTGAGGAACACCTACAAGCCCCTGGGGCTCTCAAATTGCCATTTCTGAAGTCTTCGATGACAATTAAGGCAGTGATATCCACCCCACAAGGATGCTGAATTTGAAATAGTATTTCATGGAGGAGGTTGTGTGATACCTTCTACTTAAATCTGAGTCAGTTGTCAATGGAGAGTGGGCATCTGCACATCTGGACGGGGAAGGCTTGGAACATGTTAGGGGCTGAGTTAATGACCTTTTCTGGAAGGCCTTTCTGGTGATGTGAGGGAATGAAGGGAGGCCCATTTTGGAGCAAGGAGCTGCCTTCCTGGTGACCCACAGAAGAGGATAACTCCAGAGCTCTTTTGCACAACCCCATAAGGCCCTTTCTCTTGAAAAGGGCTTTCCCCTAGTTAGTTGCCAGGCTAGTTAGTTGCCAGGCTATAGTCTTTGAGACAGTTGCCAGGCTATAGTCTTTGAGACAAAGTGCCCCCATATTGTGTACTGATACTTCCATGAACCCAGATGATGATGATAAATTTTAAGCGTTAGGGGATAATCCTATCTCACTGGGGCACTTTGAAATCCCTACCTTCTATTTCATAACCTGTTTGTGCATTCTAAGATAAGAGACTCTTCTCCTCTTCCCCCTCCTCTTCCATTGGAATTGCTGGGTCATAGGTTACACATATGTTCAGCTTTAGTAGAGCCTGCCTAAAAGTTTTCCCAAATGTTTTTTTAATCACCATTTTATTTATTTATTTATTGGTTGCACATTGCAGCTTGCAGGGTCTTAATTCTCTGGCCAGGGATTGAACCTGTGCCCCCTGCAATGGAAGTGCTGAGTCTTAACCTGTGGACCACCAGGGAGTTCCCACCAAAGTGTTTTTTCTTCACAAATTTTTACAAATGTACCCTCCCACCAGCAATGTACTGCTTCACAGCAACCAGCAGGGTTGCTTCACATTCTCCGCAGCCTGAGTTATGTACTACCATTCTGGTGGTGTGAGTAGTGGTTGTAATTTTCATTCCCCTGATGATTAATGAAGTTGACCACATCTTCGTAAGAATACCATGCTGGCTCAATAACAATAGCCCTGTAAAAGTTCATGACATCTGGTAGTGTAAGTGCTCCAGCTTTATTCATATTTTTCAATATTGCTTTACCTACTCTTCATGTTTTGAATTTCTATATCAATTTTAGAAACATGTCAAATTCCACAAATTCAGTCAAAAAGGTTATCAGATTTTGAATAGGATTGTATTCAATCTGTAGATTAATGTAGAGAGAATTTATACTTTTACAATGTTGACACTTGTAATCCATGATTATAGTATACATCTCCATTTGTTTAGAATACTTGGTAGCCCCTAGTAAGTAAGCTCATCATAATTGGAACAGAATATTCCTATGATGCAAAAACTATAGTGATATCATTAACATTTAGATAAATCAAAGTCTTTACAATATGTAATTCTCATTGTCTTGAGATTTGGTGTTCATTCTTTAAAGCAGTAGTTCTCACACTTGAACACTCATTGGAATGCATGCTCTATGTAGAGGGCTTATTAAAACACAGGTATCCGGGCTCCAACTCCCAGAGTTTCTGATGCAGTATGTCAGGTCTGGGCCGAAGGATCTGCATCTCTCTAACAAGTTCTGAGGCAAGGTTAGTGTCACTACTTAGGGGACCATACTTAAAGAACCACTGCTTTAAAGAAAGGCAGAGAAAATACATTGGTCCAGAGCCTGTCCCGGGTGCCGAGGATGCAGAATGGTGTAATCATAGTCTCCTTGCTCCAGAGTCTCTCAGGCTAGTGTGGGAGACAACCCTGAAAACAGATGACTATAGTGCATCATAGGAAATGCCCTGTGAGTAGTTTTTACCTGTGAACTTGGGAGCTCAGGGAGGTTGGTTTTTTCCTAGGCAAATAAAAACAAAAAGAATAATGTTTAGCTGGATGAGTAAATCCCTATTGGGTAAATTTCAGCAAATTTTAAATGTGTGGCTGTGTTCATAGTGGGGAGAGATGAATATTTCAGTGTGAATATAAAGGTGAGAAATTGTTGTGAAATAAACTTTTGGCTTCCTTTTTCGTCTGCTCCTTCATGGGAATTTAAACAATTCAAACCATACGAGTGTGTCAGTGGTTTTTTATGACTGCTGTATTTCTATTGTTGACATTATAAAAAAAACATCATGGCTGTTTCAATTCAAAATGCTATTAGGAACTGAATCTTCATTAAGTAGAGGATAAATAGCTAAATGTTGGAGATAGTCTCTTTTTTTTTGATGAAAGTTCATAATAATGCAATTGACAAGGAAATTTAGTTATTTCTGAGATATACATTTTAAAGTAATAACTAGAATTATGACTTATAACATTATACCAGAACATATAAGATTTTTAGAAATTTCATGTAATGTCTGAAACATTTATATTAAAATATTTCCATACAAATAACCCAATGAAAGTTTAGTATTAGTTGTTTTGTTTGTTTGTTTGTTTATACTGCAGGTTCTTATTAGTCATCAATTTTATACACATCAGTGTATACATGTCAATCCCAATCGCCCAATTCAGCACACCACCATCCCCACCCCACCGCAGTTTTCCCTCCTTGGTGTCCATATATCTGTTCTCTACATCTGTGTCAGGAAATATTCTCTTAAATTTGTGTATATGTGTATGCTTTGCAGAAATGAAGCCACTTTCACCTTGATGTAGTAATTGGGTGATGATAGAATACCTGAAATTTTGTTTTATACCATTTTAAAGAGATTTCATGCTTCATTAGGTAATCCTTCCCTTTCTTTCTTACAAGCAGTAAAAATTCTCCTGTCCCCTGCAACATTTCAGGATGAGGGATGGGATGATTTGTCACTCACCATTAATCCTGACTCCTACACAGCAGTGGGCAGATATAGGCTGAAGGTTTGCTGGTCCCAGACTTGGCTGCAGACCAACATGGGTATCTTATCTCCCGGTATTTAAAAGCACTTGGGAGCTAATATCTAATGGGAATTTCTTAGTTTCAAGAGAGGATTTTTCAGAAGAGAGAAAAGCTATGAGCACCTATGGAGAGCTGCAAAAATGCCACAGTGAGGAAGTTGCTCAATAAAGTGAACATAAAACTGCAATTAGGTACTCTTGTTAATTTTGTTGTTGAATATTATTACCACAGTGAAATTTTATGCATTTTGTGGTAGTTGTAGGTACCAGCATCACAGAATGTAAAATTAGGCAGCTGAGCAAATGATGGGTTTTTTTTCCCCATTGGGGTATGTGCATATAAACTGCAGTAGTACTTTTTGAGATATATTAACAGAATGGCTCTGGGTAATTTCCTGTGTTTCCTGTTTTTGCTTTAATTGGAAAAGATATTGAGATACAAAAGTGATGACTGAGAGCCTCATCCACCAGGGGGCAGTCAGCAGAAGCAAGAAGAACTATAATCCTGCAGCCTGTGGAACAAAAACCACATTCACAGAAAGATAGACAAAATGAAAAGTCAGAGGGCTATGTACCAGATGAAGAAACAAGATAAGACCTCAGAAAAACAATTAAATGAAGTGGAGATAGGCAACCTTCCAGGAAAAGAATTCAGAAGAGTGATAGTGAAGATGATCCAGGACCTCAGAAAAAGAATGGAGGCAAAGATCGAGAAGATGCAAGAAATGTTTAACAAAGACCTAGAAGAATTAAAGAAAAAACACCTAGAAGAATTAAAGAACAAATGAACAGAGATGAACAATACAATAACTGAAATGAAAAATACACTAGAAGGAATCAAGAGCAGAATAACTGAGGCAGAAGAACGGATAAGTGACCTGGAAGACAGAATGGTGGAATTCACTGCTGCAGAGCAGAATAAAGAATAAAGAATAAAAAGAAATGAAGACAGCCTAAGAGACCTCTGGGACAACATTAAACGTACCAACATTCACGTTATAGGGGTCCCAGAAGGAGAAGAGAGAGAGAAAGGACCCGAGAAAATATTTGAAGAAATTATAGTCAAAAACTACCCTAACATGGGAAAGGAAATAGCCACCCAAGTCCAGGGAACACAGAGAGTCCCAGGCAGAATAAACCCAACAAGAAACATACAGAGACACATGGTAATCAAATTGACAAAAATTAAAGACAAAGAAAAATTATTAAAAGCAACAAGGGAAAAATGACACATAACATACAAGAGAACTCCCATAAGGTTAACAGGTGATTTCTCAACAGAAACTCTATAAGCCAGAAGGGAGTGTCATGATATATTTAAAGTGATGAAAGGGAAGAACATACAACCAAGATTACTCTACCCAGCAGGGATCTCATTCAGAGTCAATAGAGAAATCAAAAGCTTTACAGACAAGCAAAAGCTAAGAGAATTCAGCACCACCAAACCAGCTCTACAACAAATGCTAAAGGAATTTTCTAAGCGGGAAACACAAGAGAAGAAAAGGATCTACCAAAACAAACCCAAAACAATTAAGAAAATGGGAATAGGAACATACATATCAATAATTACCTCAAATGTAAATGGATTAAATGCTCCAACCAAAAGACATAGACTGGCTGAATGGATACAAAAACAAGACCCATATATATGCTGTCTACAGGAGACCCACTTCAGACCTAGGGACACATACAGACTGAAAGTGAGGGGATGGAAAAAGATATTCCATGCAAATGGAAATCAAAACAAAGCTGGAATAGCAATACTCATATCAGATAAAGTAGACTTTAAAATAAAGAATGTTACAAGAGACAAGGAAGGACACTACATAATGAGCAAGGGATCAATCCAAGAAGAAGGTATAACAATCATAAATATATATGCACCCATCATAGGAGCACCTCAATACATAAGGCAAATGCTAACAGCTATAAAAGAGGAAATCGACAGTAACACAATAATAGTGGGGGACTTTAACACCCCACTTTCACCAATGGACAGATCATCCAGGCAGAAAATTAATAAGGAAACACAAGCTTTAAATGACACAATAAACCAGATAGATTTAATTGATATTTATAGGACGTTCCATCTGAAAACAGCAGATTACACTTTCTTCTCAAATGCACACAGAACATTCTCCAGGATAATCACATCTTGGGTCACAAATCAAGCCTTGGTAAATTTAAGAAAACTGAAATCATATCAAGCATCTTTTCTGACCACAACGTTATGAGATTAGAAATAAATTACAGGCAAAAAACCATAAAAACCATAAACACATGGAGGCTAAACAATACCTTACTAAATAACCAAGAGATCACTGAAGAAATCAAAGAGGAAATCAAAAAATACCTAGAGACAAATGACAATGAAAACATGACAATCCAAAACCTATGGGATGTAGCAAAAGCAGTTCTAAGAGGAAAGCTTATAGCAATACAATCCTACCTCAAGAAACAAGAAAAATCTCAAATAAACAATCTAACCTTACACCTAAAGGAACTACAGAAAGAAGAACAAACAAAAACCAAAGTTAGTAGAAGGAAAGAAATCATAAAGATCAGAGCAGTAATAAATGAAATAGAAACAAAGAAAACAATAGCAAAGATCAATAAAACTAAAAGCTGGTTCTTTGGAAGATAAATAAAATTGATAAACCTTTAGCCAGACTCATCAAGAAAAAGGGAGAGGACTCAAATCAATAAAATTAGAAAGGAAAAAGGAGAAGTTACAACAGACACCGCAGAAATACCAAGCATCCTAAGAGACTACTAAACGCAACTCTATGCCAATGAAATGGACAAACTTGATAAAATGGACAAATTCTTAGAAAGGTGAAACCTTCCAAGACTGAACCAGGACGAAATAGAAAATATGAACAGACCAATCACAAGTAAAAAAATTGAAACTGTGATTAAAAATCTTCCAACAGACAAAAGTGCAGGACCAGACGGCTTCACAGGTGAATTCTATCAAACATTCAGAGAAGAGCTAACACCCATCCTTCTCAAACTCTTCCAAAAAATTGCAGAGGAAGGAACACTCCCAAACTCATTCTACGAGGCCACCATCACCCTGATACCAAAACCAGACAAAGATACTACAAAAAAAGAAAATTACAGAACAATATCACTGATGAATATAGATGCAAAAATCCTCAACAAAGTACTAGCAAACAGGATCCTACAACACATTAAAAGGATCATACACCATGATCAAGTGGGATTTATCCCCGGAATGCAAGGATTCCTCAGTACATGCAAATCAATCAATGTGATACACCATATTAAAACACTGAAGAATAAAAACCATATGATCATCTCAATAGATGCAGAAAAAGCTTTTGACAAAATTCAACACCCATTTATGTATGATAAAAACTCTCCAGAAAGTGGGCATAGAGGGAAACTACCTCAACATAATAAAGACCATATACAACAAACCCACAGCAAACATCATTCTCACTGGTGAAAACCTGAAAGCATCCTAAGATCAGGAACAAGACAAGGATGTCAACTCTGGCCACTACTATTCAACATAGTTTTGGAAGTCCTAGCCATGGCAATCAGAGAAGAAAAAGAAATAAAAGGAATACAAATTGGAAAAGAAGAATTAAAACTGTCACTGTTTGCAGATGACAGGATACTATACATAGATAATCCTAAAGATGCCACGAGAAAACTGCTAGAGCTAATCAGTGAATTTGGTAAAGTTGCAGGATACAAATTAATGCACGGGCTTCCCTGGTGGCACAGTGGTTGAGAGTCTGCCTGCTAATGCAGGGGACACGGGTTCGAGCCCTGGTCTGGGAGGATCCCATATGCTGTGGAGCAACTGGGCCTATGAGCCACGACTACTGAGCCTGTGCATCTGGAGCCTGTGCTCCGCAACAAGAGAGGCCGCGATAGTGAGAGGCCTGCACACCGCGATGAAGAGTGGCCTCCGCTTGCCACAACTAGAGAAAGCCTTCGCACAGAGACGAAGACCCAACACAGCCAAAAATAAATAAATAAATAAATTACTTAAAAAAAATTAATACACAGAAATTTCTTGCATTCCTGTATACTAACAACAAAAGATCAGAAAGAGAAATTAAGAAAACAATCCCATTCACCATTACAACAAAAAGAATAAAATACCTAGGAATAAACCTACCTAAGGAGGTAAAAGACCTGTACTCAGAAAACTATGACACTGATGAAAGAAATCAAAGATGACACAAACAGATGGAGAGATATACCATGTTCTTGGATTGGAAGAATCAACATTGTGAAAATGACTATACTACCCAAAGCAATCTACAGATTCAATGGAATCCTTATCAAATTACCAATGGCATTTTTTACAGAACTAGAACAAAAAATCATAAAATTTGTATGGAGACACAAAAGACCCCAAATAGCCAAAGCAATCTTGAGAAAGAAAAATGGAGCTGGAGGAATCAGACTCCCTGGCTTCAGACCATACTACAAAGCTACAGTAATCAAGACAGTATGGTACTGGCACAAAAACAGAAATATAGATCAATGGAACAGGATAGAAAGCCCAGAGATAAACCCACACACATATGGTCAACTAATCTATGACAAAGGAAGCAAGGACATACAATGGAGAAAAGACAGTCTCTTCAATAAGTGGTGCCAGGAAAACTGGACAGCTACATTTAAAAGAATGAAATTAGAACACTCCCTAACACCATACACAAAAATAAACTCAAAATGGATTAAGGACTTAAATGTAAGACCAGACACTATAAAACTCTTAGAGGAAAACATAGAAAGAACACCCTTTGACATAAACCACAGCATGATCTTTTTTGACCCACATCATAGAGTAAGGGAAATAAAGACAAAAATAAACAAATGGGACCTAATGAAACTTAAAAGCTTTTGCACAGCAAAGGAAACTACAAACAAGACGAAAAGACAACCCTCAGAATGGGAGAAAATGTTTGCAAACGAGTCAATGGACAAAGGATTAATCTCCAAAATATATAAACAGCTCATGCAGCTCAATATTAAAAAAACAAACAACCCAATCAAAAAATGGGCAGAATACCTAAGTAGCTATTACTCCAAAGAAGACATACAGATGGCCTAGAGGCTCATGAAAAACTGCTCAACATCACTAATTATTAGAGAAATGCAAATCAAATCTACAATGAGGTATCACCTCACACCGGTTAGAATGGGCATCATCAGAAAATCTACAAACAACAAATGCTGGAGAGGGTGTGGAGAAAAGGGAGCCCTCTTGCACTATTGGTGGGAATGTAAATTGATACAGCCACTATGGAGAACAGTATGGAGGTTCCTTAAGAAACTAAAAATAGAATTACCATATGACCCAGCAATCCCAGTACTGGGCATATATCCGGAGAAAACCATAATTCAAAAAGACACATGCACCCCAATGTTCATTGCAGCACTATTTACAATAGCCAGGTCATGGAAGCAACCTAAATGCCCATCGACAGATGAATGGATAAAGAAAATGAGGTACATACGTACAATGGAATATTACTCAGCCATAAAAAAGGAACAAAATTGGGTCATTTGTAGAGATGTGGATGGACCTAGAGACTGTCATACAGAGTGAAGTAAGTCAGAAAGAGAAAAACAAATGTCGTGTATTAACGCATATATGTGGAATCTAGAAAAATGGTACAGATGAACCTGTTTGCAAGGCAGAAATAGAGACAAAGATGTAGAGAACAAATGTATGGACACCAAGGGGGGAAAGTGGATGGGGGGGTGGTGGTGGGATGAATTGGGAGTTTGGGGTTGACATATATACACTAATACGTATAAAATTGATAACTAATAAGAACCTGCTGTATAAAAAAATAAAATTACAAAAAAATAAAGAACAGATTGAAAAAAATAGACAATAAATATTATTGGGCAAGGCATGTTTTGGATAAGGCACAAGCAACAAGAAACAGTGATTATTGAGAATTCATTTGAATAGAGTCAGAGCAAGGTGAGGGTGGACCATTTTGAGTTTTGCAGCAATCGTTTTGGTTATTGTTCTGTGGAGGGGATGGAATTTTCAGTTGGGATGTTAAATCATTATTGGTGATCTCTTTTGTTATAATACTAATTATTATTGTTTTATTTAAGGAACTATAGACCAGCATGGAGAAGGCCCACATTAAATTACATGAGGATGAGAACCAAGATTACAGGTCCAAAGGAAAGTGTTAAGAAGCTCTATGTCAAGGAATGGAGCAAATATATTTTGTGTATATAGTGTAGGCTTGCAGACACAGGAGTAAACAACCAGACCAAGTCTCTGCCCTCATTGAGCTTTTAGTCTATCTGGGAAAGCAGCCATTAAAGTAGTCATAGGGAGTGGTTAAAACTGAGATTAACATATATGTTAAAAGTACAGGGAACTATGAGAGAACATCACAGGTCTTGCCCTAGTGTAGGAGGATCAGGGAGAGCTTGTTTGAGCCAGTGGCAATTAAACTGAAAGTGGAAAGGTGAATATGAGAGTCAGGCAAAGAAGAGTGGACAAAGCAGTTGGCAGGTGCTCCTCAAGCTGAGAGCATAGTTCTTTGGAAGCTTTTGAGCCAGGAAGGACCTGGGCCTATAGGAGCTAGAATAAAAAACAATATTTTCATGGGTATGAAATGTACAGTGTGGGGAATATAGTCAATAACTATGTAACATCTTTGTATGGTGACATATAGTAAGTAGACAAATCATGGTGATCAGTTTGAAATGTAAAGAAATATCAAATCACTATGCTGTGTAACTGGAGCTAACATAGTGCTGTAGGTCAATTATATTTCAAAAACAAACAAACATAGAAAAAGAGATCAGATTTGTGGTTACAGGAAATTGGATGAAGTCAGTCAAAAGGTACAAACTTCAAGTTATAAGATAAATAGATAAATAAGTACTAGGGATGTAATGTACAACGTGATAAATATAATTAACTCTGCTGTAGGTTATATATGAAAGTTGTTATGAGAGTAAATCCTAAGAGTTCTTATCCCAAGAAAAAAAATTTTCCTTTTTTTTTCCTATTTAACTTTGTACCTATATGAGATGATGGATGTTCACTAAACTTGTGATAATCACTTAATGATGTATGTAACTCAAATAATTTTGCTGTATACCTTAAACTTATACAGTGCTGTATGTCAATTTTATCTCAATAAAACTGGAAGGAAAAAAGCAATACATTCAGTATGATTAGAGCATAGTGAGTAGGAGGGAGAGTGGTAATAGAAAACATGGGAGAGATAGGCCAGGCATGATCCTTCAAAACCATGTTGGATATGTCAAGAGTTTGAGACTTCATCATGAGATCAATGGGTAGGCAAAGGAGTGCCATGGTTAGATTCATATTGTTGGAAGATCACTCTGGTTTCTGTGTGAAGGATGGATTGATAGGATGCAAAAATGGATTCAAAAAGACCAGCTGGAAGAGTATTGTAATCATTCAGGAAACAGATAATAGTGACTTGGCGAGGGTAGTGATAAGGGAGGTGTAAAGAGGTGGATAGGGGCAAGAAATCTTTAGGAGGAATAGCTGATAAGACTTGATGTGGTAGACATGGAGATGTATGTCCCAGATCTCCTTTCAAGGAAGGACTTAATGCCCAGCCACAGGGAGTGTTGTCAGTAGACAGCATCCACATATCTGTTCCTTCAGAGTCTGGCTCAGCTGCAGAAAGCCACCATGCCTGAGATCACACCCTTCCCCTGGTAGCCCACATCTGACTGAGCAAGAAAGAGGTATAAAGGTCTGGTTATTTGGGTCCAACAGGGGGCACTCTGATGGGCTATATTTGCCCAAGGCTTTGTTGGACTTGCACTACAGTTTAACTTATCCCTGTACCCAATCCTGCTTTCTTCCCTTTACCTTCACAGGGAATGATCTATAATCAACATAGATCTTCAATGCAATCTTGCATCTTCAACGCAACCTCAAGCTCTGTTTCCAGTAAGCCCAAGCTATGACTGTTGGAACTAGAAGTGGAGTGCTCTGATAAAGCAAGTGATGAGATGGGATTTGGAGCTGGATCACTCACCATCTAGCTTGCAATGAGAACCCCATCATTGATGACAGGTGGAGCACAGCCACCTTCTGGAACAAGGTGGTGGTTCAGTTATTAAAACGTTCATTAGTAGTAAACTAGGAGTGTATACCAATGGAAGGGGATGTGGTAGCAGGCATATTAGTTGTTTGAGACTTACGGATATAATAGTAATTTTAAAGATAAAGGGATTAGATGGCTATTGGTAAGCATCATTGGTAACCATCAGAAAGATAATGAGCAATTGAGAGTAACAGGCAACTTAAAGCCAAACATGAAAACCAGAAGCATCTTTGGTATAATACAAAGAAATTCTCATCTTTTGTAGTGATAGGCAGAGAAAGCCAAGTAGAACAAGCCCAGGACTTAATAGTCAGAGCGGCTAAACCTCAAAGACAGTAAAACTCCAACTAAGGCAGGACTGAGACTCTGACCCGTGGGATAGGCACCTCTGCTCCTGATCACTAGACTTATAACTAGAGTTAAGACATTGCATAACCCATCTGGGGCATAATCTAATTTACTAGGAAGGAAAGGGAATATACCCCAAATGGACTGCAAAGCCTAGCCTGTATATACTGAAAGGAGTTGGGGGAGTATGGATAGGACCATATTACAAGGGTGCTTGATCAAGGGGCCATAACTTAAACTTATATAAGCAAGAATTTGTCCACTTGGGAGTGTTCTCCTACAATACAAGACTTACTGCTAATGACACCAGTAGATAGTGCAAACTCATTAGTAGGATGGCTCCCAGAAACATTGAAAACATAATGACTCTTGCTAAGTGAAATTGAAATGCCAGAATTGTTGTGGGATATAACGAAGGAAGGGATTAAAGGGCTCAGGGATATGAACATGCCCCCTCCCATGATTACATTCCATGCAAAAACTCAGAGGACACACCATTTACTGAGGCCATAAAAAATACACTGCTGAGGGAGGTAGTGGAATCACTAATAAGTTTCATAGTGACTCTCTTCTGTCGACATAGATGACTGTAGGAGATTCTGTTAAAGAGATTGTCTTGTTGATAACGTTGGAAATATAAGACCCTGAAACAACAGAGGCAGGGTGGCAATGCTTAGCTGCCAGAAGTCAAGGGTTCACATTACCATAATGATAGTTAAGGTCACAAAGGCATCCAGGGAGCTCTAACATGTAAAGAGTTATGGAGATGATTAATAGAACATGATCTCCTTAAGGGAAAATAGATGGAGAGTTGACAAGGTTACTACTCAGCTTTTGCCAGCAGAATAAATCAAGTATGGATAACCAGGACGCTGATGGCAGTCACTCAAATAAAAAAGGCAACAACACTTGGCCAGTTTCTACACCTAAATCAGTTTTTAGACCCTTAAACACACTGACTAAAGAGGACATCATGTCCCTACAACAACATGGCAAGTATACACAGTAAGGACTCTTCCTGTCTTTCCCCAAAGGGACCTATGGTCATCTATTCAGATACCTGTTCACTGAGGAAAGAGGAATACTCAGACACTTAAAGGATTATTGGACACAGAGTCTGTGTTGACATTGATACCTGGAGATCTGCAATGTCATCACAGCCCCGCTGTTAGAGTGGGGCATAGAGGAACCAATAAATGGAGTCCTAGCCAAGGTATAGTTTCAGTGGGTACTTGGATCTGAAGATTCACACAGTGGTAATCTCCCAGATCCCAAATGTAAAATTGGGATAGATATACTTGGCATTTGTCATTATCTCTACATTGGGTCCTTGTCTATGTGGGAGGCCAAATGTAAGCCTCTGAAACTGCTCCCTTACCCTAGCCAGGATAGTAAATTGAACATTATCACATCCCTGGGAAATAGTGGAGAATGTGAAATCCTTAAGACTCTCAGGAATATAAGGGTGATGGATCCTATCATATTTTTGATTTAATTCACCAGGCTGTCCGCTACAAAACCAGATGGATCCTGGAGGATGATTGTAGTCTACTGTAAACTCAATCTTATGTCATAGCCTGGATAACAGCCATCTTGCTGGACATAGTATCATCGTTAGAGCAGATGAATGTGCACATGGCATGCAGCCATTGATGTGGTAAAAAAAAATTCTTTTATATTCCAATAAGAAAAGAGATCATAAAAATTGCAATCTCATGGAAAGGACAACAATATTTGTGCCAGCTGAGTTTTTCAAGAAGCAGATACTGAAATGGAATTAGAAGTGCAAAAGATTTATGGGAAGGTGCACTTGTGAAAGTAAATTGAGCAAAGGATGTCCTTAGACCATAATGGAGAACTAAGAAAGTCTCTGCTAACCCAACAGGGAGATAGGAAACAAAGTTACTTATTATATTAGTCTCCTGCTGTGCAACAAGACCATGCTGTAGTGCAAGCAGTTCTGCTACTTTGGCCATATGATTCAGTAGACTCTATGGTGTCTGAGGTGTAAGCAGTGGGAAAATATGCAGTTTGGAGCTTATGGTAAGCCCCAGTGAAGAACCACAAGACAGGTCCCTGGGATTCTGAGTCAGGGCCATGCCATAGTGTGGTGGCCCCCAAGCTGTAAGCTTATTCAGCTTTCTGCTTTCCGGAGAACTGCTTGTCTCTTTCTTGGTATGCACTCCTGACGCTGCGGTATTGAGCGTAAAAAAGGAAAATGGCTTGCGGCCAGTTTCGTTCCAGGTGCCTGCTCTGGATCTAAGAGCCCCTGGTTGTTCCCCAGAAGAAGGACGTGCTGCCCTGAGGGGCAAGTCTGTATCTCCAAAGAATGGCCCATAAGGCATGCTGACGCATAGATAGTGGCGCATAGATAGTGGCGCATAGATAGTGGCGCATAGATAGTGGCGACAGAATTATGTGGAAATACAAGGTTTACTGATTTATTGTCTAATATTCGTTCCGTACTAAACTTATATATACATTCATGCTCTTTGAATAAACTTGCCTTGCAACCATCAGTTGTCTTGGCCCTTCTGACCCCATACTGGTGCTTTTCAGTTCCTTACCCCTCACCGCCAGGAACTTCTAGCTTTCTGCAGCCGGTCTGCGGCAAGTGGCGCCCGAACAGGGACCTGAGTGCGTGAGGCATTTCGGAAGATTTCAGGTAAGTAGAACTCTCGAGTGAGATAGTGTGGCCACAAGAAATAATTTCGTTTTTAGGACGGTAACTCGAGAAAGAGTCAGAAGTAAAATAATATGGGACAAAAGGGCTCTAAGGAGCGTGATTTATTTGCTCAGGTTTTGCTTTCAATGTTAAAAGCCCGTGGAACTAAGGTAACTACCTCACAACTTCTGGAATTTTTGCAATTAGTATATGATGCTTGTCCTTGGTTGCCTGAAGGAGGATCAGTGGACTTAGCAATTTGGACTCGTGTAGGAGATGAGTTATCTAAATATCATGAAGCACATGGACCATCTTCTGTTTCAGTTTCCATTTTTAGCTTGTGGAATTTAATAAGAGATTGTTTTAATCCAATTTATGATTCAGTTCCAAAATTAACAGCTAAATCTGTAGAACATATTGCTGCAGTAGCTACTGCTCCTCCGTTGCCACCGAGGATAAAGAGTGTTAATTCACTTGATGATGATGACTTTTCTTTTGATTTAGCGGGTGAAGAAGCCAAATATGAGGCTGAAAAATATCCTGATGAAAATATTCTTCCGCGGTTACAGCAATTACATGTCTCTGTCCCTATCCCTCCTAAGCTTAGTCCTTTACAACAAGCAGTACGGGGAGCTCTTAATAGAGGGGAGGATCCTTTATTCTGCTGCCCGGTGGTGGAATGACCCAATCCTCAAAATCCACAACAAAATAATCGGGAATATCAGCCTCTCTCCTTTAAGGTTTTGAAAGATTTAAAAGCAACCTGTGCACAATATGGGCCTATAGCCCCTTTCACTATTACTATGTTGGATACTATTGCAACAGAAGCATTGCCTCCAGCAGACTGGAAATCTATTGCTCGTGCTTGTCTCACTGGTGGCGACTATTTACTTTGGAAATCAGAATATTATGAAAAGGCTGCTGAACAAGCTGAAAGAAATACTGCACATAATGTGCTAGTAAATTATGAGATGTTGATTGGGAAAGGACAACATCAGTTATTACAGGATCAATTAGCTTTCCCTTTTGTGGCTTATGCTCAGATCAATCATATAGCTCTACATGCATGGAAACATTTACCTGCCTCCACTAGGACTGAAGACCTTGCTAAAATAAGGCAAGGGGCAGATGAACCTTATGCTGATTTTGTGGCTAGATTATTACAGGCTGTTAATAGAATTATTTCTGATGGTCCTTCTGGAGCAATTATCGTCAAACAATTGGCTTTCGAAAATGCTAATAATATTTGTCAAGCAGCTATACGTCCATGGAAAAGGAAAGGGAATTTAGAGGATTATATGCGAGTTTGTTCTGATATTGGATCATCTTACTTACAGGGAGCAGCTATAGCTGCAGCCCTAACTAAGGCAGGATTTGGGCCAAATGCTAAAAGTAAAAACTGTTTTAAATGTGGGAAACCAGGTCATTTTGCAAAAAATTGTACTGTTGATACTCCTAATATGCCTGTCGTAAATTCTGTGCCTCAAGGTAAATCTCCTCCTCCCACAATTTGTCCCCGATGCCAAAGAGGACGGCATTGGGCTAAAGAATGTCGATCAGTGACTCATAAAGATGGAACTCCCTTGTCGGGAAACTTCCGGAGGGGCCTGCTCCGGCCCCATCAAACAATTGGAGCAATGTCAATAATCCCCCCACAACCTGCTCCACCGCCTCCAGCTCAGACCTTTGTTCCTCAGGGAATGGAATCTCCTCCCTTCAAAGGGCCACGCCAAATAGTGCAGGACTGGACCTCTGTGCCTCCACCCAATTCTTATTAACCTCGGATATGGGACCCCAAGCCCTTCCTACGGGAACTTTTGGGCCTTTACCCCAGGGAACGGTTGGTATAATCCTTGGAAGAAGTAGTATGTCTATGAAAGGCTTAACTATTATTCCTGGGGTGATTGATGCTGATTATGAAGGGGAATTAAAGGTTATGGTTCAAACATCAAAAGGATCTTTTCTTATCACGCCCGGTATGCGAATAGCTCAGCTTCTATTAATTCCATATATACCAGAAGGAAAAATTTTACAACATAACAAAAGAGGAACTGGGGCTTTCAGTTCCTCTGATGCAGTTTACTGGATTCAACAAATTGGTAGGGAAAGACCATAATTGGTATTAAAAATAAATGGAAGGCCTTTTTCTGGGTTATTAGATACTGGTGCTGATGTTTCTGTTATTTCGTTTATACATTGGCCAAAAAATTGGCCCGTGCACCAAACCATTACACAGTTGCAAGGTATTGGCCAATCTAATTCTCCACAACAAAGTTCGCAATACCTACATTGGCAGGATACTGAAGGTAATCAAGGAATATTCAAACCCTACGTATTGCCCGGATTGCCAGTTAACCTTTGGGGAAGAGATATATTACAACAAATGGGAATCCTATTGCTTAGTCCCAACCCTACTGTAACTAATATATTGTTAAATCAAGGGTATGATCCTAGGAATGGTTTGGGAAAAAATCAACAGGGAAATAAATTACCCTTACAGACTGATAATAAACCGGATAAAACAGGCTTGGGTTTTTTCTAGGGGCCTTGGATTCTCCTCCACCACATGCTGACCCTATAACTTGGATTTCTGATAATCCTGTCTGGGTGGACCAATGGCCCCTTTCTAAGGAGAAATTAATGGCGGCCCATAATATAATTAATGAACAGCTTGCTTTGGGCAGACTAGAAAAGTCTAATAGCCCTTGGAATACTCCTATATTTGTTATAAAGAAAAAATCGGGAAAATATCGTTTATTGCAAGATTTACGTGCTGTTAATCAAACTATGGTAATTATGGGAGCTCTGCAACCAGGTTTGCCTTCTCCTGCAGCCATACCTAAAAATTATATGATTATTATTATTGATCTTAACGATTGCTTTTTTACTATTCCTCTATTTCCGGCTGATAAGTTGCGATTTGCTTTTAGCTTACCCTCTTTAAATTTTATAGAACCTATGCAACGTTATCAATGGAAAATGCTGCCTCAGGGTATGGCTAATAGTCCTACTTTATGTCAACAGTTTGTAGCTCAAGTTATTGCCCCTGTTCGTAAACAGTTCCCTCAGATATATTTTATTCATTATATGGATGACTTATTACTTGCTTATTCTGATAAACATATTTTACTTAAGGCTTATAATTCCCTTCAAAGTCATTTGTCACGATCAGGACTAGTCATTGCTGCTGACAAAGTACAGATGAACCCACCTTTCTCATATCTTGGTAAGTATATCACAAATTATAATATTACACCTCAGAAGATAGAGATACGGACTGACGTTCTTAAAACTTTAAATGATTTTCAAAAGTTATTAGGAGATATTAATTGGCTGCGACCTTCTTTAAAATTAACTACGGGTCAGTTACAGCCTCTTTTTAATATCCTAAAGGGAAGTCCTGATCCTTCTTCCCCTCGTATTTTAACTTCTGAAGCTCAACAAGCACTCAAGCTTGTAAACAAAGCAATACAATCTGCTCAGCTAACTAGAATTGAGCCTTCTTTACCTATACTATTAATAATCTGTGCTACGTCACATACCCCTACCGCCTTATTATGGAAAGAAACAGGAATTCTTGAATGGATTCATATGAAAAATACGCCTAATAAAGTCATTACACCTTATTATGAGTTAATAGCAACCCTTGTTCAATTGGGTCGTAGAAGAAATATTCAGTTGGTAGGATATGAACCAAATTCTATTATTATACCTTATACTACTTATCAATATTCTTGGCTATTATTTGTCTCTGATTTTTGGGCTCTTGCTTTTGCTGGATATTCAGGAATTATTGATAATCATTATCCTTCTAATAAGCTCCTTCATTTTGCTACTCAACATCTATTTATTTTTCCTAAAACTATCTGTTCAACTCCTATTCTCAATGCCCCAAATGTTTTTACTGATGGTTCTGCCAATGGCATCGCTGTTGTTATTTCTGATGACTTACTTCATAAAGAACAAACAGATCATACCTCTGCCCAACGAGTTGAATTACATGCGATTTCCTTGGCTTTTCAAATCTTTTCACATTGTTCTTTTCATCTCTATACGGATAGCCATTATTTGGTTACTATTTTGCATAACATAGAAACTGCTATAATTGGCAATACTGTTGATTCTCAATTGTTTCAGACTTTCTTTCAACTACAAAAGATTATTCGTCAGCATGACTTTCCTGTAGCCATATTACATATTCGAGCCCATTCAGGTCTCCCTGGCCCACTGTCTTTGGGAAATCAATTGGCTGACGAAAATACAAAGATTATAGCCTTAAGTTTATCTCAACCTCAGGATCTTGCTACACAATCACATAATTTACATCATCAATCTGCTGCTATGCTTCAAAAACAATTCTCTATTTCTAGAGAAACAGCCCGATACATTGTTAAGTCCTGCTCTAAATGTTTACCCCACCTTCCTGTTCCACAATTTGGAGTCAATCCTCGGGGTTTACTCCCTCATCATCTTTGGCAAATGGATGTTACTCATATTCCCTTTTTTGGTAAATTACAATTTGTTCATGTAACTGTTGATACTTACTCTAATTTTATATGTGCTACGCCTTTGGCTGGGGAATCTACTAAATATGTAATTACTCATTTATTTCATTGTTTTGCATCTATGGGAATTCCTAAAGCTTTAAAAACAGATAATGCTCCAGGATATACGAGTAAAGCTTTTGCCAATTTTTGTGCAACTTTCCATATTTCACATAAAACAGGCATTCCCTACAATCCTCAGGGTCAAGGCATTGTAGAACGTGCCAACCAAAAATTAAAAATTACATTACAAAAAATAAAAAAGGGGGAATATGATAGATCTCCTCAGATTATGCTTAATCATGCTTTATTTATTTTAAATTTTTTAACTTTAGATGCATTTAGTCACACGCCTTATGAACGATTGTTTACAGGTCTTTCTGGAACCCCTCCTGAAAAAGCGCTTGTTAAATGGAAAGATCCCATGACTAACCTTTGGCATGGACCAGACCCTGTTTTAGTATGGGGCCGAGGCCATGTTTGTGTTTTC
This sequence comes from Balaenoptera physalus, assembly GCF_965194825.1. NCBI lineage: Eukaryota > Metazoa > Chordata > Mammalia > Artiodactyla > Balaenopteridae > Balaenoptera > Balaenoptera physalus. The sequence goes on from NC_138903.1 coordinate 45,110,451, forward strand.
CCTAGGGAGACAGACTCTCCTCGGTGGCTCCCGGAGCGCTTGGTTCGACATTATCATGCCATCACCAATAAACATCCTGACTCGAAGAATGCGTCGCCTGAGGCTCTCGCAATCGACCACAGCACACCCCAACCGGTTCCCCCGGCGGACGAGAAGAATGCGGCGACGGAGTAGGAGACAACTTGTCAGGGAGGCGAGGGGAGATCGAAATCAAATTACTTGGTATCAATTGCAATAATGTTTAGTATTTCAAGCACGTAGGATTATGGAGGAGAGTGCTCATCCTCGCTCTCCTCTTACCTTTTTTTTTTTAGCCATGATAGCTGTATTGGCAGCCCCACCTATAGAGGCTAAATCTTATTGGGCTTATGTACCCGATCCTCCTTTATTACAACCTGTTACATGGTCTGAAGCTGACCTTCCAATTTTCTATAATGATTCTACTTTTGGAAGAGTGCTAGGAAATTTGCCTATTACTAATACTTCTGTTAATTACTCTAATTGGTTTAATACTCCCCCTGTTTGTTTAAGTCCTATGAGTACCAATTCGGGTTGTGTTAAGGTTGTTGCTTTAGAACATGCTATTTCTTACCAAACCACTGTAAATTCTCAATTTTTTACTCATTTACGTAAAAATTATAAAGCTGTGGGATCTAATATTTGTCTTCCTTGCAAACAGACTGTTTCTAGACGAGAAGATTTATCCACCTTTGTATTTTGGTATAAGGATAACGTTCCCATTCACATGAATGCTAGAGTAACTAAGCTTGCTTCTAATACTTCGTTGGATCATTCTCTATGCATATATCGCTTGAGGATTGAAGATACTGGACATTATTTGTGTATTGAAACTACCATAGGTAATCAAGGGACGTTATTAGCTGGACATCAAATTACGGCCGTAAAGACTGTCACAGGACTACAATTTCCTGCTTTTATGTCTTCTGAATTCCCGCAGTTTGATTTTCCTGTTTGTAATGATACATGGACTAAAGCCTCTGTCTGGTGTACTTTAGATTATGATAATGGCACCATACTAGTTTCTTCTGTCCCCGTTAATAATAACAGCCTTGTTTTTTACAAGCAATGGGAATTCTGGAAACTTGCCTTATCCTTTTCTTATAGACCGGTGATTACTTGCGTCGCTCCTCCTTATGCTTTATTGATTGGAGATTTAATTGTAGAAGACACTATGAATCCTATAGGTTATAATATTACTTGTGTTAATTGTATCTTTAGTAGTTGTGTTTTGCCCGTTAAAGGATCTACATCTGTTATGATTATGAAGCAACCTTCTTATATTATGTTACCTATTAATTTGTCTGAACCATGGTATCATAACACTGGCATGCAAGCCTGGCTGGAATTGACTGAAGCATTAAAACGACCAAAGAGATTTATAGGTGTTCTAATATGTGCAATCCTAGCCTTAGCAGCTTTAACTGCTACTGTGGCCACTGCTGGGATTGCTCTTTCACAAACTATTCACCAGGCTCATTATGTTAATCAGTTATCTAAAAATACTAGTGTAGCATTAGCCCTACAAAGTCATATTGATACCCAACTAAAAACGGAAGTAGATGAATTAAAAAATGTTCTAATAGGAATAGGGGATCCAAGTTATGGCTTTAAAATTAAAAATGCGTTTGATTTGTCATGCCAAATATACCTGGATTTGTGTAACTCAACATTTATATAATGATTCACAATGGGATTGGGAAAAAGTAAAAATGCATATATTAAGTGTATGGACTGATGGACACATTAGCCTTGATATTCAAAAGTTAAATGCCGAAATACAAGCTATTCAAGAGGCCCACCTGGACGAAGATGGACCCCAGAATTTGATTCAAGGATTATTAGATCAACTACAAGGGCTAAATCCGATACAATGGATTCATGGAGGGCTCTCAGGCCTGATATCAATTGGTGTACTACTTTTATTGGTGATCAGTTTATTACCTTGTGTTGTTAGATTTGTAATGGGGCGCTTCGCTGTCTTGCGTCAGGATGTTCATGGCTTAAAACTATATTATCAAGCTTTAAAAAATAATAAAAAAGGGGGAAATATGGTGGCCCCCAAGCTGTAAGCTTATTCAGCTTTCTGCTTTCCGGAGAACTGCTTGTCTCTTTCTTGGTATGCACTCCTGACGCTGCGGTATTGAGCGTAAAAAAGGAAAATGGCTTGCGGCCAGTTTCGTTCCAGGTGTCTGCTCTGGATCTAAGAGCCCCTGATTGTTCCCCAGAAGAAGGACGTGCTGCCCTGAGGGGGAAGTCTGTATCTCCAAAGAATGGCCCATAAGGCATGCTGACGCATAGATAGTGGTGCATAGATAGTGGTGCATAGATAGTGGCGACAGAATTATGTGGAAATACAAGGTTTACTGATTTGTTGTTTAGTATTCGTTCCATACTAAACCTATATATACATTCATGCTCTTTGAATAAACTTGCCTTGCAACCATCAGTTGTCTTGGCCCTTCTGACCCCATACTGGTGCTTTTCAGTTCCTTACCCCTCACCGCCAGGAACTTCTAGCTTTCTGCAGCCGGTCTGCGGCACCATAGGCAACGGAGAATTATTTGCCTTTTAAGAAACAACTCATGGGGCTTCCCTGGTGGCGCAGTGGTTGAGAATCTGCCTGCTAATGCAGGGGACACGGGTTCGAGCCCTGGTCTGGGAAGATCCCACATGCCGCGGAGCGGCTGGGCCCGTGAGCCACAATTGCTGAGCCTGCGCATCTGGAGCCTGTGCTCCGCAACAGGAGAGGCCACGATGGTGAGAGGCCCGCGCACCGCGATGAAGAGTGGCTCCCACTTGCCGCAACTGGAGAGAGCCCTCGCACAGAAACGAAGACCCAACACAGCCATAAATAAATAAATAAAATTAAAAAGAAAAAGTAATCATTAAAAAAAAAACTGATTATTAAAAAAAAAAAAAAAAAAAAAGAAACAACTCATGGTATGTCACTGGGCCCCGGTAGAGATGAAAGACTTGACCATGGGCTACCAAGTGACAATGTGGCCAGAAATGCCCATCACTAGCTAAGCTCTATTAGAATCACTAAGTCTTAAGGTCAGGAAGGTCTAGAAGCAATCTGTCATAAATTGGAAATGGTATATCTAGGATTGAGCTCACGCAAGACCAGTATGTTTCATAAGCAGGTGACCCAGAACCTCATTTCACCATACTTGCAACAGTGCTCCTTTCTAGGCTCACATCTATGCTCACATGGGAAGCCCTGTATCAAAAGCTGAAGAAGGAGGCACAATCCTGAGCTTGGTTTATAGGTGGGTTGGATTAGTATGTGGTATGTGAGTGCACGCTAAAAATGGATGGGAGGTGCATAACAGTCACTTTCAGGAGTGTCCTAAGAAGAAAGAATAGAGGTAAAATCCAACCAGTGGGCAGAGCTTCAGGGAGTACACCTGACCATCCACTTTGTGTGGAAAGAGAAGTAGCCTGAGGTTAGAATATATTGACACATGACAGTGGTGAATGTTCTAGTTGGCTGGTCAGGGTCCTGAAAAGAAAAAGATTAGAAGATTGGTGACAAGGAATTCTGGGGTTTGAGGAATGTAGATGGATATAGGGGAACGTACATGAAATGTACAACTCTTGGTATCACAGGTTAACACAAACCACAGAGCATCCACCATACAAGAGGCACTAAACAACCAAGTGGACAAAAGACATCAGCTAGCCTCTTGCATCAGCCGTCTCAGTGCCTGTACAATGGACATATGAATGCAGTGGCCATGATGGCAGGGATGGAGGCTATTAATGACCTCTAATCTATCAATGCTTATCTAGCTAATGTCACCTCTGACTATCCAACTGGCCAGTAAGACTCCAGTGTCATACAGATGGTCAACAGGCACATGAAAACATGCTCAACATCACTAATTATTAGAGAAATGCAAATCAAAACTACAATGAGGTACCACCTCTCACTGGTCAGAATGGCCATCATTTAAAAATCTACAAGTAACAAATGCTAGAAAGGGTGTGGAGAAAAGGGAACCCTCCTACACTGTTGGTGGGAATGTACATTGGTGCAGCCACTATGGAAAACAGTATAGAAGTTCCTCAAAAAACTAAAAATAGAGTTGCCATATGATCCAGCAATCCCACTCCTGGGTATACATCTGGACAAAACTATAATTCAAAAAGATACACACACCCCTATGTTCATAGCAGCACTATTCACAATAGCCAAGACATGTAAGCAACCTAAATGTACATCCACAGATGAATGGATAAAGAAGTTGTGGTACATATATACAATGGAAAACTACTCAGTTATAAAAAAGAATGAAGTAATGCCATTTGCAGCAACATGGATGGACCTAGAGATTAACATACTAAGTGAAGTAAGTCAGACAGAGAAAGACAAATACCATATGATATCACTTATATGTGGAATCTAAAATATGACACAAATGAACTTATCTACAAAACAGAAACAGACTCACACACATAAAGAAGAGATGTGTGGTTGCCAAGGGGGAGGGATGTGGGGGAGGGATAGATTGGGAGTTTGGGATTAGCAGATGCAAACTATTATACATAGAATGGATAAAAAACAAGGTCCTACTGTATAGCACAGGGAACTATATTAAATATCCTTGATAAACCATAATGGAAAAGAATATGAAAAAGAATGTGTGTGTGTGTGTGTGTGTGTATAATTGAATCATTTTGCTGTACAGCAGAAGTTAACACATTGTAAATCAACTATACTTCAGTAAAATATATTTTTTAAAAAGAGACTCCAATGTCAAACCCCCAATATAGCACCATTCTTTAAGGAAATCAAATGGTCATTTGGTGGCAAATTGGCTACATTGGCTCCCTTCCATCCTGGAAGGGCCAATAGTTCACTCTCATATGAAAAAATACATATTCTGGGAATGGGTTTAAATTTCCTGCCCAAAGGGCTTTAGTCAGCACTTAATAGTACTTATTGAGCTTAATAGAGCATTTAATCAATGAGTGTGGCATCTCAGTAATCATAACATCTGACTAGGATGAGGTATGTGTACTGAGCGCATAATGTAAACTCATAGACATATATTTATTTAGTAATAGAAAACATGGGAGTTCTTGATCATCCATGGAGTGCAAACTGAAGAGAGAAGAGGAGTCAGATCTATCTTCTGCAGTTAAATGTTGGTTAGGGGAAGCAGAGCTGTAAAATGAGAGGAGAAATATTAGTCAGAAGTAGAATTACATCTAGGTGTATGGAAATCAAGCAACTGAATATTTGTAGAAGGAGGGAGTGGTCGATACAGTTGAGATGGGCAAAGCAAAGCTTGGCCCTAAAAGGTGTCCAGTTGATTTAACAACATGGAGGCCAGTAAGGACCTTGGTAAGTACAATTTCAGTGGAGTGCTGAAGCTAAAACTTATTTTGCCGTGGATTGAAGAGGATTAGGAGGTGAGAAAATAGAAATAGTGTGGGTAACAATCTCAATAGTTACAGAACTTTGAATATTTATTATTGATAAATAACTTTTGGAAGAGAATGTTCTTAACTATATAAAAAATTGAATGTATCAAAAGATATACCAATCACTGTACTTAATATCCAAAACAATTGTGACCACAATTGCCATTACCATTCATTAGTATTGGACATCTTGGCAATTAATAAGTCTATATATAAAAGATATGAATTTATTTTCTATGTAGGTGATCCAAATGAAGCCACCAATAAACTTTTAGAGCTAGTAAGGAAATTAAACAACCTAGGAAGACTACTGTGTCATCATACAAATAGCAAGTGTTGTTCTATACACTTGTAACGGTCAAAAATCCATAAATTATATTTAAACAATCATATAGGAAATATGCCAGAACAACAAGAAAAGCATAAAACATTACTGAAGGCTGTAAAAAAAGATACATACATATATATATATATATATATATACATACATATATATATATATATATAATAGATTGAGAAATATACCATGTGTCTTGAGATGGATTGATATTTCAAATTAATCCATTAGTTCAAGACAATCCTAAACAATATACCAACAATTAAAAAAAATAACTTTAAAAAAGAAACCTAAGAAGACAATTTAAAAATTTTTCTGTCATAAAAAACAGACAAGAAGAGAAGACAATCTGAAAAAAAAGTTAAATACTGTGGGTAGTTTGACAACAAGGGATCAAAGCTCTAGTAATTCTAAAAAGAGTACAGTAATGGTCTGTTAATAGAAAATTGCATCAATGGGAGAAAAGAGAGGTGTCAGAAGCAGACTCATTAGATATGGAAATTTGTTTTTGAGAAACATGGCATTTTAACTCAATGGGGAAAAGTAGGAATATTTTATTGTAATGGGAAATAGGTTATTCACTTGGGGAAAAAGTGTGCTTATCTCTCATATAATTCACAAAAATAAAACCAAGATAGGTTAAATACCTAAATGTAAAATCAAAACTATAAACATTTTTTTTCTACTTTTTTGCTTTTTTTTTTTAAAATTAATTAATTAATTTTTATTTTTGGTTGCATTGAGTCTTCGTTTCTGTGCGAGGGCTTTCTCTAGTTGTGGCAAGTGGGGGCCACTCTTCATCGCGGTGCGCGGGCCTCTCACTGTCGCGGCCTCTCTTGTTGCGGAGCACAGGCTCCAGACGCGCAGGCTCAGTAGTTGTGGCTCACGGGCCTAGTTGCTCCGCGGCATGTGGGATCTTCCCAGACCAGGGCTCGAACCCGTGTCCCCTGCATTGGCAGGCAGATTCTCAACCACTGCGCCACCAGGGAAGCCCCAAAACTATAAACATTTTTTAGAAAATAAATAAGAGACTAATTTTATGACCTAGAGATAGGGAAGGATTTCTTCAAGAAGATAAAAGTCATCATAAAGGAGAAGACTGATCAATCTGAAAGCATAAACTTTTTTTTTAGAAATCTTACAACTAAAAAGGTAAAGATAATAGACAAATTGGAAAGAAATATTTGAAATGTATAAAAATGCCAAAGATAAACATATGAAATATATAATGATTTTATGCAAACTATTTAGTAAATCCAAAAAAAAACAATAGTGAAATGCTTAAGGATAAACACAGAATATTCTCAGAAGCATTCATTATAATTATAAATGGTTGTATAAAGAAATAATGCAACCACAAACAACAATAATGAATTATACTTTTTCACATATCAGATGGCAAAATAAAAAAATTTGCAATATTAGTCTGGGCTAGAGAAAATGTATTCCTGTGGTGAGTGGTAATACGTATTAGTGTTGCCTCTTTCGTTTGGGAGGGATTTTATGTTTTCCCCCAGCTTTATTGAGATATAATTGCCCTATATATTGTGTAAGTTTAAGGTGTCCAGTGTAATGATTTGTTACACATGTATGTTGCAAAATGTTTACCACAATCAGGTTAGTTAGCACATCCTTCCCCTCGTGTAATTATCATTTTGCTGTTATTCTTGGTGTTATGGTAAAAATATTTAAGATCTCCTCTCATAGTACCTTTCAAGTTTACAATACAGTATTGTTAACTATACTCACCCCGTTGTACATGAGTTCTCTGGAATTTATTCATCTTATAACTGAAAGTTTGTACACTTTGACCAACATCTCCCTATTTCCCCTACACCCAGCCCCTGGTAACCATCAGTCTACTCTCTGTTTCTATGAGTTTGATGTTTTTAGATTCCACATATAAGTGAGATCGTATAGTATTTGTTTTTCTCTGACATTCTCATGTAGCATAATGCCCTCAAGGTCAATCCACGTTGACACAGATGGCAGAATTTACTCATTTCTCATGGCTGAATAATATTCTGTTGTATGTATATACCACATCTTCTTTACCCGTTCATCCACTGATGGACACTAAGGTTGTTTCCATATCTTGGCTATTGTGAATAATGCTGCAATAAAATGGGAGTGTTGATATCTCTTCAATATCTTGTTTTCATTTCCTTTGGAAATATACAAAGAAGTGGGATTGCTGGATCATATGATAGTTCTATTTTTAACTTTTGAGGAAGCTCCATACTGTATTTTTAGTGGCTGCACCAATTTGCATTCCCACCAACAGTGCACAAGGACTCCCTTTTCTCCACATCCTTGCCAACACTTGTTATCTCTTGTCATCTTGATGATAGCCATTCTAACAGGTGGAAGGTGACATCTCATTGTAGTTTTGATTTGCATTTCCTTGATAATCAGTGATGTTGAACATCTGTTCATGTACCTGTTGGCCATTTGTATGTCCTCTTTGGGAAAAAAATGTCTATTCAGGTCCTCTACCCATTTTAAAATTACATTATTTGCTTTTTTGCTATTGAGTTGTATGAGTTCCTTATACGTTTTGGATATAAAACCCTTATCTTTTTGGTTTGCAAATATTTTCTCCCATTCCACAGCTTGCCTCTTTATTCTGTCAATTGTTTCTTATGCTGAGCAGAAGCTTGCTTTTTATTTTGATGTAGATCCACTTGTATATTTTTTATTTTCTTGCTTGCACTTTTGGTATCATACCCCCAAAGTCAGTATATTATACACCTGTAACATATAATGTTGTACAGCAACTATACTTCAATTAAAAAATTTTAAAAGAGCTAAGATTATAAAACTTCTAAAAAAAATAGGAGAAAATCTTAGTGACCTTGGATTTCACAAAAATTTCTTGATTACAGCACAAAAAAACAAACTACGAAAGAAAAAAATCAATAAATTGAACTTCAAAATTAAAACATTTTGCTCTTCCAAAGACACTGTTAAGAAAATGAAGAGGTAAGTGAGAGTCTGGGAAAAAATAATTTGCAAAACACATACCCAACAAATGACTTGTAACTAGAATATACAAACAGCTCTGACAACCTAATAAAAGGAAGATCAACAGTGCTCATTTCAGTGATACAGAGAAGATTAGCATGGCCCCTGCACAAGGATAACATACAGATTCGTGAAGCATTCCATATTTTTCAGTTATAAGGTAAATAAGTACTAGGGAGGTAATGTACAGTATGATAAATATAATTATCATTGCTGTATGTTATATGTGAAAGTTGTTAAGAGAGCAAATCCTGAGTTCTCTTCACAAATACAAATTTTTTTTCTTTTTCTTTTATTTTGTATCTGTATGAGATAATGGATGTTCACTAAACTTATTGGGGTAATCATTTCATGAAGTATGTAAGTCAAATCATTATACTGTACATCTTAAACTTATACAGTGCTGTATATTAATTGCATTTCCATAAAACTAGAAGGAAAAAAATTTTTAATAGAAAAAAGCTCACAAAAAAGAAATCTCCAGGCTCAGATGGTTTCACTGAAGAATTTACCCAACATTCAGAAAATAATTAACACCAATTTTACATAATGCCTTCCAGAAAATGGAAGAGGAGGAAACATTACTTATTTTTAGACTAATATTACCCTGATACTTCTCTTTGAGTATCATTATATCTAATACATTTTCACTTATTTGGTATTACACACCTATTATGGATGAAGACAACCCAAGTAGGTCTGTCTCTTAGAACTGGCCTTATATACTGTAATTGCTGAACAAACACCCCCTGGGTGAAGACATAATAGGAGTGGCTCTATGCCTCCCCACCTGGCTTTTGCAGAAGTGACCCAGCCATAATGACTTATGTATGTATCTCTGAAAACTGAAACTATGTGAAGCAAGCTGAAGAGGGACTAGCCTCAGCTTTGACCCTTTATCTCTGCACCATGTTGGGAGGGAGAAGAGGAAGACTGCTAGAGGGTCCTGTGGCTGGAACTTTTGCACTCAGGAGGGCAGTTTCTGAGGGTCTGGACACAATGTGGGTAAGGAATCCGCATGACTGTAGACCACATGACGTGCTGGATGCCCCCCAGAGAGAATTCCTTCTGCCTTTGGTAAACCCTTGCCCCACTTTCCTCAGCCCCGCACCAAGTGATATTCCAGCCTCTGGCAGGGGCTGCACCTTTACTCTTGGACAGCCTACCCTCGGCTCTACATCAGAGATTTGCCTTCTGAGGAGATTACTGGCCTGAATTATCCATGGCCTGCTAAGGTCCCACTGGCAGTCGGATGGCACTTCTGGATGAAAGGGGTATTCTGTTTGGAAGACAGTGCCTGCTTGGGGGGCGGTGGTGACCAGACGTAAAAGACACCATTGCCCACGGCCTGCCTGAGACGATTTTAAAAGAGAATCCTGTGCTTAAGTTGTCCCAAACCACAAGCATCTACGCCTGGCACTCTTTTTTTTTTGCAGATGAGAGCATTTATTGAGCTAAACCCCCTTCTTAGGACTTTGCCTGTACTGTCCGTTTCTTCAAGAGCCCTATGAGGTAGGTGCTCCTGTTGCCCCATTTTGCAGATGAGGAAACTGAGGCACAGAGAGGTGTGTCACTGGCTCAAGGTAGAGTGGGGAACAGGTTCCTGCTCTGAGTCAGGAAGTCACCTACTCTACGGGAAGTGGTGGGGTTGGGCTCCAAGCCCACCCTGCTGTCGGCCGAGGCCTGGAGTGTGGTGTAAACCTGTGCTTCTTCCTGCGGGGGCTGGAAGGATGTGCCTGGGTGCAGTGCTGGGGCCTGGGAAGCTCCCAGATTTGAGCCAAGATCACCCAGACTATGCCCTCACCACAGGCCTCAGCCTACCTGAAACAGAACAAGTACCAGCAGGGGAGGAACTGTACAAAGAAATCCTCAGCAGGGAGGCCCTGCCCGCCCCTCTCGGTGAGGCCCCAGCCCCTCCCCTCTCCCCCAGGGGGCTCCTCAGCATCCCCACCACAATGGCCCCATCTGTTCCCCAGGATCCCCCAACACAGGCACAGCTGGTGACGCAGAACAGCAGGTGAAGACATACGCCTGGCACTCTTACTCTCCATCTTCCTCACGCCAGATAACCTGCCGCTTGCCGAGACCAACCACTAGTTCTTCTTGCTCCTGGGCTTCTGGTACTAACAAAGGACTGGAAGTACACTGCGCAGGCTTGGGCTTCAGAGCACCCACCCCTTGCGGGGTTTTGGTCCAATCACCAGCAGAGGGGACGGCAAGGCACGCGAGAGGACCTTCAGAAAAAAACACTGGATCGCGGCGGGAACTTCAGGAATGTCCAAATCGGGGGCTCCAGGAGCAATGGACTTGACTGAGCAGGTTAAGGGTAAGGAGAGTGGGCGGCCACGGAGGACCTCCCTCTAGTGACAAGTTTGGGAGGTGGGCAAGGAAAAATAGTCTGGACTTCATATCCGGCAGAGACGAGCTTAGGCGTGAGGGATGTAGTTAAAGAAGGAAGCTTTCTCTGGATAAAATACTAATACTACGAAAAATGAATTTTAAAATAATGGCATATTAAGCTTTTTAAATTTATTTATTTAATTTATTTATTTTTGGCTGCGTTGGGTCTTCGTTGCTGCGCATGGGCTTTCTCTGGTTGCGGCGAGCCGGGGGCTACTCTTTGTTACGGTGCGCAGACTTCTCATTGCAGTGGCCTCTCTTGTTGCAGAGCACAGGCTCTAGGCGCGTGGGCTTTGGTAGTTGTGGCACGTGGGCTCAGTAGTTGTGGCACACGGGCTTTGTTGCTCCACAGCATGTGGGATCTTCCCGGACCAGGGCTCGAACCCGTGTCCTCTACATTGGCAGATGGATTCCTAACCACTGTGCCACCAGGGAAGCCCACATTGTTCGTTTTTGTAATTCACCCTCCTCTCTATCCACCATCCACAGCTACTGATCAGCTTTCTGTCACTGTAGATCAGTTTGAAATTTTGACATTTTTAAAATAAGTGGAACAATGTGATATGCATTCTTTGGTCTGGCTTCTTTCACCAGCATAATCATTTTGAAATTCATTCATGGTCATATCAATAGCGCATTCCTTTTTACTCCCGAGTAGTAAGCCATTGTATAATATACAATTTGTTCAGGTGTTCTTATTCGGGTTGTTTTCAGATTTTGTCTACTCAAATAATGCTGCTTAGAATATTTGGTGAAAAGTCTTTTTATAGACATAGTTTTGCTTGTGGGTAATTGCCTAAGATGGGAATGGCTGGGTTACAGGCTGAGATTATGATTAATTTCTTAGGAATCTGCCAAATGGTTTTTCAAAGTGGTTGTACTACTTAAAATTTTTACGTTTTACATTTCCACCAGTAGTGTGTACATTCCAGATTTCCCACAGCCTAACCAACACTTAGCATGGCTGGCATTATTAATTTTAGCCATTTAAATAAGTGTATAGTGATATCTTGTGTTTTTAATTTGCATTTCCCTAGCAAATAATGATATTGAGCATCTTTTCATGTGCTTATTTGCCATCAGAATTTGCCATCACCATTCTATGGTGAAGTGTCTGCTCAAACCTTTTGCCTATTTTGTATTGGTTTGTTTGCTTGCTTGTTATTGTTTTGAGAATTTGTTTTGTGTTGTGAGTACAAGTCCTTTATCAGATAAATGTTTTGCAAAGCTTTTCTCCCAGTCTCCAGATTGTCTTCTTATTCTGTAAACAGTGTCTTTAAGCACAGTTTTAAAAATTTGAAGTACTGTTTATCAAATTGTTCTTTTATGGATACTGCTTTGCTTTTGTATCTAAATAATCTTTACCTAACCCAAGTTCACAAAGGTTTTCTCCTGTTTTCTTGGGTGTTCTAAAAATTTTATAGTTTTATGTTTTAATGTTAGGTTTGTGATTCACCTTGAGTTATTTTTTCGATATGTTGTGAGTTGTGATTCCAACTTTTTTGGTTTTTTGTTTTTTGTTTGTTTTTGCATATGGGTATCCAAATGTGCCAGCACCATTTGTGGAAAAGACTGTCTTTTCTCCATTGAATTGTCTTAACATTTGCTGAAAATAAGTTGTCCATATATATATGCCTAGGTCTATTTCTGGATCTGTCTTGTTCCATGGATCTATTTGTCTGTCTTAGGCAAATACCTCACTGTCCCGGTACTGCAGCTCTATAATAAGTCTTGAAATAAGGTACTACGAGTACTCCAACTCTATTATTTTTAAAAGTTTATTGGCTATTCTATGTCCTTTTCATTCCCATATGCTTTTAAAACCAATTTGTCAATGTCTTGAATACCGCCTGCTGAAATGTGATTATGATAGCACTGAGTATATAGATCAATTTGTGGAGTTTTGTTATCCCTGCAACATTGCTCTTGTAACTGAAATTTTGTACCTCTTAATATCCCTCACCTATTTCTTTCCTCCCTCTATAAACCTCCCGTCTGGCAACCACCCATTTGTTCTCTTTATCTATGATTCTGTTTCTGTTTTGTTATGTTTGTTCATTTCTTTTGTTTTTTAGATTCCACATATGTGAAATCATACAGTATTTGTCTTTCTCTGTCTGAATTATTTCACTTAGCATAATATAGTTTAGATCCATCCATCATGTTGTCACAAATGGCAATATTTCATTCTTTTTTTTATTGAAGTATAGTTGATGTACAATATTATATAAATGACAGGTATAAAATATAGTGATACACAATTTTTAAGGGTTATACTCCACTTATAGTTATTATAAAATATTGGCTATATCCCCTGTGTTGTACAATATATCCTTGTAGCTTATTTTATACATAATAGTTTGTAACTCTTAATCCCCTACCCCTATTTTCACCTCCCTCCATCCCTCTCCCCACTGGTAACCACTAGTTTGTTCTCTATATCTGTGAGTCGGCTTCTTTTCTGTTATATTCACTAGTTTGTTTTATTTTTTAGATTCCACATATGATATCATACAGTATTTGTCTTTCTCTGTCTGACTTATTTCACCTAACATAATAGCCTCCAAGTCTATCCATGTTGTTGCAAATGGCAAAATTTCATTCTTTCAATCAATGTCTTTTGACTGAAGCATTTTGTCCATTTAAATTTAAAGTCATTCTTAATAGGTATGTACTATTTTTATCTTGTTAACTGTTTTCTGGTTGCTTATGTAGTTTTATGTTTTTATTGAGGTATAGCTGTTTTACAATGTTGTGTTAGTTTCTATTGTACAGCAAAGTGAAGTAGAGTTCCCTGTGCTAAACAGCAGGTTTTCATTAGTTATCTATTTTATATGTATTAACGTATATATGCCAATCCCAATCTCCCAATTCATCCCACCCCTCCTTTCCCACCTTGGTATCCATACATTTGTTCTCTATATCTGTGTCTCTATTTCTGCCTTGCAAACAGGTTCATCTTTAACATTTTTCTAGATTCCACATATATGCGTTAATATATGATATTTGTTTTTCTCTTTCTGACATACTTCACTCTGTATGACAGTCTCTAGGTCCATCCACATGTCTACAAATGACCCAGTTTCGTTTCTTTTTATGGCTGAGTAATATTCCATTGTATATATGTGCCATATCTTCTTTATCCATTCATCTGTCGATGGATATTTAGGTTGCTTCCATGTCCTGGCTATTGTAAATAGTGCTGCAATGAATATTGGGGTGCATGTGTCTTTTTGAATTGTGGTTTTCTCTGGGTATATGCCCAGCAGTGGGATTGCTGGGTCATATGGTAATTCTATTTTTAGTTTTCTGAGGAAGGTCCATATTGTTCTCCATAGTGGCTATATCAATTTACATTCCCACCAACAGTGCAAGAGGGCTCCCTTTTCTTCACACCCTCTCCAGCATTTATTGTTTGTAGATTTTTTGATGATGCCCATTCTAACTGGTGTGAGGTGATACCTCATTGTAGTTTTATTTTTTTAAACATCTTTATTGGAGTATAATTGTTTTACAATGGTGTGTTAGTTTCTGCTATATAAACAAAGTGAATCAGCTATACATATGCATATATCCCCATATCTCCTCCCTCTTCCGTCTCCCTCCAACCCTTCCTATTCCACCCCTCTAGGTGGTCACAAAGCACCAGCTGATCTCCCTGTGCTATGCGGCTGCTTCCCACCAGCTATCTATTTTACATTTGGTAGTGTATATATGTCCATGCCACTCTCTCACTTTGTCACAGCTTACCCTTCCCCCTCCCCATAACCTCAAGTCCATTCTCTAGTAGGTCTGTGTCTTTATTCCCGTCTTGCCCTTAGGTTCTTCATGACCTTTTTTTTTCTCTTAGATTCCATATATATGTGTTAGCATACGGTATTTGTTTTTCTCTTTCTGACTTACTTCACTCTGTATGACAAACTCTAGGTCCATCCACCTCACTGCAAATAACTCAATTTCATTTCTTTTTATGGCTGAGCAATATTCTATTGTATATATGTGCCACATCTTCTTTATCCATTCATCTGTTGATGGACACTTAGGTTGCTTCCATGTCCTGGCTGTTGTAAATAGAGCTGCAATGAACATTGTGGTACATGACTCTTTTTGAATTATGGTTTTCTCAGGGTATATGCCCAGTAGTGGCATTGCTGGATCGTAAGGTAGTTCTATTGTTAGTTTTTTCAGGAACCTCCATACTGTTCTCCATAGTGGCTGTATCAATTTACATTCCCACCAACAGGGCAAGAGGGTTCCCTTTTCTCCAAGTACTCTGCAGCATTTATTATTTGTAGATATTTTGATGCTGGCCATTCTGACCAGTGTGAGGTGATACCTCATTGTAGTTTTGACTTGCATTTCTCTAATGATTAGTGATGTTGAGCATCCTTTCATGTGTTTGTTGGCAATCTGTATGTCTTCTTTGGAGAAATGTCTATTTAGGTCTTCTGCCCATTTTTAGATTGGGTTGTTGGTTTTTTTGATATTGAACTGCATGAGCTGCTTGTAAATTTTGGAGATTAATCCTTTGTCAGTTGCTTCATTTGCAAATATTTTCTCCCATTCTGAGGGTTGTATTTTCGTCTTGTATATGGTTTCTTTTGCTGTGCAGAAGCTTTTAAGTTTCATTAGGTCCCATTTGTTTATTTTTGGTTTTATTTCCCTTACTCTAGGAGGTGGATCAAAAAAGAGCTTGCTGTGGCTTATGTCAAAAAGAGTGTTCTTTCTATGTTTTCCTCTAAGAGTTTTATAGTGTCTGGTCTTACATTTAAGTCTTTAATCCATTTTGAGTTTATTTTTGTGTATGGTGTTAGGAAGTGTTCTAATTTCATTATTTTAAATGTAGCTGTCCAGTTTTCCCAGCACCACTTATTGAAGAGACTGTGTTTTCTCCACTGTATATCCTTGCCTCCTTTGTCATAGATTAGTTGACCATAGGTGCGTGGGTTTATCTCTGGGCTTTCTATCCTGTTCCATTGATCTATATTTCTGTTTTTGTGCCAGTACCATATTGTCTTGATTACTGTAGCTTTGTGGTAGAGTCTGAGGTCAGGGAATCTGATTCCTCCAGCTCCGTTTTTTGTGTTTTTGTTTTTTTTCCCCTCAAGATCGTTTTGACTCTTTGAGGTCTTTTGTCTCCATACAAATTTTAAGATTTTTTGTTCTAGTTCTGTGACAAATGCCACTGGTAGTTTGAGAGGGATTGTATTGAATCTGTAGATTGCTTTGGGTAGTATAGCCGTTTTCACAATATTGATTTTTCCAATCCAAGAACATGGTATATCTCCCCATCTGTTTATGTCATCTTTGATTTCTTTCATCAGTGTCTTATAGTTTTCTGGTATAGTTCTTTTACCTCCTTAGGTAGGTTTATGGAATCCTTCCTTGTGGTTCCTTCTTTATATCTTTTTGTTTAGAAGATATTTTCTGCTAGTCTTCAGGATTTTGTCATTGATAGTTGCTCTGTAAATAGTTGTAGTTTTGGTGTGCCTGTGGGAGGAGGTGAGCTCAGGGTCTTCCTCTCCACCATCTTGGCCACCTCCCACAGGCTTAGTGTTTAAACTGCTCCAGCTGTCTTTACCTTGGTCCCTTACACTCACCCGTTATTGGAGAAGGCAAAA
This sequence comes from Balaenoptera physalus, assembly GCF_965194825.1. Taxonomy (NCBI): domain Eukaryota; kingdom Metazoa; phylum Chordata; class Mammalia; order Artiodactyla; family Balaenopteridae; genus Balaenoptera; species Balaenoptera physalus. Next base: position 45,127,284 of record NC_138903.1, read on the forward strand.
CCACTACCGCTTTCAGCTGCCTTTCTCATCTTGACTTACTGTGTTTTCCACTGAATATCTGCTGGCTATCTTGTTCTTCTCATGTCTTAGGTCCATCAGATTCTGTGCCATTATTTCCTTGTTTTACTGTCACACAGATGCCAACAGGTCCTGTGGCTAGTGGTGATTTGTCTCCACCTATGTGCATTTTAAGGTCTATGAGAATAGTGTATCATCATGTTGCATTATAAATGTTGACGGTAATACTTGTTTTTGCTATCTAGTTGTTTTGTTTCTAAGAGTAGATTAAGAGAGATTGATAGACCATGTTAGCACCATCACCATTTTCTGACTCTGTCACCTAGATTTCGATCTTGTTAATTTTACCGTATTTTTATACAACAATTTTTTAAATATTTAAAAGTAAATAATTATAGAATCCTTTTGATTTCCTCTGAAATATTTTAGTATGTTTCTTTAATAAAAGAACATATTCCTCAAGAAGAATCATACTACTACCACAACTGAAAAACATAACAATTCCCCAATATCATCATCTTTCAAGCAGCCCCTATATAGATTTCCTCCCTTGTCCTCACAATCGCTTTCACAAGTGAGATTTTTTCAAACCAGTGTCCACATGTTGCATAGAGTCTTTTAAGAATTTCTTAATCAAGAATGTCTATTGGGACTTCCCTGGTGGTGCAGTGGTTAAGAATCCACCTGCCAATGCAGGGGACACGGGTTCGAGACCTGGTCCAGGAAGATCTCACATGCCGTGGAGCAACTAAGCCCATGTGCCACAACTACTGAGCATGCGCTCTAGAACCTGTGAGACAACTACTGAGCCCGTGTGCCACAACTACTGAAGCCCGCACACCTAGAGCCTGTGCTCCGCAATAAGAGAAGGCACTGCAATGAGAAGCCTGTGCACCGCAATGAAGAGTAGCCACACTCGCCACAACTAGAGAAAGCCTGCGCGCAGCAACAAAGACCCAATGCAGCCAAAAAATAAAATTAATTAATTAATTTTTTAAAATTATATATATAAAAAAAGAATCTGCCTGCCATTGCAGGGGACATGGGTTCAAGCCCTGGTCTGGGAAGATCCCACATACCATGGAGCAACAGCCTGTGCGCCACAACTACTGAGCCTGTGCTCTAGAGCCCACGAGCCACAACTACTGAGCCCACGTACTGCAACTACGGAAGCTTGCGTGCCTGGAGCCTGTGCTCCACAACAAGAAAAGCCACTGCAATGAGAAGCCTGCGCACCACAACAAAGAGTAGCCCCAACTCGCCGCAACTAGAGAAAGGCCGCACACAGCAACAAAGACCCAATGCAGCCAAAAATAAATTAATTAATTAAAAAAATAAAAGAATGTCTACTATCACAAATACATTTTTCCCTTTATTTTTGGATTATGATTTTTTTTCCTATGGAATTAATAGCTAGTGCATTTTGTTTTAGATAATTTCTGAAAATTGCTATTCAGAAAAGGTAGAGCATTGCAAAATAGGATCCTATAACCATCTCCCATAATTATATTCCATCCCTCAGAAGATATGCCATTATAATTTTTATTAAAACATTTCAAAGAGAAGTAGAGAGAATATTGTATAATGAAGCCCTTTGTACCTTCAACAGTCATTGACTTACTGCCTTTCTTGTTTTCATCAATTCCTCTACACTCCCTTTAAAGCACTATAATTAAAAATATTTTATTACATCTTTTCTACTGTCCTGAGCAGATGTCATAAAATAATGACACCATCCTAGGGAAATATATGAGAATACACTAAGCCATAGCTTGTGACTGACTCTAGAAATAAGGTGGGGAGTATAATGGGCTGGAGGGCTGAAGGTCACGTCTGTTGCCAACCCTACACTGAGAAATGGTTGCACCTACCAACTGTTAAAAGAAATTTTTGGAAAAATCATGAACATTTGTATAGGTTTAGGTTTGGGATGATATTAAGGAATGTTCTTGGCCGTTATAATAAAGTTCTGGATTTCTAAGAGAATACCTTTAATTTTTAGAGATTCATTCTGAAGTATTTGGATCTGAAATATTGGGAAGCCTGGGCTTGTTTTAAAAAGTCCACTAGGGTCCCTTCCTTCTACTTCCAGATGGATTTGGCCCTTTCCTCACTTCCCTCTCATACTCAGAAGATCCTGTAATTCTGGTTTTTGCCTCCACAGGGAAATCCACCTCAAAGAAGATAGAAGAGTTTCTAGAGATGGTAGAAAAGCTGCAGCAAGGTCATGTGTCTCCTTGTGCTTGGGTCCGGGTCTGGGGTTTGGGGACACGATTCAGAGCTTCACAATTCAAACCTCAGGAAATTATTCCATTCTACTTTTATTTTAAAATTTAATTCTTTGAACCAATTCAGAATTCAAGAAGTTAGATAGGATAGATGGCAAATGATTTCCCTAAACTCTTGTCTCCCATTTGCTTTCCCCACAGGCAGGCAAGTAACAACTGTTATTAGATAATTTATGTATCCTCCCAGAGATCTTTTTATATATACAAGTATGGAGAAGTATAAATATATATAAATATTTATATATAAATATGTAAAAATATATATAGGTATAAATATATATACTTCCCCACATTTTTTAATACACAAGTGGCAGAAAACCATGTAGATGGCTTTGCACCTTCCTTTTGTTGTGCTGTGTGACAGAGATGACATGAGCCCAGAGCCCACAGCAGAACTAGGGCAAAGGAATTCTGCCAAGTCCATTCTTAGTTTAAAACGCTGTGGTAAGTCAGCCAAAACCAGATAAGTAGGAATTTTGGCACCTCTTCCTCAATGGCACATCAGGCCTGCTCCCTGGGCAGAAATTAGGTAGAGAGGCCACAGGACAGGAACCTCAGAAACCACCTAACCTCATGAAAACAAAATGCCCCAGGGATGGTGGTATTCGAAGTTATTATTAGAACCTCAGAGAGTGCTCTGTGGCCCAAAGGTCATATAAGCAGTTAGTGACTTCAGAAATCCCTTGCTTGCGCTTATAACTCTGTGGAGTCTTGATGGGTTCTGTGGGCTTGGCCCTGGGCAGATGCAGAGATGAAGACGCCTAGTTCCTACCTTGCGAGGAGTTGAGGATCCAACCTAGAAAATGAGTTGAGATGAGCATTTTAAGGCCTTGGGTATTTTTTAAATAGATGGATGGGATGTGTTTTCCTTATATTTCCATGTTTTGTTTTGTTTTGTTTAAATCCCATCTCAGAAGTAGAATTGTAAGGTCTGTGTCCCACAGGTAGAACCCTGGCTTACAGAAAAACTGGGTACTTGAGGCCCAGGAGTTCTTGGGGAATTGGTAGAGGGCTCAGGGATGGTTGGGATGTTTTTCCTCAAGCTTAGACGCCCAGCTTTGCACTGATGATCCTGGAGCCAGAGGGGCAAGAGGAGAGATGCTTCTCAGTTCAGATCATTGAAACTGGGAAACTTGTGAAGAGATTAAGTTAAAGAGGACCGTGGCAAGAGTTCTCCAAGAGGCAGTGTGCTCCCTTTCGGGGGGATGGGGTTTGCAATCTGCCACCTGGCATGCAAGGGGGCAGCATTTTTTCCTTTTATCTAATGGGGCCAATCCCTTAGTCACAGATTTGTCATGTTCTTCCCCAACCCTTGTCAGGGATCTTAATAGGATGAGGCTGCAGGGAGATCTCTCCATTGGCTTCCCACAACACAGAGTAAAATCCAGAAGCCCTTACCTCGGTTCACAAGGCCTTGTAGGATCTCCCTTCTCCCTTCACCCCACCTCACATCCTGGTACTCTCCACTTGCTCACCTGGTATCCTCCCTGTACCCTGGAACATGTACTTCCTTCCTCCCCAGCTCAAGGCATTTTCATTTTGCTGTTCCCTCTGCCTGGAAATGTCCCCACACCCTCCCCTCCTTGAGAATTGTAGAGTCTGCTCATCTTCGTTAGTTGGGGCCCAGAAAGTCGTTCCTGTACTTAAAGAAGCACCTGCCACCCCTTCACTCTTTATCTCCGTATGCCTTGTGTTATTATTGTTACTTTACAACACAGTTATCAACAGGATGTCAAATATCGTGATCTGTTTTTCTGTTCACTGTCCTTTTCTACCACTCATCACAGAAGCCCATGAAGGTCCTGCACATCTTTTGTGATGCAGGAGATACTCAATAAATGCATATTGAATGAAAGCAGGATGGACACTGTGTAAACACCCACCCCATCTCCACCTACTTCAGATGGCTGGCTGTCTCCAGCTCAATTTTCCATTCCCTCTGCAGCAGAAAGCCTGGATCCGAGGATTGAGGACTTGGTTAACCGGATTAAGGAGTTTCAAAAATGTGAGCTCAGGGACCTTGGCTGGCTGGCTTAGCTCAGAGAGAAGGGCCTGGTCTTTGAAGCTTCTGTTTCTTCATCTGCATAATCTGGGGATGTCTGTCAAGTCATTTGAAATGCAACAATTTGAGGGGGAGCAGAGTTGAGTGCTTTGCTTACCCAATGTCTGGCTTTCTCTTCTCTGGCCCAGTGAAACAGAAAGCCAGTGATGAGGTGAGAGAGGTCCATGCCCTCTGGGAGACCAAACAGAAGGAATTAGATTCATGTAAGTGGTTCGAGCAGAACACAGCGATGCCCCATGGCATCTCTAAGTTGTAACTCCCCATGTCCGCCCTCAACCCAGGATTCCAGACACACAGATTTTTTTTTTTAACATCTTTATTGAAGTATAATTGCTTTACCATGGTGTGTTAGTTTCTGCTTTAAAACAAAGTGAATCAGTTATACATATACACATGTTCCCATATCTCTTCCCTCTTGCATCTCCCTCCCTCCCACCCTCCCTATCCTACCCCTCTAGGTGGTCACAAAGCACCGAGCTGATCTCCCTGTGCTATGCGGCTGCTTCCCACCAGCTATCTATTTTACATTTGGTAGTGTATATATGTCCATGACACTCTCTCACCCTGTCACATCTCACCCCTCTCCCTCCCCATATCCTCAAGTCCATTCTTTAGTAGGTCTGTGTCTTTATTCCCATCTTGCCACTAGGTTCTTCATGTCCTTTTTTTTTTTTCCTTAGATTCCATATATATGTGTTAGCATACTGTATTTGTTTTTCTCTTTCTGACTTACTTCACTCTGTATGACAGACTCTAACTCCATCCACCTCATTACAAATACCTCCATTTCATTTCTTTTTATGGCTGAATAATTTTCCATTGTATATATGTGCCACATCTTCTTTATCCATTCATCCGATGATGGACACTTTGGTTGCTTCCATGTCCTGGCTATTGTAAATAGAGCTGCAATGAACATTTTGGTACATGACTCTTTTTGAATTATGGTTTTCTCAGGGTATATGCCCAGTAGTGGGATTGCTGGGTCGTATGGTAGTTCTATTTTTAGTTTTTTAAGGAACCTCCATACTGTTCTCCATAGTGGCTATATCAATTTACATTCCCACCAACAGTGCAAGAGGGCTCCCTTTTCTCCACACCCTCTCCAGCATTTATTATTTCTAGATTTTTTGATGATGGCCATTCTGACCGGCAGACACACAGATTTTAAAATGTGGTCCCCAAGGCCCACTTGGGTGTCCTGCCACCTCTTTGGCTTCAACTTCTACCTCTCACCCCAGCCCCCCTTCCACTAAAATGACAACAAACACAGAGCACACATTCACTTTCAGGACTTTTCACTCTGTTTCTTCTGTCTGTAGTGCTTTTCACCCTTGATGTCATCCTACTGCCTCTAGGAATTCAGCTCTCAGCTCAAACCTCAGCTCCTTATACAGATTTTAACTTATCTTCCCATCGAAGAAATAGCAGCTGCCCCTACCCGATCATTCCTCTCTTCCTTACCTTGCTTCTTTTTCTTTATAGCCCTTATCCCTACCTGACTTGGTATATTTACATCTTCGTTATTGTAGCTCTCCGATGCAATGTAAAGTTTGTGTAAAACTATGTTCATCCTGCACCATACTCACACTGCCATTTGTAAAAGCCATGCCTTTTAGCACTTACAGAGAATATGAGAACACATAGGGGAGAGGGCTGGTCTCAGAGTGATCTTTAGTAGCAAAAGGGATGGGATAGAAGACACTCAGGTCACTCCTGGGTCTGTACAAGACCTTGGACGTTACATCAAGCAAGTCCCTTCCCAGAAGTTGGAGTTTGGGCGGGGGGCAGGGCAGGGTCTGGTCCCTGATGTCTGAAAGTGTCACTATTTTTTTTTCAGTGAACCTAGCGCAGCTGTGCCTGGAGGGGATCTTGAGGAAAACGCAAGGTATTTAATAGCTTCTCTCTCTTTGTCTCTCTGTATCTCTGTGTCTCTCTCTCTCCACCTTTCCCTCTCTCCCTGTCTCTCTGTATCTCTGTGTCTCTCTCTCTCCACCTTTCCCTCTCTCCCTGTCTCCTCTCTCTCTCTCTCCCTCTCTGTGCTTCTGCCCTAGCCACAAAAGCTACTTTGCCTATAGTAGACAGATTAATCCTGTTCAAATGTAACTCAATTCACATCTCTCCTATAATAAAACCCCTTCCTACCTCCCACCTCACTCATAGTAAACACAGGTGTCCTCTCAATGAGCTGCAGCCTAGATATTATCTGGCCCCTCTAGCTCTCCATTTTACTACTTCCCTTGGCTAAGTTCATTCCAGTCATTCTATTTCCTCACTATTCCCAGACATTCACTAGGCATATTTCAAAACCTCAGAACTTTTAATTCTGCCATTCCTTTTGCCTGGAACACTCCACTCACTGATAGTTATAATTTTCATAAATAATGACAGCTATTTGTATCATAATGAACTTAATATTTGCCTCCTATAGTCTGTTGATTCCCTAGTGGTAATTAATCACCCTTTTTTTGTTGTTCATTGAATTTTTACCAAAGTCTGACACATAGTATAGGCATTGGATAAATGTTTATGGAACAAATGAATGGAATAAATTCCTAGTAGGATGAAAGATTATTATTTTTAACCAAGCCTCTCTTAAGGAAACTGCAAGAGGAAACCAGGGTAAGAAAGAAAATACACAGGGAGCCAAACAGGCCAAAACCATGCAAGAACTTAAAAGCAGTACTATCCAATTCAACTAACCATCTCTCCATCCATTTAACCATCCAGTCATCCTACCAGGTATTGATTCACCCAGCCTTCATCCATCCATCTATCCATCCAAATTATCCAGTGTATCCACTCTTCCATTCTTCCACCCTTTGCATCTAACCGTCCATCCATCTAACTATCTACCCATCCATCTATTCCTCTAACCGGCAATTGATGCAACCATCTATCCATCCACCCATCCATTCATCCATTTCATCATCCACCCATCTACCTACCATCTATCAATTCAGTCATCCAAACAGATGTTCATCTATCCATTCAAGCATACATCTATATAATAACCATCATCCAATTATCCATCATTCATCCACACAAAAATTCATACCATCATCCAACCAGCCATTTCCCATTCCTTTCAACCATCCATCCAATCATTTACTTATTCATCCATAATCCTTCCACTATTTATTTTTCATCTATTTATTAAACTGTCTGACGTTCCATCCATTCATCCAACCATGTGTTTTTCTCTCTTCATATATCCATCCAGTCATTTAGTCATCCACCTGTACACTCATAAATCCTTCCAACTTCCATCCATCATTTCCTGGAGAAAAGAAGAATCATCCAGGAATAGAGGCAAAGGTCATGGGAACCCCAGACTTTTCTCAGAAGCCTACCTTTGCTGTATATATTTATGTGTATGTGTGTGTATCTGTGTGTGTGGTGTGTAAAACCTGATGCCTCAGTGGCCAGGTTAAATGATCGCAGAACAAACTGCCCATTTCTGATAGACATTTATGGAGTTCCCGCTCTGCCAGCTGGTGGAAGAGAGCAACACCTACAGGTACACACACAGGTACAGACTGCTATGACACCTAAGGATTCTGTTCAGTTCATGCAAATATGTGGCAATTGTGCCAGGGCCCTTACTATGTGCCAAGGCCAACAGGATGGATTAATTAAATGCAGGTTTGTCTTCTAGGGGCCCAATCTATACAATAGGGACTCTGGAGGTGGGACATGGAGGCACAGAAGCGGAATTCCTTTAAATTAGTTTGGAATCTTCCACCTAATTGCCCAACTTCGATTCCTCCTGTGAACTCTCACAGGGCCTCCTCGGTTCCTCTCCCCACAGAGACACTGAAGATCTTCCTGATGCAATGCAAGGGAATGGAAAGTGAGGTTCAGAGGTAAGAGGTCCCCGCCCTGCCTTGCTTCCTTCCACAGAGAAACTCATACAGGTGAAGGAGGATTAGCAGCATCAGCTGAGCCATCTGTTCTATGGGAAGGGCCACTGTACTCAGCGAAAAGGCTCTTCTTCCATAGCAGAATGGAAGGAGGCTGAAGGGAGGAGTTGGGGGATGGACTGATGACCCCCAACCCTTGTGGCCGGCCCTCCAGGCAGCTGCTTGAGGAAGAGAACAGGAAGACAAAGGAGTTCCTGGAGGCAGCTTCCAAGCAACACCAGCAACTGCAGCGCCAGCGCCAGAGGTGGGCCGGGAGCACCCTCATAAGGGGCTGCCTGTGGGTGAAGCAGGGAAGGGCTGGACTCATACCCCACCTGGGAAAGCTGTCCCTGGGGAGCACGAATCGAGATCCTCAGACATACAAATCCCCCCATACCTCCATACAACCCTCTTCTCTTTCTCTCTTTTTTTAAACTCTTCCTTTCTGCCTCTCTTATCCTTCTCTTCATCCTGCTCTGAGCTCTTCTTTCTCCTTCCCTATCCTTCTCCCCCTCCCCCTCTACACAAAATCCTCCCTCTAGTCTTCCCCCTCTTCCCTCACTTGCTCCTCCACTCCTTCTCCTCTATCTCCCAATGCTCTACCTTCCCCCAGTCTTTCTCTATATTCCTTTCCTTCCACCCTCCTTCCCTCCTCTCCCTACCTTGTCCATCAACTCCGCCCTCCCCATCTTCCACCTCCTCCTATTTCCCCTCCTTCCTCTTTCTCTCTCCTCCTCTCCTTCCTTCCCCCTTTCTCCTTTCCTCCTCCTCTCTCTTCTCCTCACCCCATCCTCTCTTCTTTTCCTCTTCTTTTCTTCTCTTCCTTGTCTAACCTTCATCTCCTTCTTCCTCCTCTTCCGTCTCCCCCTGTGTCCAGGATGATGGCAGAGATGGAGAAGCTGGATATACAGTTCCTCTCAGAAACTCACATCGCTGCAGAAGGGGTCAGTAAAGAAGAGGTATGGAGTCCAGGGAAGGAGGAGGGAGGCAAAGTCAGAAACATGGAAACAGAGAAGGTAGGGTTTCATGTCCCTAAGTGCATGGATCCCCGTGAAGGGGCAAGCCGGCAAGCGTGGGGCTGCTACACAGGAGCACATCCCATGAAAGCCTTTCTGAGCACTTTGTCTAAAAAGGGCATTCCTGCAGAGGGCATAGCTGATGCATAGCTACAGGAGTGGAGCCACGGAGGCAGTGGAAATGTAGGGAGGTGCTGACTGGAGGTTGTGAGTGCTAGGGTTTGAGGAGAACTGCACACCCCAGAGCCCAAGGTTCCCACCCCACAACACTCTCATTCCCCAGGCACAACACGTTCTGCAGACCATCCAGAAGCCGCCTCCAGGCCCTAGGAGACCAACTCAGAACTGACCCCAGGAAGGGCCTCATACCTTCCTAGGAAGGGAAGAAAATAAGCTTGTTTAAGTGTAGCCCAAAAATGTATCCCAGAGGAAGTTAATGAAGTCTAAACTGAGACAATGTACATTTAAGGCATTTTTTTATGTGAATGACAGTGCAGAAGTGAATGCTCTTTTACTCTCATGTTTGTACATATGTCCATTTATTTCCTTCAGAATAAACTGTTGAAGGGACGTTGTTGATTCAATGGTTCTGCGTATTTAATCTTTAGATGCAGCCTGACTTCCATAAACATTGAATGATCTCACAGTACTACCAGAAGATTATGAGAGTGATTGTTTCACCAAATCTATACCAGTTTAAAAATTTCACATAGGTGCCATCATCAGCTCCTTTCCACAGGTGACGAAAGTAAGGCTTCTAGAGGTTTGGTAACAATCACCAGGTCACTCAGCTGGTTAATGGTGGAACCATACTTTTCAGCATAGAAATGTTTCTCTCCAGAGCCTGTGACCTTCACTGAAATCTTGGGTATCATCAAACCTTGCTACCCTGAAGACCTAGACTTGCTCTTTATTTCAATACCTCATCTCTTTTTTCATGATCTATCTAGGTTTGGGATTAACAGAGCAAAATCAAAACAAAACTAAAAGGTAAAACAGTTTTTAGGCTTTGTACAGTGTTTATCTGTACTGATGGTAATCCTCTCCTTGTTAAAATGACAAAAGCAAGAAAACCAAGGCCATCTTCCTGATCAAAGAGATGAGGAGTCCTTTTTATAATTTGGTTTCATGAATCAGATTTGCTAGAGGTGGTTCTGCTGCTTCTTTCCCCGTGATGTGAAAAAGTCCCCTGGAGTCCCGTCTACTCTGGACTTCTTGCCTTTACTGCCACACCACTCTAGCTCTGACACTTTTGACCCTCATGATGTTCTTCCATAGGGCATTTTGATTCCAGGCTGGTGACTGCCTCTAGCCATCAGCACTCAGGCTTCAGTGGAGGGGATCCTGCTCTCTGACCTCTACCCAGGCATGGATTTGGGGCTTTAACAGATTTCCCATCTCACAGCAGAATCCAGGCTGTAATATTTAATGAGATTTTATTGAGACTTCTTGGACTGTGGGAGAAAAGTGTAACACAAATACTAGGACTTACAACCATTTATAGACCTCTGATCCATTCTGGGATTTCTCACTATGCCAGGGTCCTACCTTGCTCCCAGACTGCCTCCAAATGGCCAGGAGCAGTTCATCACCTCCAACACCAGTATTTTCTACTAGCCTTTCTACCTCGCAATCATGGCCAAACTTACTCCCAGCCCAAAGGGGAGTGTTGGAAAACTTTTCCCTCATCTCAGTCTAAGAAGGGGGAATTCTAAAGTACCCTGATTTTAAGCCCCAGGACTCACCTTCATTTAGAGTGTGTAACAGCAGACCATTTTTCTTTTTCAGAAGAAACCTCATTCAGACCCTAGGGGGTGGTCTGGGAAAAGAGTTACAAAATAATCTGACAGTCTATTTTCCCATAGTTAGGTTATTACCACTCTGAACACACAAAAAAGATTGTTTTCTTCTTTTGCCTTTTTTCTGTATATCCCATTTATCATTCATTGGGCTTCTACATACATTCCAGGTGCTAAGCATGATATTTTCTCTCATTCATCCTCAGAGAAAATCAGAAGGCACATTATTACTCACATTATCCATGCCCTTTGCACTGTGTCTCACTGACCTCCCCCAAATAATAAACAAATCTGAGCATCTCTCCTGAACTAGCCATTGGAGTGGAAGCCCTGTGCCATAGTGGTTACAAGGTTGGACTTTGGAGGGAGACTGACTGGGTAAAAATCTTGCTTCTACTATTGTGTGCTGAATGACTATCAGTATGTCACTGAACCTCTCTATCAATATCTTTATTGATAAAATTGGATAATGCCTATACCTACACTAATAGGGACCTTGCTTTGATCATTAAATTAATTAATATGATTAAAGCATTCAGAAAAGTATCTCATAAGCGTTCAATAAACATTAGCTATCACTGTGCCACTGGAGAACATGTCTCAAATCTGTCATATTTCAGAGAACTCAATTTTGCAGTAGCATCTCCATGCCTCTTGGGATTTATGTGACAAGTGACCACTAGTTCATTCAGACCTTACACTTGTTATCTGAAGCCAGAATTACCCCATGGGAAAGAGCTCCTTACATGAACATGTACCGATATAGAAGCCTGAGAGAAAAACCCAGAATGTAAAAGCTTTCCAATGGGTGTTCATGGGGGGTGGTGGCAACATTGAGACTCCAGGTAAATATATTTGTTCTCTAAGTTTGAACTATAAAATCAGGGAAGATATTTGCAAAGAGTCTTTAAAAACTTAAGCATAAAACCATTCAAATGTTATAACAGTTACAGAAAAAAATGATCAATCAGAAGGTAAATATTTAGTCAGCCATGGAAACAATCATAGTGCCCGCTCCAGCACTGTCCAGGGTAGAAAAAGTCTTACCCAGGGGATTATGCATATGTCCGATCCCATTTGCAAGGCTTTAACAATTACTAGATAGATACAATGGGCTATCTTATCCTGATGCCATTAAACAGGTAAAATTATATGCAAATTTCATGTTGGCTGTCCCCTATTCCTTGAAATCTGTAAACTATCGGACTATTTTCACTCTGCACCATCTTGATGGACCCAGGTATGAGCCATTCATTGGGCATGGACACATACATACACATGCACAACTGCATCCTTCCTGCCCCAGACACCTGCATACACACACACCTCTTTTACAAGACCTTCCTTACATTTGATTTAGATTGTGCGTGTGGCCCAGTGCTGGGCAATGCTCCCTGAGGGGAAGTCTGCTGAGGTGATTCTTGGATACACTTCTCTGCTCTTAAAAAACAGCATATGAGGTGAGAGACCAAATCTTTCAGCCTTTGCATATTGCCCTGTCTGGATTTGAGGAAGAGAAATGCTGTAGTCAAGCCCTAGTCCCATGTAGCTCAACAGCACAAATGAAAATCATCATGGCAAGAGAGTTACAGGAAGCAACATTTTACTTTATTATAACAGAGATCAGTATCAACAACGCTGGCATATAAGTAGTTTACAGGCATACCTCGGAGATATTGGGGGTTCAATTCCAGACAACCACAATAAAGCAAACATCACAACAAAGTGAGTCACACGAATATTTTGGTTTCCCAGTGTACATAAAAGTTATGTTTACATTATGCTATAGTCTATTGTGTGCAATAACATTATGTCTAAAAAAGTAATGTACATACCTTAATTAAAAATACTTTATTGCTTAAAATACACTAACCATCGTCTGAGCCTTCAGCAAGTTGTAGAAATAACATCAAAGATCACTGATTATCAATCACCATAACAAATATAATAATAATGAAAAAGTTTGAAATATTGCAAGAATTACCAAAATGTGACACCGAGACATGAAACCAACAAATGATGGAAAATGGTACTGAGAGACTTGGCTCGACGCAGGGTTGCTACAAATCTTCAATTTGTAGAAAACGCAGTATCTGCAAAGTGCAATAAAACGGGGGTGTGCCTGTATACAGAACTGTAAAAAAATCAAGAGTTGTGCTAGGAGTTTAAAGGACACAGAGATGACTCACACAGGGGCCATACCTTGAGGAGCTCAACAATATAAAAGAACAACATAAACATATTTCTGTGATAACCTATATTGAATATCAACTGCATACTCAACTTTTTACACTTGTTATTTTTCAAAGACCTGTGAGAAATATATTATTATTCCCCTTCTACAGTTGAAGAAATAGGCTATGAGTTAGGTAAATTAGGTAGTTAAGTGGTGGAACTTGGATTCACATCCAGGCCTGCTGAACTCCAAAAGTGGGCCTTTCTCCATTCACCACGGAAACCCTGCTTATGTTACAGTTGCTGAGATGTAGATGTCATTCCCGACAACAAAGTCATATTCCTGCCAACACAGGAGGACACTTGGAAAATCCAGGAACTCCCAAGGTTGTAGCATCCTTCAAAAGCCTAGGTCAAAGTTCAGAGATCTAAGCTGAAACCAACCAGCCTGGCGTCCAACTACCTGACATTTTTATACATCAGAAAGGATTAGGCAATTTGGACAATGAAAGAAGCCCCCCTAAGGGCCGTCTCTGAGGATAATTTAAGAAGGTTGGGAGCTGGAGCTGTCCCTTTTATCATTACTCCTTAAATGACTATGAGAAAGCAGTTCCCCTGGAACAGCTATTACTTAGGAAAAGGAGGGTGAAAGGCCTTCCTTAGATCCCTGTACCACTCACAGATGGGCAGAGCTTTATTTCCAGAATTCTCCTCTGGGGAACCACCAAGAAAATACAGAGAGGTGTCCAGCAATCTCTTCTTGGAAGCTGCCTCCTGATCCAAGTCTATTAACTTAGTGTGCATATTTTAATAATTTATGGGCAAGCAGAGCCAGGGGAAGTGAGATAAGTAAAAATGGAGATCATAAGAGAACAATTTCATGGGACCATAGACTGGCAGAACTAGAGCAGACAATTTATTACTACCACTACTAGTTCTGTGACCTTCAGTAACTTATCCTTTAAGACCTATATACTTACGTGATTGCTTCTTTCACTAAGATGTTTGATCTTTGAAAGGTAGGGCCTTGAGTGATTGGTCTTTGCATATCCAGCAAAGTACACTTCTTGAAGTCTGGTAGACATCAATAAATGCTTAATTGAAAAATTAATTTATGGTAATAACACTCGATAGAGAAATAGCCCTCTTTCCAATTAAGAGTCAGTACAGTAGATCCTATCTGCCATATGTAACTATATGTGAGATCTTTGTGTACCAGGGAATGTGGAATTCTCACATATTTTTCTACATCAACCTATACACACACTAGCAAAATTGCCCATATACACCATGACTTGAACAACATTTTTTTATACCTCATTCTTATACTACCCCTAGGGTTTTTGTCAGTTACACAGCTCATTTAATTATATGCCTAATATTTTTATGTAAGATTAATTGACATAAAGATATAATTACAATGAAAACAAAACATTGGAAGATTTTGGAAACTTAAATTATAAGAAATGCAGGGGATTTTAAATTTAATTGTGTCTCATATAAGCTATTTAAATTGCTCTTCTCATTGTTTTCTCAATGCATGTATTATTATTCCCTAATATACCTGTGACAGAGCCAGAATTCAATCCTATGACTATTTTATTCTAAAGTCCCAGTGGCCTGTAATTTAGGAAATCCCCAATTTACTAATGATCTGGCAATTCCCACTCTTTCCTTTGCCCTTCCTCTCTGTTACAGCTCTTCACAATTTTCATCCTATCTTCTAACAGTTTCAGATGCTCCTCATTCCTGAGCCTTCCCTCCAGATCCAGTGGCTAAATGCTGTGCACACCCAACATTGACTTCTTTTTTCACCCTCTGTGATATATTACAATAGTGTACATGGATTTTCTACCTGTTGGGAAAAGCAGTCCACCATGGGCCCTGAGTGTCTGCACATCCAAACTGCAGTGCCTAATTGTCCCTTAACACTGAGCAGTTTCTGTAGCTGGTCATATAGGCAATTAAATAGGTCAAGGTGACCTTACCTTAACTACTATGTGACTGCTTACTCCTTGGGAAATAGAACTTACCTGCTTGCTGCTTGCTACAAAAGGTGCAGAGCCCTTGCTCTTTGGTTCCTCAGCCGTGGTGCAATCCACTGTGTGTGAAGCCACCTTCTGGGCCCTGTGGGACTTGGGGACAGGGAAACCAGTTCTACCATACTGATGTTCCTGCTATTGCTGTGCTGTAATAAACTGTCTTGCTCTGATTCATTGTCTCATTATCTACTCTCAGCACTTACCAACTTTTGGCAAGCCAACCTGATTGCTTGCTTAGTTATCTCCTTTGGAATCTTGTTACTCCATGTCATCTTCTACAGGGTAGAGTATCTTCCCTGAAACTAACCCTTTGTAACAAACAACTTTGCTTTTAAGTATTTTTGAGATGAAGAGATGATTGGTATTTATATTTTTCTGATATTCACTAAGAATTGTGGTTTATGAGGAGAATTTGTGGTGCAAAGCTGATAACTTAGAGAGAAAATATAAATAAGAGCTGAGAAACCATACTGTCACCTTTATGAAACAATATGAGGGATGATGGCTAGACGCAGGAAGTTGGAGAGGCGACTGGAGTTAGAGCAGGTGGCCAGCAGGCAATGAAGCTTTGGACCCAACATGGGGTGGTATACAAGGGAAGATCTTTATGGAAGAGATTGATTTGTCTATTGAAGTTTTTAAAAGTATATTTGTATGGTGTTTACCATATGTCAAGCACTTATCTAAGAACTTTAAGTCATTTAGTCCTAATTATAATCTAACATGTTAGCTCCTATTATCACCTTCATTATATAGATGAGGAAACTGAGGCAGAGAGCAGTTAGTAAAATGAAGAACACACATTTAGGGCTTCCCTGGTGGCGCAGTGGTTGGGAGTCTGCCTGCCGGTGCAGGGGATACGGATTCGAGCCCTGGTCTGGGAAGATCCCACATGCCGCGGAGCAACTGGGCCCGTGAGCCACAATTACTGAGCCTGCGCGTCTGGAGCCTGTGCTCCGCAAGAAGAGAGGCCGCGATAGTGAGAGGCCCGCGCACCGTGATGAAGCGTGGCCCCCGCTTGCCACAACTAGAGAAAGCCCTCGCACAGAAACGAAGACCCAACACAGCCATACATAAATAAAATAAAATTAAAAAAAAAAAAGAATACACATTTAGTAAGCGGTGGGGAAAGAAGAGAGACTTACAAATGTTGTGTGTAGACGTGAAGTACCAGAGCATGTAGGATTTTGATTGGGCAACTGTTGCCCCATGAGGAACATCTGAAAAGGAAGTGTCATATTTAGAGGGGATTTAAGGAAGTTTGCCCCTTAGTTTACGCCCTGGAAATGCTCTTGTTCATTTCCCATAAAGGCCTGCGTGTTGATTAAATCTTATTTTTAAAATCATAAACAAATATATTATAATTAAACAACAAACACAACAACTTTGTCCATGTACCAGTAATGACCTGTTGGGCACCATCCATGGCTTGCATGCCACATTTGAGGCAGCAGTGACTTTGTGAAAAGACCATGATCTTTGATTCTAGGCAGAGCTGCACTGGAATTTCAAGTCTGCCACCTAATGCCATCCAATTCTGTAATATCTACAAAAATGCTCACTCAGGCTAATAGTGAAGATTCAGTGAAGGAAATGCACATAAATCAACTAGCATATTGCCCAACATGCATTAAATGTTTGTCATTCCTATTGTCTCCACTCTCCCTTATTTCCCATCTCACCCCAACCTTTCTTTTTCTCCCTTCAGCTCTATTGAACTACTTTGTAGGATTCTTAAATCAGATACACTCTCTTTTATTTCTTCATCTTTGTACATGCTACTCTTTCATCTCAGAACTCCTTCTTGCTCTCTGCCGCTTCTTTGTTTGTCAATATCCCATTCACCTTGCAGATCCTAATTTTTGTCTCCATGGAAGATTCCCTGATTCCCTCAAGCAGTTTGAGGTGACTCTCATCTGTGCACTCATCCCTATGTTTCTCAAATGTTTCTTCTTTGGGTAGGGACCTCCACCCTAGTTATTTTACCCACCACTCAACCTGTCCAAATTCCCTTTCTAGACATGTGGAACTGTAACTGGGCTAGGGTGTCGGAAGGTACAGTTGAGTCTGGGAAGGATTAGAAAGATTTTGGAAATTGTAACACCAGTTGCAGAGCATGAATATTGGGAGAATCTGAAGTCCTTTGTTCAACAGCAATGCTGTGTTGGTGTCAAACAGTTCTGTCAATGACCCATTTGAAAGGTGAGGCCATTGAGGTGAGAGAATTGGGATTGAGGGCCATGATAGGCTGAATGGACTCCCAAAGGGATCCACATTCTGATTCCCAGAACCTGTGAATATATTTTCTTACATGACAACATGGACTTTGCAGGTGTGGTTAAGGATCTTAGGATGGGGAGATTATCCTGGATTATCTAGACAGGCCCAATGTCATCACAAGAGGGAGGCAGGAGGGTCAAATCCAGGGTCAGAAAAGGAGATCACGGAAGCAGGGGTCATGGAAGAGAGGGACTTGAAGATGCTACTATGCTGGCTTTGAAGATGGAGGAAGGGGCCATGAGCTAAGGAACACAGGCAGCTCTAGAAGCTGGAAAAGGCAGAAGAACGAATTCTCTCTCAGAGCCTCCAAAAGGAACACATCCCTGCTGATCCTTTGATTTTTAGCCCAGTAAGACCAATTCTGACTCCTGACCTCCCAAAAATGTAACAGAATAAATTTGTAGGATTTTTAAGCCACTAAGTTTGTGGAAATTCATTACAGCAGCAATAGGAAACTAACTGAGGAACAACTGGGCATAGAATACAGGGTCTAAGAGTTAAAAGTAGAGTCTGGGACGGGTCTCTGAAATACTGTAAATAGTGAAGTAGCTGCGTCAGTTTGTGTACTACAACTTGGACAATTGGCCCAGTGCCCACTGGCCCATTCAGAGTCACTTGAATGGAGGAAATGAGGGTATACACACAGACACACAGAGCATATGAAAACCATGGGAAAAACCATAATGTAATAATTGTAATGTATATTCTAAATCCAAGTATAGGTTCTAGCACCACACATATGGAAAATTTTATTATATAGGTATCTGTGGAATCCCTATGTATGACAGAGGAGTGATATAATAGAACTTAAATAAAAAAGGAACACACAGGTGACAGAGATTAATGATGGAACTGAACCATGACACTGCAATGTAGTGGTGTTGAAGAGTGAGGTGTGGGTAAGAATGGCTAGAAGCCTACCTACAAGGAAGAGAACCTCCATGGTAGGAGCAGGAATGTGTAGAGTATCCCACCTAATGTGATGAGAAGACCCTGGTATAGGCAGGGCTGAGCAGATGGTAGTCTTTATGGAGAGAAGGATTTTGTTGTATCGTTGTTTGGGTTATATGGTGGTTGGTATTGGGTAAGATGGTGCATAGACAGTGGCTTCAAATAACCACTGTTTTATTACCTCTTAGATTATATGCTGGTTGTTTCTTCTGCTCCACTTGATGTTGGCTGGGTCAGCAGTCATCCAAGGGCTTGACCAGTCTGGAAAATCTATGACAGTTTATGTAGATATATCTGGATCCTTGGAAGGGGACAGTTGGAAAGCCAGACTCAACTGAGACTGCTAGGCCTCTCTCTCTCTCTCTTCAAGTAGTCTCAGAGCCTCTCCCTCACTACACTAGCTTTTTAATTGTTCCTTACAAGA
Source organism: Balaenoptera physalus (assembly GCF_965194825.1). Classification (NCBI taxonomy): domain Eukaryota; kingdom Metazoa; phylum Chordata; class Mammalia; order Artiodactyla; family Balaenopteridae; genus Balaenoptera; species Balaenoptera physalus. Next base: position 45,146,241 of record NC_138903.1, read on the forward strand.
AGATAGCTGATCTTCTTACAGGGTATATCAGGACTCCCTGTGGTGTGAAATGGGAAGCTGTCAGGCTCTCTTAAAGCTTAGGCCTGGAAATGGCATATCATCACTTCTTTATTCTTTAGTCACAGAGCTAGCCCATATTCAGTGTGGAAAATGACTATACAAAGTTGTGAATACTGAGTCAACATTCATCAGAAGCCATCTTTGGAAACTCATTAGCACAAATAGGGGACTGAGAACTAAGAGAAACTTGGTACATGAAAGAAGATGAGTTCATTTATATTCTCACTGAACTTGAGTCTAGCAGTCAATTGGATATATGGGGTTGGAGTTGGTGAGAACAATTTTGCTGCTCAGTCTTCATCAAGGAATACTGAAGAATAGTGGCCTGAGACAGAATTAAAAAATAAGGAAGTGGAAAATGTCACCAGGTGTCAATGATTGCAGACTTTAACTAAGATGAGATGAGGACTAATCAACACTCATTGGGATGTTCACATTGGACGTGACTGGTGATGACCAAACACAGTAGGTCAGAAACCATCTGATTGGGCAGGGGGTATGGAATGACTACCAGAAATGTGGGTGGAGGCAGGTAGGGTAACCTGCTATCTCAATCTTGAAGGAGATATAGAAGAGCAGCTAGGGTGGGATGTGAAGGTCAGGAGAGGATTCTTATACTAGATTATGCACTTCTCTCCTGTCTGTCTCCACTATTAAACTATCAGCTCTATGAGAGCACGGGCTGTTTCTTTCCTTATTATCTTTAGGGTATCCAGTGCTGACTGAGACACAGTAGGTGCTTAATAGACATGTGCTGAATCAATTAATACCCTCAAAAGCTAAATGGTTCATTAATTGCGTCACACTGTGGAATGTTCTACTATGAAGGAATTAAACAGAATGAAGTAGTTCTATTTGTATTTGAGAGTAATAAAACCCTAAACCTTACTGTTAAGAGAAAAAAAAAAAAAAAGAAAACTGCAGAAACATAAGTGTGACTTCTGAAACAAAAACTCTCATCTTCTGCCCCTAAATTTTTAAGAGTTCTTTAAACATTAGGGATTTTGGCCTTTTGTCTGTTATTTATGTTGCAAATATATTCTCCCAATTTGCTAGTTGAATTTTGATTTTATTTATGATGTGGGGGATTTTTTGGCAATGCAGAAGCTATCTTTTAAAATTTTTATGCAGTCAAATTTCTCAACCTTTTCTTTCATTGCATCTGGATTTTGAGTCATAGTTTAAAAACTTTTTCCTATACCCAGGCTAAAGAGGAATTCATCCATATTTGCTTCTAGCACTTTTATGGTATTTTTAACATTTAGATTCCTGATCTATTTGAAATTTACTCACTATATGGTATGAAGTGTGTATCCAATTTTATCTTATTTTTTCCCAAACTGCTATCCAGTTGTCCAAGTACCATTTATTTTACAAGTCCATTTTTGTCCCAATGTATTGAGATCCCACCTTTATCATATACCAAAATTCTATTCCATTTTTATTTGGGTCTATCTCTGGATTTTCGATTCTTTTTGTTTTTTTCCTACAGTGTAAACATAACTTTTTATTATTTTTTAAAATTTCTATTGGAGTGTACTTATTTACAATATTATGTTAGTTTCTGCTGTACAGTAAAGTGAATCAGTTATACATATATCCATTCTTTTCTTCCCATATAGGTCATTATAAAGTATTGAGTAGAGTTCCCTGTCCTGTACAGTAGATCCTTATTAGTTATCTATTTTATATATAGTAGTGTGTATATGTCAATCCCAATCTCCCAATTTATCCTGCCCCCCCCTTCCCCCCAGTAACCATAAGTTTGTTTTCTACATCTGTGACTCTATTTCTGTTTTGTAAATGAGTTCATTTGTACCACTTTTTAAGATTCCACATATAAGCAATATCAAATGATATTTGTCTTTGTCTGACTTACTTCACTCAGTATGACAATCTATAGGTCCATCCATGTTGCTGCAAATGATATTATTTCATTCTTTTTTATAGCTAAGTAATACTGCATTGTATATATGTACCAGATCTTCTTTATCTGGATTTTCTATTCTATTCCACTGGTATGTCTATTCATAAGCCAGTTCCACACTGTTTTAATTACAGAGGCTCTATAGTGTGTTTTAATGTATGGTAGGGATAGTCCCCCCTCCCCTTGTAGCTTTTCTTCTTTAGTGTTTTCCTGGAGATTCTTGAATGATTATTTTTCCATATGAAGTTTAGTTATCAACTTGTCTAGTTCCATAGAGATCTATGTTGGTATTTTTATTGAGATTGCATCAAATTAAAATTAATTTAGGAAGAACTGACATCTTTATGATGTTGACTCTTCCTGTCATAAACAAGGGATATCTTGCCATTTGTTAGAGTCTCTGTTTTTGCCTTTTATGAGGATTTGAAAGTTTATCTCATATAAGTTTTTCACATTTTTTGGTTAAATGTATTCCTAATAAGTATTTTATCCTCTTTGTTGTTATGGTTAATGGGTTTTTTTCTACCATCGTGTCCTCTAATTGGTTATTATTTATTTGTGTAAATGAAGATTATTGATTTATTTATGTCAATTTTATAGCCTGCTCCTCTAATAAAATATTTTATTACTTGAGTTATTTTTACGATTGATTCTCTAAGTTTTCCAGGTACACTTTCATGTAATATGCAAATAGAGATAACAGTATATCCTCTTTTCCAATTCCTATGCCATAAATGAACTTCTCTTGTCATTGCATTGGCTAATACTTCTGGTAAAATGTTGAATAACAGTGGAGAGAGTAGACAACTTTAACTAGTTCCTGATATTAGTGGAAGTGCCTCTAGTGTTTCTTCCATTAAAAAACTATCAATTTCTACTGTATTAAGAATGAGTGTTCACTTTTTTCAAAGGTCTTTTATAGGTATCTACAGAAAGAATCATATGAGTTTTCTTTTTAGAACTATCGGTATTATATATTTTCTTTATGGGATTAATAATATTCAACCAACTTTGAATTATTAGCATAAAATCTTCCTGGTCATGGACTATTATTTTCTTAATATGCTGGATCTGTTCACTAATATATTAATAAGTGATCATATTCTATGCTTTTATTCTTCATACTGTTTTTATAAGGTTTATGTTAAAAACTTATACTTGCTTTACCTAAAAAATTAAGTGTTTTCCTTGCTTTTCAATACTGTAAAACAATTTACAGATCAATGGAACAATCAGGTCTTTGAAAGTTTGGTAGAATTCCCCTGTGAAGCCATCTGGGCCTTGAGCTTTTCTGGTAGACCAGTCGATAACCTTTTCTCTTTCTTTTAGGAAAATTGGTCTATTTAGGCTTTCTAACTCTAATAGTATCAATTTTGGTAACAAATATTTCCTTAGGAAATTATTCATCTCATAAAGTTTTAAAATTTACTTTGATAGAAGCCTGTGAACTAGGTTGAATGATTTTCTGACATTTCTTCAGATTCAATAGTTCTTTTCCCCCAATCCCAAAATGGGCAGAAGACCTAAATAGACATTTCTCCAAAGAAGACACACAGATGGCCAAGACGCACATGAAAAGCTGCTCAACATCACTAATTATTAGAGAAATGCAAACAAAACTACAATGAGGTATCACCTCACACCAGTTAGAATGGGCATCATCAGAAAATCTACAAGGCAACAAATGCTGGAGAGGATGTGGAGAAAAGGAAACCCTCTTGCACTCTTGGTGGGAATGTAAATTGATACAGCCACTATGGAGAACAGTATGGAGGTTCCTTAAAAAACTAAAAATAGAATTACCATATGATCCAGCAATCCCACTACTGGGCATATACCCAGAGAAAACCATAATTCATAAAGACACATGCACCCCAATGTCCACTGCAGCACTATTTACAATAGCCAGGTCATGGAAGCAACCTAAATGCCCATCGACAGACGAATGGATAAAGAAGATGTGGTACATATATACAATGGAATATTACTCAGCCACAAAGAGGAACGAAACTGGGTCATTTGTTGAGACGTGGATGGATCTAGAGACTGTCATACAGAGTGAAGTAAGTCAGAAAGAGAAAAACAAATATCGTATATTAATGCATATATGTGGAACCTAGAAAAATGGTACAGATGAACCAGTTTGCAGGGCAGAAATTGAGACATGGATGTAGTGAACAAACGTAAGGACACCAACTGGGGAAAGCAGTGGGGTGGTGGGGGTGGTGGTGTGATGAATTGGGCGATTGGGATTAACATGTATACACTGATGTGTATAAAACTGATGACTAATAAGAACCTGCTGTATAAAAAAATAAATAAAATAAAATTCAAAAATTAAAAAAATAATAGTTCTTTTCCCTTATAATTTCTTATTTTGTATTGTATGTCTTTGCTTTCTCCTTTTTTTCTTGATTATGTTAGCTAGTGGTATGTCTATTAATATTTTTCAAGAAACCAAAAAACATGTTTTTCTCTTTTCTACATCATTACTACATTCTACTTGCTAATTTTATATTTAGTATGTCTTTTTTTTTTAATTTTTTTTATTTGTTTATTTATTTTATGGCTGTGTTGGGTCTTTGTTTCTGTGCGAGGGCTTTCTCTAGTTGCGGCAAGTGGGGGCCACTCTTCATCGCGGTGTGCGGGCCTCTCATTATAGCGGCCTCTCTTGTTGCGGAGCCCAGGCTCCAGACGCGGAGGCTCAGTAATTGTGGCTCACGGGCCTAGTTGCTCCACGGCACGTGGGATCTTCCCAGGCCAGGGCTCGAACCCGTGTCCCCCGCATTAGCAGGCAGACTCTCAACCACTGCGCCACCAGGGAAGCCCATAGTATGTCCTTCTTCATACTTCCTTTTGACTTACCTTGTTTCTTTAACTGTTTGAACTATACATTTAATTAATTTTTATTATTTTTAGTTGTTATTTATAATTTTAAATTATTTTAAATGTTATTTAATTGATAAAAAGTGTAAAACTTTGAATTTTCCTCTAACCATGCTTTTCATGTATAACAAAGATCCTGATATATACTAATTTCACTATCTTTTAAAAAAATTCCATAATTATCATTTCTATTTATTCTCTCACTCAAGTGTTGTTTAATAGGTGGTCAATTAATTTTCAGGAAGGAATGTCATTTGAAAATGAACAGAGGGACTTCCCTGGTGGTAGGTACAGTGGTAAAGAATACGCCTTCCAATGCAGGGGAAAGGGGTTCGATCCCTGGCGGGGGGGAACTAAGATCCCACATGCCATGGGGCAACTAAGCCCACATGCCACAACTACTGAGCTCGCGCGCCTCAGCAAGAGAGCCCGAGTGCCGCAAACTACAGAGCCCACATGCTCTGGAGCCCGTGAGGCACAACTACAGAGCCCACACACCCTGGAGCCCGCGAGGCACAACTAGAGAGAGAAAACCCACACGCCACAACTAGAGGGAAAGCCTGCATGCCACAACTAGAGAGAAGCCCAAGCGCCACAACGAACAGCCCGTGCACTGCAATGAAAGATCCCGCATGCCACAACTAAGACCCGACACAGCCAAAAAGATAAAGAAAATAAATAAAGTAAACAAATATAAAAAATATTTAAAAATGAACAAAGACTCAGATATAATATCAAAGGCCTAACATTTGTGTCAACTGAGTCTCAGAAATACAGAAAAAGAGCCTACTGTTAAAACATTATTAGATATATCAATTGCTAAAAGCTTCTCCAAATTGGTAACAATCACAAACCAACCAATTTAAGATCAGGAAACCTCAAACAAAATACCTCATAGGAATACATGCCCACATTCAACATAATCAAACTGCTGAAAAACAACACAAATAAAAAACATTGAAGCAGACAGAACAAAAAATGATACATTACCAATAGGAGAACAATAATTTGAATAGCTGTGTATTTCTCATCAGAAACCACAGTGGCTAAAAGGAAGCAAAAATCTTTTCAAGTGTTAAAGAACTGTCAACCCAAAATTCTATATCCAGAAAAAATATCTTTAATGAATGAGCAATAAATATAGACATTCCATGAAGAAGGAAAACTAAGAGGATTCACTGCCAATAGACATTCTCTGAAAGAAATATTAAAGGAAGTTTAGACTGAAGAGAAATAAAACCAAAAAGAAACTTGGAATATTGAAAATAAAGAACAAGAGAAATGATAAATATTTGGGTAAATAAAATGAACTAATCTTCACATCTACTATTCTTTAAAATATGTTTGATGGTTGAAAGAAAAAATTGTAACATTGTTCAAAGGGATTTTCAGTGTATTCATATGTAATATATAAGACAAATATAACAAAGGGAGAAATAAATGGATTCATAAGGTGTTAAAGACTCTATACTCCACTTGAAATGAAAAATATGGATTATAAGTAGATTGTAAAAAGTTAAGTATCTATACGGAAATCCCTAGAACAATCACTGAAATATTTATACAAAGATATAAAGTAAAAAACATAACAGGTAAATTAAAATGGAATACTAATAAATGTTTAAACAAAAGAAGGCAATATGAGGAAACAGAGGAATATAGATCGAGGGAAGAAAGAGAAAACGTTTAAATTTAGATGTAAATCCAAGCATATTAATAAAGACGCAGACGTAGAGAATGGACTTGAGGACACAGGGAGGGGGAAGGGTAAGCTGGGATGAAGTGAGAGAGTGGCATGGACTTATATATACTACCAAATGTAAAATAGATAGCTAGTGGGAAGCAGTTGCATAGCACAAGGAGATCAGCTCAGTGCTTTGTGACCACCTAGAGGGGTGGGGTAGGGAGGGTGGGAGGGAGACGCAAGAGGGAGGAGATATGGGAATATATGTATACATATAGCTGATTCACTTTGTTATAAAGCAGAAACTAACACACCATTGTAAAGCAATTATACTCCAATAAAGATGTTTAAAAAAATGTTTGGAAAGTCACTAAATAAATGAATGATTTCAGCCTTCAACAATCATAAATAGAAAACCTTGGGGAAAGAGGAGAATCTGACTTCAACACTTAGTACATCATATTATTCAAATGTTAAGTTTTCAACAAAAACCCACAAGGTATAAAAAACAAACAAACAAACAAAAAAACCCCAGAAAACTATGGCCCATTTACAGGAAAAGAAAAAAAAAAAAAAAACCTAAATTGAAAGAACAATCCCTGAGAAATTCCAGACTTTTGAATTACTAAAAAGACAAATACTTCATATCAACTGTATTAAATATGATCAAAGAGTTAAGGGAAACCATAGACAATGAACTAAAGGAAATCAGGAAAACAATATATGAACAAAATGAGAAAATCTATGAAGAGATAGAAATTGTATAAAGGAAACAAATAGAAATTCAGGAGCTGAAAGGTACAGCAGTGGATTCATGAAAATATTCACTAGAGCAATTCAGCAGTAGATCTGAGCAGGCAGAATAAAGAATCAGCAAATTTGAAGATAGAACAATTCAAATTGTCCAGTCTAAAAGAAGAGTGAAAAATAATGAAGAACAGTGAAGAGAGCCTAAGGAACCTGTGGGGTATTATCAAGCAGAGCAACATACACATTATAGGAGTCCAAGGAGGAAGAGAGAGAGAAAAGGACAGAAAGAATATTTGAAAAAAATACTAGCCAAAAACTTAAGAAGTTTAATGGAATACATGAATCTACGTATTAAAAAGCTCAAAAAACTCCCAGTAGGATATACTCAAAGAGATCCACACTGAAATACATTTTAAGCAAACTGTCAAAAGACAAATATGAACAAAGAACTGTGAGTGTAGCAAGAGAGATATGACTCTTCACATAAAGGATATTCTCAATAAGATAAATTTATGATTTCTCATCAGAAGCCATGGAGGACAGAAGGCAGTGGGATGACACTTAAAATGCTGAACGAAAAAAACTGACAAAAATTCTACATCCAGCAAAACTATCCTTCAAACATGAAGGAGGAATTATGACACTCCCAGATACACAAGTGCTGAAGGAGTTCATTATGTGTAGACCTGCCCTACAAGAAATGTAAAAGGGGGTCTATCAAATTGAAATGAAAGGACACTACATAGTAACTCAAAGCCATTTTTGAAGGAATAAAGTTCTTCATTAAAGGTAAATACATGAGCAAATATGAAAGACAGTAGTATTGTAATTTGTTTTTTATGTACAGTTTTTATATCCTATAGGATGTAGAAGGGAAATGCATAAAATAATTATAAATTGATGTTAATGGTTACACACTAAATAATGATGTAATTTGTCACATCAATAACATAAAATGGGGGAGGTGGAGCTGTAAAGGAGTAGTGTTTTTGTATGTGATTGAAGAGGAGTTGATATTAATTTTTAAAAGACTGTTATAATTTTAGGATGGGATGTTATATGAAATCCCATGGGAACCTCAAAGAAAATATCTATAGAAATACACAAAAAGAAATGAGAAGGGATCAAATATGTCACTACTAAAAACTAACTAAACAAAAAAGAAGCCAGTAATGGAAGAAATGAGGGACAAAAGGAGTTCTCATTTTTATATCTTAGATCAATACACACAAAGACACTTTAGCTATAAGGACACCTATCGGTTTAAAATTAAAGGATGAAAAAAGATATTACATACAAAGAGTAAACAAAAGAGAGCAGAGAGTTTATACTAATATCAGACAAGATAGACTCTAAGTTAAAAATTTAAAACTGTTACAAGAGGCAAAGAGGGACATTATGCATAGATAAAAGGGTCAATTTTGCCAGATGTAACAATTATAAACATATATGCACCAAACATCAGAGTCCCAAAATAGGCAAAGTAAACATAGACAGAATTGAAGAGAGAAATAGAGAGCTCTGCAAAAGTAGTAGGAGACTTTAGTACCCCACTTTCAATAATGGATAGAACACCCAGACAGAAAATCAACAAGGAAATAGAAGACTTGAGCAACACTGTAAATTAATTGAACCTACAGACATATGAAGGCTACACCACCCAACAACAGCATAATAAACATTTTTCTCAAGTGTACATGGAATATTCTCCATAATAGATGCATATGTTAGGACACAAAACAAATCTTAATAAATTTAATAGACTGAAATCATACAAAGTACCTTTTCTGATCACAATAGAATCAAAGTAGAAATCAGAAGCAGAAGGAAAACTGGAAAATTCACATATATGAGGAAATTAAACACCACACTCTTAAACAACCATGGGTTGAAGAAGAAAACACAAGTGAAATTATAAAATATTTTGAGACAAATGAAAATAAAAACACAACCCCCAAACTTATAGCATGTAGTGAAAGCAGTGCTAACAGGGAAGTTTATAACTGTAAATGCTTACATTAAAAAGAAGAAAGATCTCTAATCAACAACCTAACTTTACACCATAAGGAATTTAAAAAGAACACACTAAATCCAAAGCTAGCAGAGGATGGAAATAACAAAGACTAGAGCATTGATAAATAAGATAGAAATAGAAGAACAATAGAGAAAATTAATGAAACCAATAGTTGATTTGTCCAAAGATCAACAAAATTGATGAAGTTTTAGCTATACTAAGAAAAAAGAGAAAAGACTGAAATAAATAAACCTGAAATGAAAGTGGAGCTATTACTACCAATTTTACAGAAATAAAAATAATTATAACATAATAAAGGCCACATATGACAAGCCCACAAATACATCATATTCAATGGTGAAAAGCTGAAAGCTTTCCTCTAAGATCAGGAAAAAGACAAGGATGCCCACTCTTGCCACTTTTACTCAATATAGTAGCAGAAGTCCTAGTCAGAGAAATTAGGCAATAAAAAGAAAGAAAAGCCATCCAAATTGGAAAGGAAGAGGTAAAACTGTCACTATTTGCAGATGACATGATATTATATATAGAAAGCCTTAAAGACTCTACAAAAAACTGATAGAACTAACAAATTATTTCAGTGAAGCTACAGGATACAAAATCAATATACAAGCATCACTTGCATTTCTATACACTAATAGAAAACTATCAGAAAGAGAAATTAAGAAAGCAATCCCATTTCCAACGGCATCAAAAGGAATAAAATACTTGGGAATAAATTTAAATAAAATACTTGGGAATAAATTTTTACACTGAAAACTATAAGACTTTGATGAAAAAAACGGAAGACACAAATAAATTGAAAGATATTCCATGCTCATGGAACAGAAGAATTAATATCCACACCACACAAAGCAATCTACAGATTCAATGAGATCTCTATTAAACTTCCAATGACATTTTTCATAAAAATAGAAAAAAAATCCTAAAAATTTGTATGGAATCACAAAAGATCCCAAATAGCCAAAGCAATCTTGAGAAAGAACAACAAAGCTGGAGGCATCACACTTCCTAATTTGAAACTATATTAAAAAATTATAGTATTCAAAACAGTATGGTATCATCTTAAAAACAGACACATAGATCAAGGGAACAGAATAGAAAGCCCAGAAATAAATCCATGTATACATGGTCAATTAATCTCCAACAAAGGAACCTGGAATATGTAATGAAGAAAGGAAAGGATAGTTTCTTTAAAAAATGGTGCTGGGAAAACTGGAAGCCATTGGAAATGTTCCTCAAAAAATTAAAAATAGAACTACCATATAATCCAGCAATCCCACTTATGGTTATATACCTGAGGACATGAAATCACTATCTTGAAGAGATATCTGCATTCTGTGTTCATTGCAGCATTATTTACCATAGCCAAGACATGAAAACAACCTACATGTCCACTGATGACTGCGTGGGTAAAGAAAATGTGGTATATATTTACAATGGAATATTATACAGCCATAAAACAGAAGGTAATCCTGCCACTTGCAACAACATAGATGGAACTTGAGTTCGTTATGCTAAGTGAAATAAGTTAGACAGAGAAAGACCAATAATGAATGACCTCATTCATATGTGGGATCTAAAAACAAAAACAGAAACAACTGAACTCAGGGAAAGAGAGAACAGATTGGTGGTTGCCAGAGGTGGGGAGTGAGGAGTGGGGGAGATGAGTGAAGGTGGTCAAAATGTACAAACTTCTAGTTATAAGATAATTAAGTCCTGGGGCTGAAATTACAGCATGGTGACTATAGTTAGCAATCTTGTACTGTGTATTTGAATGTTCCTAAGAGATTAGATGTTAAAAGTCCTCATCACAAGACTTTGATATCACTTTGGTATACACAAGTATTTATTTCTAGGCTCTCTATACTATTCCATTGGTCTATATGTCTGTCTTTATGCCAGTACTATACTGTTTTAATTTCTGTAGGCTTGTTTTAAGTTTTGAAATTGGCAAATGTGAGACCTCCAACTTTGTCCTTGTTTTTCAAGATTGTTTTGGCAATTTGAAGTCCCTTGAGATTCCACATGAATTTTTAGATTTATTTTTCTATTTCTACAAAAAATATTGGGATTTTGATAGGAATTGCATTGAATCTATCAATCACACTCGGTAGTATTGATTTCTAACAATATTAAGTCTTCTAATTCATGAACACAGGATGTCTTTCCATTTATTTGTGTCTTTAATTTCTTTCAGTGATGTTTTATAGTTTTCAGTGAGCAAGCCTTTCACCTGCTTGGTTAAGTTTATTCCTAAGTATTTTGTTGTTTTTGATTCTATTGTAAATGGAATTGTCTTCTTAATTTACTTTTAGGATTGTTTATTCTTAGTATATAGAAATACAACTGATATTTGTGTGTTGAATTTGTATCCTGTAACTTTGCTGAATTTATTAGTCCTAACAGATTTTTTTTATAGAATCTTTTGGTTTAATAGCATTATGTTGTCTGTATATCATCAAATTATTTTTGACAAGTGTGCCAAGACCATTCAATGCAGAGAGAACAGCCTTTTCTACCATTGGTTTTGGGAAAACTGGATATCCACAAGCAAAAGAATGAACCCTTACTTTACACTATATCCATCAAAATGGATCACAGACCTAAACATAAGAGCTGCAACTGTAAAACTCTTAGAAGCAAATATAAGGGGACAGCTTCATGTCATTGGATTTGGTCTTTTTTTTTGGATATGACACCAAATGCACAGGCAACAAAAGAACAAAAACCAGATAAATTGGACTTCATGAAAATTAAAACCTTTTGTGCATCAAAGGACGCTATCAACAGAATGAAAAGGGAACCCACAGAACAGAAGAAAATACTTACAAATGTATCTAATAAGGGATTAATAGAATATGTAAAGATCTCCTACAACTCAACAGCAAAAACAAAAACAACTAAAAATAGGCAAAGAACTTGAATAGACACTTATCCTGAGAAGATGGATTAATGGCCAATAAGCACATGAAAAGATGCTCAGCATCACTAATCATTAAGGAAATGTAAATGAATTCCACAATGAGATAGCAGTTAACATTCATTAGGATGGCTATTACCAAAAAAAAAATGGAGAATGAAACACTTCCTTTGTCTCTCCCCTTCAATCTACAACCAGTAAATCATCCATAATTCAACAAAGGTTCCTCTGCCCAACACACCAGAAGCCAGAAAGTTCTACACATCTGTAGATCTAAAGGTGGGTGGACTAGAATACATAGAGGAGGCGGAACCAGGGTGAACAGTGGAGGCTGTGCCTGCAATCCCAGCCCCTCAGGCACAGTGATGGGCCCCTCAGCCCCAGAGAACCTGGTAGCAGTAGCGGAGACAGCACACATGACTCCAGCCTCCCAGTGACAGCAGCGCTCTCTACCACAGGAACCAAACAGCAGTGGCAGCACAGCCTGCAATCCCATCCTCCCAGCCACAGAGGCACCTGCCACTCCAGCCCCCCAGCCCACAGTGGCTGCACCTTCAAACTTGACAACTCCAGATGTGGCAAAGGCATGCCCCCGAACCTCCCCCTCTCCCTGAGGCAGTGGAGCCTGCAACCCAGGCAACCCAGACACAGTGGAAGCACCCACCAACCCAGTGCCCCAGGCGGCAATGCCATCAACAGCAGTGACACTGGCAGCAACAAGGCACCAGCAACCCCAGAGGCACAAGCAGTGACAAAGAGGGCATCAGATGACACCTCTGTCAGAGGTAGTAGAGTGTAGAAAGTGTAGATTCTCAAATATACCCAGAGGCAGCTCAGGTAGGAGAAACCAAAAACTTGTGCTTTAGCGCCACCTACTGAAAAACAAAAGAAAGCCCTCTAATCACTAATCTCTTGAATTGTTAGAATCAAGTAAAAAAAAAAAAAGAACTATGTAAAGAAGATAGGTGTTTGTTATTTCTAATGTACCAGTAGAGGAACCACTCATCAAACACCATGAAAAACCACAGTAACATGGTATCACAAAAAAAAGACAAAACTCCAGAAACCAAACTTAATATCATGGAATATTGCAATCGAACTGAGAGAGAATTCAAAATAGCTGTCATGAAGAAACTCAATGAGCTACAACAAAACTCAGAAAGGCAGTTCAATGAGCTAAGGAGTAAAATTAACAAACAGAATGAATACCTTACCAAAGAGATTGAAACTAAAAAGAACCAAATAGAAATTCTGGAGCTGAAGAACTCAATAAATGAAATGAAGACTGCACTAGAAATCATTGGAAATAATGCCAACAGTATGGAAGAGAGAATTAGTGAGCTTGAAGACAGAAATCTAGAAATGATACAGGTATAAAAGGAGAAAGAACTAAGAACTAAAAAAAAGAAGAAAGAAAGAAAGGAAAGGAAGAAAGGAAGAAAGGAAGAAAAGAAAGGAAGAAAGAAAGGAAGAAAAGAAAGAAAGAAAGAAAGAAAGAAAGAAAGAAAGAAAGAAAGAAAGAAAGAAAGAAAGAAAGAAGGAAAGAAAGAAAGAAAGAAGGAAATTCTATGAGACTATCTGACTTCATTAGAAAGGTCAACATAAGGATAATTGGTATCCCAGAAGGAGAAGAGAGGGAGAAGGGAACAAAGAGATTATTTAAAGAAATAATAGCTGAGAACTTTCCAAACCTGGGGAAGGAATCGGGTATTCAAGTCCATGAAGCTAATAGAATACCTAATTACCACAACACAAACAGACCTTCTCCAAGACATTTTAAAACTGTCAAAAGTCAATGACAAAGAAAGAATTTTAAAGACAGCCAGGGAAAAAAGAAAGGTAATCTACAAAGGAACTGCCATTAGGCTACCAGCAGATTTCTCAGAAACTCTACAGGCCAGGAGAGAGTGGAATGACATACTCAAAATACAAAAGGATAAAAGCTGTCATCCAAGAATACTCTATCCAGCAAAGTTATCCTCCAGATATGAAAGAGAAATAAAGGCTTTCCCAGACAACCAAAATGGAGGGAGTTCATAACCACTAGACCTGCTTTACAAGAATTGTTGAAAGGAGTTCTTCTACCTGAAATGAAAGGGCAAGAGTACACAAAATTTTGAGTAAAATGATAAATAGAATCAGAAAGTTGCAACTCTATATAAAAGTATGTTCTTAAACAATTATAGCATAAAGCTTAAAGGAGAAAAAGCAATAAAAATAACTATAGCTAATTCAATTTGGCAACTAACTCACACCATAAAAAGAGATAATTTGAGGCAACAGAAATATAAAAGGGAAAGAGGAAAATGAAGGAAGCCACATAGGCAAGTGAAAATAAGATGCTATCAACAGAAAAACGACTATTTTATCTATGATATGTTTTATACAAACCCCATGGTAACCATGAAACATACATCTAGAGCAAAGACACAAGACATAAAAAAAAAATAAACTGAGAAAAACATTGGAGAAAACCACTAAACTAAAATGGAAGACAGAAACACAAGGAAAAATAAACAATGGAGATATAGAATAACCAGAAAACAAAAGATAAAATGGCAGTATTAAGCCCTCATGTATCAATAATCACCCTAAATGTAAATGGATTTAATTCACCAGTCAAAAGACACAGAGTGGCTGGAAGGATTAAAAAACAAGACCCAACTATATGCTGCCTCCAGGAGACTCAGCTCTAAAGTCAAATACAGGTTCAATGGGAAGAGATGGAAAATGATACTCCAAGCAAATGACTGCCAAGAGAAGCAAGCGTAGCCATATTCATATCAGAATAAACAGACTTCAAGCCAAAAATGGCAACAAGACACAAAGATGGACACTATATAATGATAAATGGGACAATTCATTAAGAGGACATAAAAATTATTAATATATGTGCAGCCAACATCAGAGCACCAAAATATAAACAGCAATTATTAACAGACCCCTAAAGTGAGAAAATGACAGCAACACAATAACAGTAGGGGGCTTTAACACCCAATGGAAAGATTATCCAGACAAAAAGTCAAGAAGGAAATAGTACCTTTATTTTTTTTAATTTTACTTATTTATGGCTGTGTTGGGTCTTTGTTGCTGCGTGCTGGCTTTCTCTAGTTGTGGCGAGCGGGGGCTACTCTTCATTGTGGTGTGAGGGCTTCTCATTGCAGTGGCTTCTCTTGCTGTGGAGCATGGGCTCTAGGCATGCGGGCTTCAGTAGTTGCAGCACACGGGCCCTAGAGTACGCGGGCTTCAGTAGTTGTGGCATGTGGGCTCAGTAGTTGTGGCGTGTGGGCTCTAGGGCACACAGGCTTCAGTAGTTGTGGTGCATAGGCTCAGTAGTTGTGTCTTGTGGGCTCTGGAGTGCAGGTTCAGTAGTTGTGGCTCACAGGCTTAGTTGCTCCATGGCATGTGGAATCTTCCCAGACCAGGGACCGAACCTGTGTCCCGTGCATTGGCAGGAAGATTCTTTTTTTTTAATTATTTATTAATTATTTTTATTTTTGGCTGTGTTGGGTCTTCGTTTCTGCGTGAGGGCTTTCTCCAGTTGCGGCGAGTGGGGGCCACTCTTCATTGCGGTGCACGGGCCTCTCACTATCGTGGCCTCTCTTGTTGCGGAGCAGAAGCTCCAGACGCTCAGGCTCAGTATTTGTGGTTCACGGGCCCAGTTGCTCCGCGGCATGTGGGATCTTCCCAGACCAGGGCTCGAACCCGTGTCCCCTGCATTGGAAGGCAGATTCTCAACCACTGTGCCACCAAGGAAGCCCGGCAGGAAGATTCTTAACTGCTGTGCCACCAAGGAAGTCTGGAAATAGTACCTTTAAATGAAACAATAGGCCAGATGGACTTCATAGATTTGTAGAGAACATTCCATCCAAATGCAGCAGAACACACATTCTTGTCAAGTACACATGGAACATTCTCGAGGATAGACCAAATATTGGGACATAAAACAAGTCTCAATAAATTTAAGAATATTGAAATCATGTCAAGCATCCTTTCCAACCACAATGGTATAAAATTAGAAATCAACTACAAGAAGAAAGTTGAAAAAATCACAAATATGTGGAGACTAAACACCATACTACTGAACAACTATGGGGTACAATGAAGAAATCAAAGGAGAAATAAAAAAATACCTGAAGAATGAAAATGAAAATGAAATGAAAATGAAAATATGGCATACCAAAATCTATGGGATGCTGCAAAAGTGCTACTAAGAGGGATTTTATAGCAGTGCTACTAAGATGGAATTTATAGAGGCCTATCTCAAGAAACAAGAAAAATCTTAAACAAACAATCTAACCTTACAACTAAAGGAGCTAGAAAAAGAACAAGCAAAACCCAAAGTTAGTAGAAGGAAGCAAACAATAATGATTAGAGTGGAAATAAATGAAATAGAGACTAAAAAGACAATAGAAAATATCCATGAATCTAAGAGATAGTTCATTGAAAGGATAAACAAAATTGACAAACCTTTATCTAGATTCACTAAGGAAAAAAAGAGAGAAGGCTCATATAAATAAAATCAGAAATGAAACAGAAATTACAACATATAACACAGAAATACAAAGTATTATAAAAGAATACTATAAACAGCTATATGTCAACAAACTGGACAACCTAGAAGAAATGGATTATTTCATAGAAACATTCAACCATACGAGACTGAATTACAAAGAAACAGACATTCTGAATAGACTGATCACTAGTAAGGAGATTGAAACAATAATCAAAAATCTCCCCAAAAACAAAAGTCCAGGAACAGATGGTTTCATAGGAGAATTCTAGCAAACATTCAAAGAAGATTTAATACCTATCCTTCTCAAACTCTTCTAAAAATTGAAGAGGGAACATTTCTCAATTCATTTTATGTAGCCAACATTACCCCGATACCAAAACCAGACAAAGATACCACAAAAAAGAGAAAATTATAGGTCAATATCTCTGATGAACACAGATGCAAAAATTCTCAACAAAATATTAGCAAACTGAATAAAATCCATTAAAAGGATAATATGTCATGATCAAATGAGATTCATTTCAGGGATGCAAGGATGGTTTAAGATCCACAATTCAATCAATGTGATACATCACATTAACAAAAATGAAAGATAAAAAATCATATGAGTATCTCGATAGATGCAAAAGAGCAATTGATAAGATTCAACACCCATTTATGATGAACACTCTCAAAAAAATGGGTATAGAAGGAACATACCTCAATAAAGGACAAATATGACAAACCCACATTGAGTAACTTCATACTCAATGGTGAAAAACTGAAAGCTATCCCTCTAAAATCAGGAACAAGACATGGATGCCCACTCTATGTCCCAATTCAACATAGTATTGGAAGTCCTAGCCAGAGCAATTAGGCAAGAAAAAGAAATAAAAGGTATCCAAATTGGAAGGGAAGAAGTAAAACTGTCACTATTTGTGAATTGCATGATTTTATATATAGAAAACCCTAAAGACTCCACCAAAAAATCTATTTGAAATAATAAATGAATATAGTAATGTTGCAGGGTACAAAATCAATATACAAAAATCTGTGTGTTTCTATACACTAACAACAAGCTAGCAGAAAGAGAAATTAAGAAAACAAACCCATTTATTGATACAATTGCAACAAAAAGAATAAAATACCTAGGAATAAATTTAAACAAGGAGGCAAAAGACCTGTACACTAATAAATATAAGACATCATTGAAAGAAATGGCAGAAGACACTAAGAAATGGAAATATCTGTGCTCATGGATTAGAAAAATTAACATTGTTACAATGTCCATATTACCTAAAACAATCTACAGATTCAATCAAATGCCTATCAAAACCACAATGACGGGGCTTCCCTGGTGGCGCAGTGGTTGAGAATCTGCCTGCCAATGCAGGGGACACGGGTTCGAGCCCTGGTCTGGGAAGATCCCACATGCCACGGAGCGACTAGGCCCGTGCGCCACAACTACTGAGCCTGCGCATCTGGAGCCTGTGCTCCGCAACAAGAGAGGCCGCGATAGTGAGAGTCCCACGCACCGCGATGAAGAGTGGCCCCCACTTGCCGCAACTAGAGAAAGCCCTCGCACAGAAACGAAGACCCAACACAGCCATAAATAAATAAATAAATAAATAAATAAAATTAAAAAAAAAAAAAAAAAAAAAAACCACAATGACATTTTTCACAGAAATAAAACAAAAAATCCTAAAATTTATGCAATAACCAACGCCAAAGCAATCCTGATAAAAAAGAACAAAGCTGGAGATATCACACTCCCTGGTTTCAAATCATACTACAAAGCTACAGTAATCAAAACAGCATGGCATTGACAGAAAAATAAACACACAGATCAATGGAACAGAATTGAGACCCCAGATAAACCCACACATATATGGTCAATTAATTTATAACAAAGGAGCAAAGAACATACAATGAAGAAAGGATAGTCTCTTTAATAAATGGTGTTGGGAAAACTGTACAGCCACATGCAAAAGAATGAAACTAGACCCCTATCTTACACCATACACAAAAGTCAACTTAAAATATATTAAAGACTTGAATGTAAGACCTGAAACAGTAAAACTCCTAGGAGAAAACATAGGCAGCATACTCGTTTACATTGGTCTTAACAGTATCTTTCTGGATGTCTCCTCAGGCAAGGGAAACAAAAGCAAAAAAGTAAAGAAATGGAAATACACCAAACTAAAAATCATGTGCACAGCAAAGGAAACCATCACCAAAATAAAAAGACAACCTACCAAATGGGGGAAGATATTTGCAAATTATATGTCCAATAAGGGGTTAATATCTAAAATATATAAAGAACTCATACAGCTCAACAATAACAAAAAAACGAACAACCTAATTTAAAAAATGGGCATAGGAGCTGAATATAGACATTTTTCCAAAGGAGACATACAGATGGACAACAGGCACATGAAAAGACATTCAGCATCACCAATTATTAGGGCAATGCAAATGAAAATCACAGTGAGATATCACCTCATACCTGTTAGGATGGCTATTACCAAAAAGGTTATAAATGACAATTGTTGGCAAGGATGTGTGGAAAAGGGAAACTTTGTGTACTGTTGGTGGGAATGTAAATTGGTGCAGCCACTATGGAAAACAGTATGGATATTCCTCAAACAATTAAAAATAACAACTACCACATGATCCAGCAATTCTACTTCTGGGTGTTTATCCCAAGAAAACAAAATCACTAATTTGAAAAACACCCTTATGTTTATCACAGCATTATTTACAATACCTAAGATATGGAAACAACCTAAGTACCCACTGATGATGAATGAATAAAGAAGATGGGATTTATACACACACACACACACACACACATATATACACACAATGGAATACTAGTCAACCATAAAAAAAGATTAAATCTTGCCATCTACAATGACATGGATGGACCTTGAGGGTATTACACTAAGTGAAATAAGTCAGACAGAGAAAGACAAATGCCATATGATTTCACTCATATGCGGAACATAAAAATTTTTAAATGAACAAATACAAATAAATGAACAAATCAAACAAAACAAAAACTAAAACATAGATACAGAGAACAAAGTAGTGTTTACCAGAGGGGAGGGGGTATAGGGGGAGGGCAAAATGGGTAAAGGGGGTCAATTGTATGGTGATGGATAGAAACTAAACTTTTGGTGGTTAGCATACTGTAGTATATACAGAAGTCAAAATATAATGGTATACACATGAAACATATAATGTTAGAACCAATGTTACCTCAATGAAAATTATTTTAATTATTAAAATTATTTTAGTTATTTAATTTAAAAATTTTAATCGAGAAAACAAATTTGGTAAGGATGTGGAGAAAGTGCAACCCTTGTGCATTGCTTGTGGGACCGTAAAATGGTGCAGCTGCTGCAGAAAACAGTTTGGCTGTTCCTCAAAAAATTAAAAATAGAATTAGTGTATGATCCATTAATTCCACTTCTGAGTATTTACCAAAAAGAACTGAAAGGAAAGGCTTGAACAGATTATTGTACACTCATGAACATAGCAGCATTATTCACAATGGCCAAAAGGTTGATGTAACCCTCAGTGTTGTCTATCAACATATGAATGGATAAATAAAAGGTGGTATATACAGACAATGGAATATTATTCAGCCTTAAAAAGATAGAAAATTCTGACACATGCTACAACATGGATAAATCTTGAAGACATTATGCTAAGTGAAAGAACTAGTCAGAAAATGACATTTTGTATGTTTACACTTATATGATTTACTAGTGTAGTCAGATTCATAGAAACAGAAAGTAGAATGGTGGTTTACAGGGGCTGAGGGAGAGGGGAATGCATAGTTGTTTAACAAATACAGAATTTCCGTTTGGAAAGATGAAAAATTTCTGGAGATGGATGGTGGTGATGTTTTCACAACAATGTTAATGAACTTAATGCCGCTGAACTGTACATTTACAACTAGTTAGAATGGTTAATTTTACCTTATGTTACCACAATTTTTTTTTTTTTTTTACATTTGTAGCAAGTATTACTATCAAACTCCACTCATTGGGCCAGAGACCCTTGTGATGTTAGCGAAAAACTTGCCCCTCATGTAGCACACTACCTACACTTGTGAGTTCATCAGCCAGTGGCCTCAACTCCAACACAATTTTTAAAAATAAGTCACATTGTCCCAAAATACAAAAGTCAAAAAAAAAAGAAAAGCTCTTTCTCCCTAACTTTTGAGATGCTTGAGGATCTCACGGTCAGAGAATTTTCCCTATGCAATAGTCTCTTTCCCCCCTCTTGGAAAAATCCTTACCTATAAAAAATAGTAATCAACTATGTAAAACAAAGATCATAATAACATATTTTAGGTTTTATGTCACATGTAGAAGTAGAACATAGCAATATTAGCATAAAGTTGGAGGCAAAAGAAATGAAAGTAGAATATTGCATGGTTTTTATTTCATACATGAAGCAGTACAGTATTATTTAAAGGTTGATTATGATAAGTAACATTTTTTTAAAAACCTTCCAAGAAAGAACTCTTTCAGCTCAGATCACTTTACTGGGGAATTCTACCAAATATTTAAAGAAGAAATAATACCAATTTTTTACAAGCTTTTCTAGAAACTTGAAGAGGAGGTAATACTTCCCTACTCATTCTCTGAGGCCAGCAATACAATGGTACCAAAACCAAGCAATGATGTTTCAAGAAAAGAAAACTACAGACCAACTATTTCATGAATACAGATGCAAGCATTCTTATATATAAATATGATAATACATCATGTTCATGCACTATTTTAAGCACTTTAATTACTCAGAATAATCTTTATATGGTAGGTGGCTACATCTTATAGGTAACAACATCCACCTACAAGAAATTCAAATAACTTGCCCAAGGTCATAGTCTGAGAGCCTGGACAGACAAGAAATATTAGCCTTTCTAGTCTGCCCTCATCTGACTCCATGACAAGTACTGAAAAGTTCATGTTAACAGAAACCAACATCTTCCAAAACCTCCCCTCCCCAGGCTGTCCACTGAATATGTATTTTGCTACCACTGGGGACAACTTACTTATCTATCCAAGTAGCAACTCTTCATCCAACTATCAGTATCTGCTCAGATATACATAGAACATGCATTGAGTCTTTGCCATGGACATTGTTTTACATATTTAAAAACAAATACATGATAAATTTAAATAGTTGTATTTTAAAAATTTATATAGTTATAAATGGCTATATTTATAGTAGCAGGTTAGATTATAGGTGAAGTTTATATAGAGTGAATTCCTGCATATAAACCAACACAAATTTTACTTTTCCTTGAAAAAATTTTAAAAATAAATAAATAAATGGCTTAACTAGCCTATCACACTAAGCATCCATGCTAGGATCAAAGGGAAGTCTAGTCTTCTTGGGGTCTTAACACGCCTCGTTGTAAAGACAGGGATTTTAATAGGGTGTGTATGTGGCTTTAAAATAAACTTGCTTTCATGGGTAGAACTGCAAAATTTTCAGTGATATGCAGTTTATCAAGAGATAACCAAAGAATGTTCCAAGAGCATGCTAGTTGAGGTTTACTGTTGAAAAATGGCAGTATTTCTATATAAAAATGTGTAACTTTTTTCATTTAAAGTGAAAATTTTGTTTTCTATGTAATGAAATATGATCCAGAGACTATTTTGAGGTATGTATAAATCATTTGTGTGCTGAATGAGTTAAAGCATTCTCAACAAGTTCAGATCTTTTTTTGCTCATAATGCTGAATTTTAAAATTTTTAACATATATTTGTACCTCTAGTTTTGGCCAAAATGCAATAGCCCCATTACTTCCTGGTTCTACCTCTTACAAATAAAAATCCAAAGATAAAACAAGCATAGGAAGATTCTGAAAGATGGAAATAAGAAAGCAGACTGCCACAGAACCTCAGGACTTGAGGTACAAGACAGTGGTGAGGTCCCTGGGTTTTCCTTTTGCATGCCATATATCCCAGACAGAGTGCTGGAGAAACCTGCCATCTGGAAATGCCAACAGTTGCAGATAACAATTTTTATTATAAAATTAAAAACAATGGTAAATGGGAGTGTTTCCTTAATTTCTCTTTCTGATTTTTCATTGTTAGTATATAGGAATGCAAGAGATTTCTGTGCATTAATTTTGTATCCTGCTACTTTACCAAATTCACTGATTAGCTCTAGTAGTTTTCTGGTGGCATCTTTAGGACTCTCTATATATAGTATCATGTCATCTGCAAACAGTGACAGTTTTACTTCTTCTTTTCCGATTTGGATTCCATTTATTTCTTTTTCTTCTCTGATTGCCGTGGCTAAAACTTCCAAAACTATGTCGAATAATAGTGGTGAGAATGGGCACCTTTGTCTTGTCCCTGATCTTAGAGGAAATGGTTTCAGTTTTTCACCATTGAGAATGATGTTGGCTGCGAGTCTGTCATATATGGCCTTTATTATGTTGAGTTAGGTTCCCTCTATGCCCACTTTCTGGAGAGTTTTTATCATAAATCACTGTTGAATTTTGTCAAAAGCTTTTTCTGCATCTATTGAGATGATCATATGGTTTTTATCCTTCAATTTCTTAATATGGTGTATCACATTGATTGATTTGCATATATTGAAGAATCCTTGCATTCCTGGGATAAACTCCACTTGATCATGGTGTATGATCATTTTAATGTGCTGTTGGATTCTGTTTGCTGGTATTTGCATCTATGTTCATCAGTGATATTGGCCTGTAGTATTCTTTTTTGGTGACATCTTTGTCTGGTTTTGGTATCAGGGTGATGGTGGCCTCACAGAATGAGTTTGGGAGTGTTCCTCCCTCTGCTATATTTTGGAAGAGTTTCAGAAGAAGAGGTGTTAGATCGTCTCTAAATGTTTGATAGAATTTACCATTGCAACAAAAAGAATAAAATACATAGGAATAAACCTACCTGAGGAGACAAAAGACCTGTATGCAGAAAACTATAAGACACTGATGAAAGAAATTAAAGATGATACAAATAGATGGAGAAATATACCATGTTCTTGGATTGGAAGAATGAACATTGTGAAAATGACTATACTACCCAAAGCAATCTACAAATTCAATGCAATCCTTATCAAACTACCAATGGCATTTTTCACAGAACTAGAACAAACAATTTTACAATTTGTATGGAAACACAAAGGATCCCGAATAGCCAAAGCAAACTTGAGAAAGAAAAACAGAGCTGGAGGAATCAGGCTCCCTGACTTCAGACTATACTACAAAGCTACAGTAATCAAGACAGTTTGGTACTCGCACAAAAACAGAAACATAGATCAATGGAACAGGATAGAAAGCCCAGAGATAAACCCATGCACATATGGTCACCTTATCTTTGACAAAGGAGGCAAGAATATACAATGGAGAAAAGACAGCCTCTTCAATAAGTGGTGCTGGGAAAACTGGACAGCTACGTGTAAAAGAATGAAATTAGAACACTTCCTAACAGCATACACAAAAATAAACTCAAAATGGAATAAAGACCTAAATATAGGAAAACATAGGCAGAACACTCTTTGACATAAATCACAGCAAGATCCTTTTTGAACCACCTCCTAGAGTAATGGAAATAAAAACAAAAATAAACAAATGGGATCTAATGAAACTTAAAAGCTTTTGCACAGCAAAGGAAACCATATACAAGATGAAAAGACAGCCCTCAGAATGGGGGAAAATATTTGCAAACGAAGCAACTGACAAAGGATTAATCTCCAAAATATACAAGCAGCTCATGCAGCTCAATTGCAAAAAAACAAACAACCCAATCCAAAAATGGGAGGAAGACCTAAACAGACATTTCTCCAAAGAAGACATACAGATTGCCAACAAACCCATGAAACCCAACATCACTAATCATTAGAAAAATGCAAATCAAAACTACAATGTGGTATCACCTCACACTGGTCAGAATGGCCATCATTAAAAATCTACAAACAGGGTTTCCCTGGTGGTGCAGTGGTTGAGAATCTGCCTGCCAATGCAGGGGACACGGGTTCAAGCCCTGGTCTGGGAAGATCCCACATGCCACGGAGCCACTAAGCCCATGAGCCACAACTACTGAGCCTGCGCGTCTGGAGCCTGTGCTCCGCAACAAGAGAGGCCGTGATAGTGAGAGGCCTGCGCACCGCGATGAAGAGTGGCCCCCGCTTGCCACAACTAGAGAAAGCCCTTGCACAGAAACGAAGACCCAACACAGCCAAAAATAAATACATAAATTAAAAAAAAATCTACAAACAATAAATGCTGGAGAGGGTGTGGAGAAAAGGGAACCCTCCTGCCCTGTTGGTGGGAATGTAAATTGATACAGCCACTATGCAGAACAGTATAGAGGTTCCTCAAAAAACTAAAAATAGAACTACCATATGACCCAGTAATCCCACTACTGGGCATATACCCTGAGAAAACCATAATTCAAAAAGAGACATGTACCACAATGTTCATTGCAGCACTATTTACAATAGCCAGGACATGGAAGCAACCTAAGTGTCCATCGACAGATGAATGGATAAAGAAGATGTGGCACATATATACAATGGAATATTACTCAGCCATAAAAAGAAACAAAATTGTTATTTGTAGTGAGGTGGATGGACCTAGAGTCTGTCATACACAGTGAAGTAAGTCAGAATGTGAAAAACAAATACCGTATGCTAACACATATATATGGAATCTGAAAAAAAATGGTTCTGATGAACCTAGGGGCAGTACAGGAATAAAGACGCAGACATAGCGAATGGACTTGAGGACATGGGGAGGGGGAAGGGTAGGCTGGGATGAAGTGAGAGAGTAGCATTGACATATATACACTACCAAACGTAAGATAGATAGCTAGTGCAAAGCAGCTGCATAGCGCAGGGAGATCAGCTTGGTGCTTTGTGACCACCTAGAGGGGTGTGATAGGGAAGGTGAGAGGGAGGCTCAAGAGGGAGAGGGTATGGGGATATATGTATACATATAGCTGATTCACTTTGTTATATAGCAGAAACTAACACAACATTGGAAAGCAATTATACTCCAATAAAGCTGTAAAAAATTTTTAAAAATAAAAACATACAAACAAGAAGATGTTTAAATAAGCCCTTTAGCCAAAGGTATTGGAATAGGGCAACCTAGCAAAACAGAAAACTTTTGACAATACCTGTCCTACTCCAAGCCAGCAGCAATGGTAAAATTATCTCGACTGATGTCAGGAAGGCCAAGAGGGGAGCTTAACTACCTTACCCCAACTAGTGGAATGAGGTAAAACGTAGCAGTGTAAAACGAATCCCAAGCAATCAGAAGAATGGAAATAATTAAGATAAAACCAGGCATCAATAAAATTGAAAACCTATTATCAATAAAGCCAAAAGCTCTTTCTTTGAAAATAGCAATAAAATTGACAAACCTTTAATGAGTTTGACAAAAAATAACATGAAAGAAAACAAAAATTACTAATATCAAGTTTGAACTAGGGAATATAATTATAGATCCTTTAAAAGGATACTTAGGGATGATTATAAACAAGTGTACAAACACAAATTCGACAATGTAAATAAAATAGAACAATTCCTTTTTTTAGTTTATTTTTTTAGTGAAGTATAGTTGATTTACAATGTTGTGTCAATCTCTGCTGTACAGCAAAGTGACTCAGTTATATAGAGAGATTCTTTTTTTAAATATTCTTTCCCCTTACGGTTTGTCACAGGATATTGAATACGGTTCCCTGTGCTATACAGTAGGACCTTGTTTATCCATCCTATATATTATAGTTCACATTTGCTAATCCCAAACTCCCAGTCCTTCCCTCCCCCCCTCCACTCCCCCTTGGCAACCACAAGTCTGGAACAATTCCTTTAAAACCGCATATTACCATAACTCACCCCATATGAAACAGATAATATTGAGTCCTATATCTATAAGATAAATTGAATCTGTAATTTAAAAGCTTCAAAAAATCATCTAGACCCAGAAGGTTTTCACTGGAGAATTCTACCAAAATTTTAAAGAAGAATTAACACCAATTCCGCAAATCTCTTCTGCAATATAGGAGAGTACAATTCCCAACTACTTTTATGAGACCTGTTATACCAAAAACAGATAAAGACAGTACAACAAAAGAAAACTAAAAACCAGTATCTCTCATGAGCATAAAAGCAAAAACCCTAAAAATACTAGCAAATTTTATTTAGTAATATATCAAAATAATTATATACTATGACCAAGTGGGGTTTATTCCAAGAATACAAGGCTGGTTCAATATTTTAAAATAAAAACTGTAACAATAGCTTAAAGAAGAAAAATCATATCAATTGATAAAGAAAAAGCATTTGAAAAAATTCAAAACCCAAGCAGGATAAAAAAAAAAACTCTCAGCAAATCAGGAAGAGAGGGGGACTTCCTCAACTTGAAAAAGAACATCTATAAACACCCTAGAGCTAAGATCATACTTAGTGGTGAAAGAGTGAATGCTTTTTCTTTAAGATTAGAAACATGGAATGTATGTCCACTCCCACCACTCTTATTCAACATATTACTGGATGTCTTAGGAAGTATTGATACAGTAAGGCCAGAAAAGGAAATAAAAGGGATACAGATTGGAAAGGAAAAATTAAATTATCCTTAATGGCAGATAACATTGTTATCTATGTACAAAGCCCCAAGGATTCTACAAAAAAAAAAAAAAAACACAGAAAACTTCTAGAATAAGAGAATTCAGCAACGTTACAGGCTACAAGATCATCAGCCAAAAACCAACCCTATTTCTCTATATTAGCAAAGAATATGTGGAACCAAATCAAAAACTAAATACCATTTACAATCACTCCTAAAAAAGAAATACTAGGTGTAATTTTAATAGTAAGACTTGTAAAGCATCTGTACGTTGATCTCTTACATGAAGATGAGCAAGAGGTCTTGATATCACAGCTTCTGATGTCAATGGAGATCCCTTCCATGTCTCCCTTGATCTATTCCAAACCACATAGCTGGCAAGATGTCTGTGAAGATCAATGGATGAAACACTGTCAGGGGCAATTTCACCATCTATGACTGCAGCCAATTAAAATGCTGATTAAATAAATAAAATAAGAACTAAATAAATGAAGATACATAACATTTCCATGGACTGGAAGAATGAAAAGAGAAACTATGTCAATTTTCTCACATTGATCTATAGGATGAACACAATTCTCATCAAAAATCCCAGCAAGATTATTTATAGATACAGACAAGTTAGTACTAAAATTTATACAGTAAGTCCCCTACATACAAACCTTCAAATTGCAAACTTTCAAAGATGTGAACATACCTTCACATGTCCAATCATGTAAGTTAGTTCGCATGTCTGGTATACATTGTCACGTGCATGCATCCTCTACAAGTGATTGTGCTTTTGTGTACTTTACTGTACAGTACCGTTGCTGTGCAACACGAGGAGCTTACTAATGAAGACTTGATGGAGTTGGATGCCCAGAGAAAGGATGAAGAGAGATATGAGGAAGAAGAAGTAACTGAAGAACCAAAGATATTCATGACACAGGAAATGGCAAGGGGATTCTCTTTATTTGAGGAGGCACTGTTAGTTTTTGAGGCACAGGACCTGAACATAGAATGGTACATGATGGTTGCAGCAGCCGTTCAGAATGCAACCCACTGCTACTGTGTCATCTATGACGAGAAAAAAGAGCTACTACCCAGATATCACTGGATCCTTTTTTCAAGAGGGTCGATAGAATTGAATCCAGCAAGGAACCAGAATCTGTGCCATCAACGTCAGGCGTGAGTGAAATTGCAGCTTGCCTTCCATCTCCTATTGCTGATGATCCTTCAGCTCTACCATCTCCCACCTCCTCTTCCTCCTCCAGTCAGTAACTCTTCTTGCCTGTTCACTCGATGCCAGCCCCGGTATGCCAGCTGTTGTACTGTACTACTGTACTTTTCAAGGTGCTGTACTGTAAGATTAAAAACGTTTTCTTTAATTTTTGTGTTTTTTTTTTTTTTGGCTGCATTGGGTCTTCGTTGCTGCACGTGGGCTTTTCTCTGGTTGTGGCAAATGGGGGCTGCTCTTCGTTGTGGTGCACGGGCTTCTCACTGTGGTGGCTTCTCTTGTCGCGGAGCACAGGCTCTCGGCACGTGGGCTTCCATAGTTGTGGCTCGCGGGCTCAGTAGCTGTGGCTCGTGGGCTCCAGAGCGCAGGCTCGGTAGTTGTGGCGCAAGGGCTTAGTTGCTCCATGGCACGTGGGATCTTCCCAGACCAGGGAACGAACCTGTGTCTCCTGCATTGGCAGGTGGATTCTTAACCACTGCGCTACGAGGGAAGCCCCTTTGTGTTTGTTTTTTATGTATTATTCGTATGAAAAGTATTTTAAATCTATTACAGTACAGTACTATATAGCCGATTGTGTTAGTTGGGTACCTAGGCTAACTTTGTTGGACTTACAAACACGTTCTTGGAACAGAGCTCATTCATATATAGGGGACTTACTATGGAAAGACAAATAAACTAGAATAACTAAAACGATTCTGAGAAAGAAAAATAAAGTGGGAGAAATCACTCTGCTAATGTTAAGACTTACTATATAGCTACAATAATGAAGACAATGTGGTATTGCAGAGGAATAGGCACACATGTAAACTGAGCAGCATAGAGAACACAGAAATAGATTCACACAAATATGCCAAACTGATTTTGGACAAAGGGCAAAAGCAATTCAGTGGAAGAATGATACCTCTTTAAAAAATTGTACTGGAACAATTAGACATCTATAGGAAAAAAAAAAAAGAACCTCAACCTAAAACTTACATCATATACAAAAGTCAAATGCAAGATGGATAGTGGATTTAAATGTCAAGAGTAAACTTTTAAAAATTTAAGAAAAAAAAAACAGGAGAAAATCTTGATGACCTGGGGATAGATGAAAAGTCCTTAGACATGACACAATAACATGATCCATTTAAAAAAAAACATAAATTGGATTTTATCAAAATTAAAATCAAAAACATTTGTGCTGCTAAACACTCTGTTAAGATGATGAAAAGACAAACTACAGACTGGGAGAAAACGTTTTGCAAATTACATATCAAACATGATCTTATATTTACAATATACAATGAAGTCGCAAAACTTAACAGTAAAACAATATTCAGTTAGAAGAGAAGTAAAAGACATGAACTGACATCTTACTGAAGTCAGTCATATGGATGGAAAATAAGCACATGAAAAGATGTTCAACATTTTTAGCCATCAGGGAATTGCCAATTAATGCCACAATGTAATATCACTACACAGATAGTAGATTGGCTAAAATAAAATATAGTGACAATACCAAATGCTACTGAGAATTAGGAAACTAGATCTTTCATACATTGTTAGTGGTAATGTAAAATGGTACAACTACTCTGGAAAGTAATTTGGCATTTTCTTATAGAACCATACCTGTACTTACCATATAACCCAGCAATCACACTCTTGAGAATTTATTCCAGAGAAATGAAAACTTATCTTTACACAAAAATCTTCATGTGAATGTTCATAGCAGCTTTATTCATAACAACAAAAATACTGGAAACAACCTAAATATCTTTCAGTAGTTAAACAAATTCTAGTGCGTCCCTACAACTGAATACTATTTAGCAAAAAGAAATAATTGAATTATCGATAAATGCAACGTCCTGTATGTATGTCATAGACATTACACTCAATGAAAAAAATACTCTAAAGGTTACATACTGTATGATTCTATTTATATAACATTCTCAAAATGACAAAGCTATAAAGATGGAGAACAGATTAGTGGTTGCCAGGGAATGGAGATGGGGGAGAGTTGTTGCTAAATGAGAGGCAATATGAGGAACTTCCTTTGCAATGATGAAATAGTTCTGTATCATGACTGTGGTGATGATTTCATGAATCTAAACATGGGATAAAACTGTATAAAGCTATACATACACAATTTTTAATGCCTGCAAAAAATAGTGAAATTGAATGCTTTGTAAAAGTCTAGTTAATAATATTCTGCTGATGTCAATTTCCTGGTTGTGATACTGTACTCTAAATATAAGATGTCTCCATTGTGGGAAGTTGGTTGAAGGGCACATAGGAATCTACGTACCATTTCTGAACTTCCTGTGAGTCAGCAATTATTTCAAAATAGAAAGTCTAAAAGAGATTTGCATATTATATATTGCATTAAGACACCCTATCAAATTTGTATGGAAACCACAGATCTGCTTTTTTTTTTCCTCACATTTTTTGTGAGATCAGGAAGAAGCAGGCATCTTGGAAGAAAACAGCAACATTAAAGTTTCCTTCTGGGGAAGATAGGTGTCTTATCCAGTGAAAGGGCTTGGAAACTGGATATACAACTTCTGTCCTTGTCACTTAAAGTAGTGTCCACTTAAATTTGTTGAGACTTGTTTTGTGGCCTAGTATGTAATCTATCCTGGAGAATGTTCCATGTGCACTTGAAAAGACTGTATATTATACTGTTTTTGGATATACTGTCCTGTAGATATCTGTAGATAAGTCCAACTGTTCTATTGTGTCAAGGACTATGGAAAAAAGTATGGAAGCTCCGCAAAAAACTAAAATTAGAACCACCATATGATCCAGCAATTCCACTCCTGGGTATATATTCAAAAAAATCAAAAACACTAATTCGAAAAAATACATGCACCCCAATGTTCATACCAGCATTATTTATAATAGCCAAGATATGGAAGCAACCCAAGTGCCCATCAACAGACAAATGAATAAAGAATATGTGATATATATATCACATATACAATGGAATATTACTCAGCCATAAAAAAGAATGAAATTCTGCCATTTGCAGCAACGTGGATGGACCTAGAGAATATTATGCTTAGTGAAATAAGTCAGGCAGAAGGACAAATACTACATGATATCACTTATATGTGGAATCGAAAAAATAAAATACACGAATGTATACAGCAGAACAGAAACAGACTCACAGATATAGAAAACAAACTAGTGGTTACCAGTGGGGAGAGGGAAGGGGAGGGGAGAAGATAGGGGTAGGGACTAAGAGATACAAACTACTATGCATAAAATAAATAAGCAACAAGGATATATTGTACAGCACAGGGAATTATAGCCATCATCTTGTAATAACTTTTAATGAAGTATAATCTGTAAAAATACTGAATCACTATGCTGTATACCTGAAATACTGTAAATCAACAATACTTCAATTTTAAAAAAGAAGTCATGTCTAATCCTAAGAGGGAGCAGTTCCACAGAAACAGCTGTTAACTAGAAAAGGCAAAGTGGAAGGCCTGCTTCAGAGTCCTGCAATACTCACAGCTTGGCTAAGCCAATTACCCTGTGGTGAGACACCAGGAAAATACAGAGACATTTACAGTAATCTCTCCCTGGAAGATGCCTCCTGATCCAAAACTACTCTAGACTTAGCAGTTTTAGTAATTTTTAAGCCAAAAAATTCATAGGACTTCTACTTGGTGGCTACCATTTAAAGCACATAGTGGTTTAGAGTTAAACAGACCAAGAGTGAAAACTGGCTCCACAGATTTACCAGGTGTGTGAACTTGGCCAACAACTTGTCTTATCCTCAGATTCCTTATCTGTAAAATGGGGATAATCAGATCTGTTTCATTATTAAATACCACAGTATCTGAGAAGTCTTTCCTGACAACTTTTGATAAGATATCCTCTTGTGTGGTCCTAGGGTTCAGTTATGCTCCTCCGATGGTAATCCTGCAATTATCTGTCGGCTTGTCTGTGTTAAGCAAACACAGATGGTAAGGTTTCTAAGGGATAAGACCTGCCATGTGTATTCCCCAGAGCATGGCAGAGTCCCAGTCTAGATACTCACAAGTGGTCAGGGAATCACAGATCACTATTATTGTATTTAGTTATTTGGTCACTTGAGAATGTACATGAAAAATTAGTGAATAGCTGATATCCTAGAATTCAGTTTCCTCTTCACTCTCCATTGTATCTCTAAACTTCTAAAACTTCTAGAATGGGACTTCTGGTATCCTGACATTGTAGATTTATGAAAGACTCCAGCCTCCCCATTACATTCTGTCTCAGAGCTGGCCTCATCTTCAAATTAAATTGAACGTTCACTGAAGGTTTCCCAAATACAATGCTATTAAGCACACATATGAGGCCCTTAGTAAATTATGTCTATATGGATGAACTGTTGAACAAATACAAATATGTTAATTGGATTTTTTAGGTGAAAAGCATGGTTTTCCTTCAAGCTCACATAGTAAGACTCAAAAGTGTGAAATGAATACACAATGGAGTCGTCACATCCAGGTGAGCTCTCTTACAATCTAGAGGACACAACTGCTTTTATTTTCTTCCTATACATTTCGACACTGCTTTTCTATTTTACTTCCCATGGTCTTTGTCCTGCTACTGTACAAATACAGATATTGAATTCAACAACTACAACCTTTGGTTCTACTTTTAAAAGTATGTTTCTGACTTCCTCATTAGACTGTGAGATCCTTCAAGGTAGGAACCATGTTTCATTATGCTTTCATGTCTAGCACCTGAAACTGCCTGAAATATGGTAGGACTCCCTGAAGAGGTTTTGATTTAACAAACATTTTGTAAATATACTGTAAGGAAAAAATTCCTATTCTAAACTGGTGTTAGTATAATAGATGTTATCTTTCCAAGACACCGTACGAAGAGCTTCTGTGTATTAGATGCCATTTAATTTGTACAAGAAATCTGAGGTTTCGGAGATCCAGAACTCTGCTCCATTTCTGTCATCTGTTATGGGTTTAATTTTGTCCCCTCAAAATTCATATGTTGAAATCCTAACGTCCACTGCCTCAGAATATGATCTTATTTGGAAACTGGGTCATTGCAGAGGTACTTAGTCCCTAATCCAATACAACTGGTGTCCTTATAAAAGAACACCATGTAAAGAAATAGACAAACACAAAGGGAGAATGAAGCCAGAGATCAGGATGATGAATTTACAAGCCAAGGAGAGAGGCCTGGAACCAGTCTTTCCCGTACAGTCCTCAGCAGTAATCAACCATGCTGACACATTTATTTCGAATTTCAGATTTCTAGCCTCCAGAATTGTGAAACAATAAATTTCTGTTGTTTAAGTCATAACTTTATAATGGCAGCCCTAGAAAACTCATACAGCTTCTGATATAGCAGTTAGCACAGTTCTTGGCACCAACATAAACTAAGGAGACATTTTTAACATCTCAGTCATTTAGGGATTTTATTTCATATCAACACTCAGTTGATATGTATATTCTCCAGGAAGCCTTCTATGCTCCCCGCCTCCCAATGATTCCCAATTCCTCATATGGACATATGCTTTCTCTCTTTTTCAGAATCAAGTAATTTTAATAATCACAAACTGAAATTATCCTTAGCTTTTTAAAAACATTTTATTGAAGTATACTTGATCCCTTTGGACGTATGCTTTCTTCTCTCTCGGCTAAATGCTTAGGACTAGAATGGCTGGATCACATGGTAGACATAGGCCCAGGGTTTTTTAAAAGAAATTTCTAAACTGTTTTCCAAGTGTTGTACCATTATATATTCCCACAGCAGGGTATAAGAATGCCAGCTCTTCCACATCCTGACTAACACTTAGTGTGGTTAGTCTTTTTTTAATGAAATTTTATTTTAAAACAATTTTAGATTTACAGAAATCAGTTTCCCCAGTTGTTAACATCTTCCATTAGTATGGTACATTTGTCAGAAATAATGAAGCAACACTGACACATTATTAACTAAAGTCCATACTTTATTCATATTTGTTCAATTTTTATCGAATGTTCTTTTTCTGTGCCAAGACCTCATCTAAGACACTACATTACATTTAGTCATCATGTCTCCCTAGGCTCTTCTTTACTGGGGGGGGGGGTAATGGTTATTAATTTTCTTTTTTCCAGCCTTGCTGAGATATACTTGACAAATAAGAATTGTATATATTTAAGGCTTACAAAATGATGTTTTGATACATGTATACGTTGTGAAATGATTACCACAATCAAGCTAATTAACATAACCATCATATCACATAGTTCCAATTTTGTACGTGTGTGGTAAGAACACTTAAGATCAACTATCTCAGCAAGTTTCAAGTATCTAATATAGTATTATTAACTACAGTCACCATGCTGTTCATTAGATCTCCAGAAATTATTCATCCTGCATAACTGAACTTTTATACCCTTTGACTAACATCTCCCCATTTCTCCCACTGCCCGGTCCCTGACAATCACCATTCTACTCTCTGCTTTTATGAGTTTGACTTTTTTTAGATTCCACATACAAGTGAGATCATGCTGTATTTGTGTCTGGCTTATTTCACTTATCATAATGCCCTCATATTCATCCATGTTGTCACAAAAGGCAGGATTTCCTTCTTTTTAAAGGCTGAAGAGTATTCCATTCCTGTGACAGTTTCTCAGACTTTCCTTGTTTTTCATAACCTTGACAGTATAGAGTAATACTGGTCAAGTAATTTTTAGAATGCACCTCAATTGTGTTTGTTTGATGTTTTACTCATGGTTAGACTGAGGTTATGGATTTTGGGGAGGAAGACCACAGACATGAAGTGACATTCTCAATACAACATATCCGGGGTATATGCTATCAACTTGACTTGTAACTGATAAAGTTAACCTTGATCACTTGGCTCAGGTAGAGTTTGCCAGGTTTCTCCATTATATAGTTGCAATTTTTATTTCACTATAAATCCCATGGACATTGAAAATAAAATTGAAAGTAATATTAAGAACAACTCTTAGAGGAAAACATAGGCAGAACACTCTATGACATACATCACAGCAAGATTCTTTTTGACCCAGCTCCCAGAGAAATGGAAATAAGAACACAAACAAATGGGACCTAATGAAATTAAAAGCTTTTGCACAGCAAAGGAAACCATAAACAAGACCAAAAGACAACCATCAGAATGGGAGAAAATATTTGCAAATGAAGCAACTGACAAAGGATTAATCTCCAAGATTTACAAGCAGCTCATGCAGCTCAATAACAAAAAAACGAACAACCCAATCCAAAGATGGGCAGAAGACCTAAATAGACATTTCTCCAAAGAAGATATACAGATGTCCAACAGACACATGAAAGAATGCTCAACATCATTAATCATTAGAGAAATGCAAGTCAAAACTACAATGAGATATCATCTCACACCGGTCAGAATGGCCATCATCAAAAAATCTAGAAACAATAAACACTGGAGAGGGTGTGGAGAAAAGGGAACACTCTTGCACTGTTGGTGGGAATGTAAATTGATACAGCCACTATGGAGAACAGTATGGAGGTTCCTTCAAAAACTAAAAATAGAACTGCCATACGACCCAGCAATCCCACTACTGGGCATATACCCTGAGAAAACCATAATTCAAAAAGAGTCATGTACCAAAATGTTCATTGCAGCTCTATTTACAATAGCCAGGACATAGAAGCAACCTAAGTGTCCATCAGCAGATGAATGGATAAAGAAGATGTGGCACATATATACTATGGAATATTACTCAGCCATAAAAAGAAACGAAATTGAGTTACTTTTAGTGAGGTGGATGGACCTAGAGTCTGTCATATAGAGTGAAGTAATTCAGAAAGAAAAAACAAATACCGTACGCTAACACATATATATGGGATCTTAAAAAAGAAGGTCATGAAGAACCTTGGGGCAAGACGAGAATAAAGACGCAGACCTACTAGAGAATGGACTTGAGGATATGGGGAGGGGGAAGGGTAAGCTGGGACAAAGTGAGAGAGTGGCATGGACATATATACACTACTAAACGTAAAATAGATAGCTAGTGGGAAGCAACCGCATAGCAAAGGGAGATCAGCTCCGTGCTTTGTGACCACCTAGAGGGGTGGGATAGGGAGGGTGGGAGGGAGGGAGACGCAAGAGGGAAGAGATATGGGGACATATGTATATGTATAACTCTTTCACTTTGTTATAAAGCAGAAACTAACACACCATGTAAAGCAATTATACTCCAATAAAGATGTTAAAAAAGAAAAAAGAATTAGTATGTTGGTGGAGGTCATCAAGAGGACATGACCAACTGCTGACTCTCAAGCCGGACCTGGGCAATCAGAGGCTCCTCATCCCCTCTCCAATCCTTGGAATGTACCTTCAGTCCACCATTCTCAAAGCTGGAGCCGTTTTCAAGGACACAGCCTTGAGACAGTAATGTGATGTTGAGACCATCTGGTTGGTATATGTGACCGAACCCCATTAAGGCCTCTATGTAAACTTTCAAGATTCTGGCAAGCAGGTATGGAGATCTACTGTCTTGCAGCTGCTCAAGACAAGCCTGAAATGGAAGTCCCTTGTGGGGAATTCCCTGGCAGTCCAGTAATTAGAATTCTGTGCTTTCACTGCCAAGGGTCTGGGTTCAATCCCTGGTTGGGGAACTGAGATCCCACAAGCCACATGGTGCGGCCAAATAAATAAATAAAGACTTAAATGTTAAAGGCCAATATTTTCTGAAAATAATGTAAGTTCTTTGCTTATTAAACTGCCACCTACCTATCTGGAGTGGTCTGCCTCTTTCTTCCATCTCTCCTTGCCCTTCATGTACAGGGGCCAGTTTGTGAGCCAACAGAGTAACATGACAAAGTTTTCAAAATATGTTCTCAAAAATAATTCCTTTAGTTCTAAAGATTTTTAGTAGTATGCCCCATAGGTTTTTGTTCCAATTCCTGAATTTACATTTTTCCATTTTAGTACAGATGATGGATCCCACTGTGTTCCTTCAGAGCTACCAAAGGGTTGACTGGGTGGAACATTTTTCAAGGAGTAAGGACACTTGGTGGTAGAGATTCTGGGAAGATGGTGGCGTCAGTAGCTATATAGGTTTTTGATCTCTCCAAACACTCACATAAAAACAGAGCAACTAGAGAGCAAAAGCAAAATGCATGAATAATATTTTCAACAAATCTAGGTTATAAGATATCCCCTCAGCCTCCAAAATTCAAGTGGATGAGGACAAACCACTAAAAGTTGCATTACTTACATGGTACCGGTGTCTGTGCAGGAAGAAAAAGAAGTAACATCACAGCATTTTACTAACTTGATAATAGGAGAACCACAAACTAGCCAGCTCACTGGAAAGAGAAACTGAAACTGGCAGGGTTTCTGCCCTTTGCAATACCAGGTAAGTGCAGGGAGCCCAGCTGAAAAGGCACTAAAGGGGCTGGAAGCATCATAGCCCCTGCGAACTCTCAAAACTGACACTTCAGGGCTCCCTTCTAGGACAGGAGCCCACCATATGAGAAACCTCTGGAACTGGAATCATGATTCAGTAGGAAATGAATAAGAGAGACTAAGGAAATGAGAAGGTCTAAAACTGTGCTGTATACACACGTCCACACTTGTGGCTATTGAGTACTTGAAATGTGGCTGAGATATGCTGCAGGTGTAAATTACACACCAGCTTTTGAAAACTTAGTAGGAAAAATTTTAAATATCTCATAAATTATTAAGTGAAGTGAGTCAGAAAGAGAAAGACAAATACCATGTGATATCACTTATACGTGGAATCTAAAATATGACACAAATGAATTTATTTATGAAACAGAAACATACTCACAGACATGGAAAACAAACTTATGGTTACCAAAGGGGAAAGGGGGTAGGGAAGTGATAAACTGGGAGTTTGGGATTAGCCGATTCAAACTACTATGTATAAAATACATAGACAAGGTCCTACTGTACAGCACAGGGAACTATATTCAATATACTGTAATAAACCATAATGGGAAAGAATATGAAAAAGAGTGTGCATATATATGCATGGCTGAATCGCTTTGCTGTACACCAGAAGCTAACACAGCATTGTATATCAACTATACTTCAATTAAAAATATTTTTTTATCTAAAAAATAAATATCTCGATAATTTTTATATTGATTACATGTTGAAATAATATTTTGGATAGATGAAATTAAATAAATAATTAAATGTGTTTCTTTAGGCACTTTTAAATGTGACTACTAGAAAATGGTATTACATGTGTGGCTAGCATTATATTTCTACTGGACAGAACTCCATATTACTGAAGTTTGAGATGCCTTTTCGACATCTCAAGTGGAAAAGTCAATTAGGTAGCTGGATATACGTGACTGGAGTACAAGGGAATAGATGGGAGTGGATATACAATATTTTGATTCACCAGCCTAAAACAATACTCAAAGATGTGAGACTAGATGGAATCACCTAGGAAGTAAATGTGTATAGGGAAAAAGGGCAAAAAAGGCAAAAAAAAACGGAGGCCTTGGGCAATCCAACACTTAGAGGTGTGGAAAATGAGACAGGTCTAGGAGAATGTGGGGTGGACATAAAGAGAACAGTCTTCAAAGATTAAAGAAGAACATATATAAAGGAAAAGGGAATGATTAACTGTGTCAAATGCTGCCAAAAGGTGAAATGCTGCCAAAAGGTGAATTAAGATGAAATCTAGGGCTTCCCTGGTGGCGCAGCGGTTAAGAATTCACCTGCCAATGCAGGGGACACAGGTTCGAGCCCTGGTCCAGGAAGATCCCACATGCCGAGGAGCAACAAAGCTCGTGTGCCACAACTACTGAGCCCGCACTCTAGAGCCAGCGAGCCACAACTACTGAAGTCCCGCGCGCCTAGAGCCCGTGCTCTGCAACAAGAGAGGCCACTGCCATGAGAAGCCTGCGCACTGCAACGAAGAGTAGCCCCTGCTCGCCGTAACTGGAGGGAGCCCGTGTGCAGCAACGAAGACCCAACACAGCCAAAAATAAATAAATAAAATTTTTTAAAAAAAGCTTCATGATGTTGGGTTTGGCAATGATTTCTAGGATTTGACACTAAAAACACAAGCAACAAAAGTGAAAATAGATAAATTGGATTACATCAAAATGAAAACTTTCTGCATCAAAGGACACAGTCTAAATAGAGTGAAAAGGCAACCTATGGGAGAAAATATTTGCCAATCATATATCTGAAAAGAGGCTAACTTCCAGAACATATAAAGAACCCCTACAACTCAATAACAAGAAAACTGATTTTAAAAATGGGCAAAGGACTTAAATAGACATTTCTCCAAAGAAGATATACAAATGGCCAACAAGCATACGAAAAGATGCTCAACACCACTAATCATTAAGGAAATGCAAATCAAAACCACAGTGAGATATCACCCCTCATTTATTAGGATGGCTGCTATCAAAAAACAAAACAGGGACTTCTTTAGTGGTCCAGTGGTTAAGAATCTGCCTCCCAACGCAGGGGAAGTGGGTTCAATCCCTGGTCGGGGAACTAAGATCCCACAGGCCACAGGGCAACTAAGCCAAAGCACCACAACTGGAGAGAAGCCTGTGCGCTGCAACTAAGACCCGACAAAGCCAAATAAATAAATAAATAAATATTAAAAAAAAGAAAAGAGTAGTCAAACCCATAGAAAGAGAAAGTGGAATGTTGATTGCCAGGGACTTCAGGAAGAGAGGAATGGGGAGTTATGGTTTGATGGGACAGAGTTTCAGTTGGAGAAGATGAAAAAATCCTGGAGATGGAATGTGGTGATGGTTGCATAACAGTGAATGCCATAGAACCGCACACTTACAAATGGTAAATTTTGTTATATGTATCTTACCACAATTAACGAAAAAAAATTTAAAGTGTACTGGGAATTCCCTTGTGGGCCAGTGGTTAGGACTGCCAGGGGCCCAGGTGCTATCCCTGCTCGGGGAACTAAGATCCCACATATTGCACAGCCAGAAAAAAAAAAAAAAAGATGAAATCTAGGAAGTGTCCACTGGATTTTGCAGAATGAAGGTCTGCTATGTGATGACATTTGATACCTTCATAGGGAGGGTCCAGAGAAGGAAGAAATGCTTATGGTCAATGGCAGCTATGTAAA
Source organism: Balaenoptera physalus (assembly GCF_965194825.1). Taxonomy (NCBI): domain Eukaryota; kingdom Metazoa; phylum Chordata; class Mammalia; order Artiodactyla; family Balaenopteridae; genus Balaenoptera; species Balaenoptera physalus. The sequence goes on from NC_138903.1 coordinate 45,186,924, forward strand.
TTTTAGTATGGTGGGCTTGAGTTAAGGACATTGGATTGAGGTCCACTCCCAAACAGATCAAATGCCCAGGAGACGCACTAAAACATTAACATGCAGTAGAGTGCTGGCATCTCTGATTCAGCCCACTGAATGCTAGCTCACTGCAGGAAGGACCAAACCTAGGACCTGAAATATTGCTTCCCTCAACATCTGAGATATTGAGGGGGCGTTGTATGGTCAGAGCCACTTCCAGGGACAAGATGTGGCTTCCTAAATATATTGATATATCCCTTAGTGTCTCTAATTCTCTGGGGCTGGGCTACAGAGCTAACTATACATACAGGGCAGTCGCTAACATTTGCAGTATGTCTGGCACAAAAGTACAAATGAAGGCCCTTGGTCCATGTCCTTGATCTCTTCCCATTGCCAGCTATGTCCTACACCAAGAGATCGCTCACACCTAACCCAGAGAGCACTTCAGCCTACATCTCCAAGCTTTGTCTACCCTTTGCTTCTACAGTGGCCACTTGGCCACCTTTTGGGCCTGAGTTTGCATACTATAGGCCCAGACCTCCCTTCCTTAGGAAGGACCCTGAAAGTAAGGCCTTACAGGACCTGGAAGCAGCCTCGGGGAATAAGGAAACCTAAACGTTTTACACAAATGTTGCAGGGTGTTGGGACCTGGTGAGAACATCCCATAGTCCTTGTGGTCAATGTCCCTAGCTTTGTGGTCTGGATACAGCACGAAGAGGGCCTGAGTGGGAACCTTTATAATGTGGGGCCCAGGAATAGGGTTCTTCTTGGTCAGTACTATGCCAGTACTGGCCACATACCAGAAAAGCAAGGAGAAAAAAAATATGGGAAAGGAGGGAGGAGTTTCCTTTTACTGGTTTGGTTTAAATTTTTTTCACTCTATTCTTTTAATGTGGTCTCCTACCATGTTTCTACAACTAAACTTCTTAAAAAAACAGCTGAGTTGAGTTTCATCATAGAACCAGCAATATGGTCATGGTGGAAAATGTAGAAGACCATACCACCAGTTATTCCAAAGATGAGATATATGCCCTGATCACAGCATGGTGTATGTCCATCCAGTTGTCTCCAAATATGTCTATATGTGCACACACAAACACACACATACACACTCACCCTCGCATATCTGCTCACACTTAGTCACAATAATTTTTTAAATGGGGTTATCCATTAACACAATTTTCACTAAATACACGACCATTTTTACATACTCATTAACCTTGAATCACTCTCCCATACCTTCCCCTCCCCTCTCCCCACAGACCTCAGGAGCCCCTGTTCCCAACACACAAATTTGTTTCTCCCCTAGAAACTGAGACCGTCCCCCTTCTGCTCCTAACTCCTGCTGTTCTCCCCCTTCCTGATCCTGAGTCTTCCTTCTAGCACCCCCTACTCCCATCTGAGGAGGAAATATTCTCCCTATCCATACAGGGTCATGCCCTGCCTCTTTCTTCAACCTGGATATCTCCATCACCCCTCCTTTGCTCTAGCCACCCTGAGTTAAACCCTGCCCCCTTTTCTTGTCCATAGTTGCAAAACACCTATGCAAAGAGCATATATAACATATAAGTGGAATTTTCCTGGACAGAACTCCATGTTAGACAGTGGAAATAAATGATTGCTAGGATAATATTTTATTCCCCCTCCCTTGCAATGAGTAAGCTAGTATGCCAACAACTTTCTTAAGTCCTCTAAATAAGACACAGGATTAACCGTTTTTTGGACAATAAAAAAAGCTACAATTTTTAAGTGAAACCAACATTTTAATTTGTTAACTCAAAAATTTCACTATGGAAAGGCAACTTGGAAAAGGGAAATCTCAGAGGCCAAGGCAGGCCTTTTTGGGGGATAAGCGGGGGCTGGAATCAAGTGCCAACAGCAGATAAGTGCTAGGTAGTGCCATTATGGGGAGGGGAGGCTTCAAAACTGCCTCTTCAAACAACAACTTCAAAACTGCTCATGATGTTGCTTAATAGCTAGAGCACCTGGAAACCTCACAGTTAACCAGCGGAGTAGGCAGCCCATTCAGGACAGTGGGTGGATGTTGATTTCTTTTGTAGGCCTTATGATTATGCTCATGGAGGATCACAGCATAGGAGATGTAGGAGAGGGAGGCATGCTCCCTATTTCAGCCGGCTCTCCTGAAGAGAGAAGGCTCAGGACCTCAAAATCGGGCAGCAACATGTGCCTAAGGCTAGCAGGGCTAGGAACAGAGATGGAGCTCAGGCCAGAAAACCTAGGAGAACTCCTGCCAGAAAAAGCAGTGGGGGAGGAGGAGGTGCTCTGGTCCGGAAACCAAAGAGCAGCGGCAGAGGAGGAGGAGGGGGAGGGGGAGGAGGAGGAACTCTCACCATATGGCCCAGGAGGTGAGGGTGAGGAGGCACGCATACGAACTGCATGCCAAACCTGCTGGGAAGCAAGATTTGGGACCTCAGAATCAGAAGAGCTTGAGCTGCTCTGGAAGACTACCCTTCTTAAGGCGAACCCAGGGGATGAAGGAGGACTCTGGCCATTAAGCCCAGGTGGAGAAGGGTGGCTGCTAGGGGCTGATCTTCCCTGGGTGGCGGGGCTCCAGAGGACAAAGCCTGGAGTCGTGCTGCTGCTTTGGAGGGTAGGGCCTAGCTGGGCGGCACGGCTTCCGAGGGTAGGGCTTGGCCCGGATGCGCGACCGCGGAGAACAGGGCCTGGCGGGCTGGAGTGATTGTCGAAGGCAGGGCCTGGACCAGATGCAAAGCGGCGGGAAGCACGGCGGCGGCGATGAGCAGGGCCTGGCCGGCTGGAGTGGTTGTCGATGGCAGCACCTGGCTCAGATGCACGGCGGCGGGAAGCGAGGCCTGGCGCGGAAGCACGGCGGCGGCGATGAGCAGGGCCTGGAGCAGAAGCACGGCGGCGGCGAAGAGCAGGGCCTGGCGGGCTGGAGTGGCTGTCGATGGCAGGGCCTGGCTCAGATGCACGGCGGCGGGAAGCGAGGCCTGGCGCGGAAGCACGGCGGTGGCGATGAACAGGGCCTGGTGCCGAAGCACGGCGGCGGCGAAGAGCAGGGCCTGGCGGGCTGGAGTGGCTGTCGAAGGCACGGCCCGGCCCAGATGCACGGCGGCGAGAAGCGCGGCCTGGCGCGGAAGCATGGCGGCGGCGATGAGCAGGACCTGGCGGCCTGGAGTGGCTGTCGATGGCAGGGCCCGGCCCAGATGCACGGCGGCGGGAAGCGGGGCCTGGTGCGGAAGCACGGCGGCGGCGATGAGCCCGGCCTGGCGGGCTGGAGTGGTTGGTGATGGCAGCGCCAGGCGCGGAAGCACGGCGGCGGCGATGAGCAGGACCTGGAGCAGAAGCACGGCGGCGGCGAAAAGCGGGGCCTGGCTCGGGTGTACAGCAGCGGCGTTGAACAGGGCCTGGCGCTGATCCTTGGCGCTGGAGAGCAGCGCCCGGCCCGGATAGATGGCAACGAGCTGCGCCTGGTTCGGGTGCACGGTGGTGGTGGCGAGCAGGGCTCTGCTCAGCTGCACGGCTACGATTAGCAGCGCTGGACCCGGATGCGTGGCTATGGAGAGCTAGCCTGGCTGTCTGACTGTGGAGAACGGGAGCCGACGGGGTGGTGCGCCCGTGGCGAGCAGGGCGTTGCACCGATACACGGCTGCGGACAGCAGGGCCAGACTGGGTGGCGCGGCGGCAGAGGGCTGGGCCTGCTCTGACTGCTTGACTGCGGAGAGCAGGGCCTGGTGCGTTAGCCTGGCTTTGGAGGACAGGACCCGGCTGTGATGCGCGGTTCCACAGAGAAACCTGAAAATGGCCGCAGCTGCTGGGCTCAGACCTTGGAGAGGATGGCGGCGAAGACGCTGACCACGGGGACACTGCAGCTCCGGAAGGCAGACAGCGCCGTGGAAGCTTCAGAGACCGGGAAGCCTCCTCGCGGCTGGGCCGCTTCCTCCCACGTCCATTCCCTGGGCTCGTGGTCTGGGTCGGACGCTGGCCAGCGCCCCTGGAGGCTTGCCAGACGGCGGCCCCACTGAGCACAGGCACCGTCTGGACGCCTTGGCCCATCCTGGGCACCACACAGCTCAGCTCTGCGTGGGGACTCCCGCCGCCATGGAGGTCGGGGCGCCCCCCTTCCTGCACACCGTCCACGGAGGGAGGCCCCGGGTCCTCCCCGGTGAGCGAAATGGCGCCGGCAGCAGCCATCTTGCAGGATGAGGAACCTGCTGTGCCACCGCGTGGGGCGCCGCCACCTGACGGAGATGGGTTGCTCGAGACTGTGGGGACCAAGGCACCGGGATTGGGGTTTTCAGTCCCACGGGTGTCGCCAGGGGCAGAGGCGACCTCGTTCTTCGGCCCTGCAGGCATCTCACCTTGCTGTGGCTTCTGCTCCTTCTCTGTGGCACGACTGCGCGGCCCCAAGGCCAGGTTCTCCCTCAGAGACAGGAGAACGCGGCTGCCGACGCTACCTCAGTGGAGCCCTGGGCGCCAAGAGGGAGGATGGGCGGGCCCTGTGGAGTCTTCGCTTCTGATTGGTGGGCTGGATGTCACGTGACCTTCGTCACCCGGGGAGGGGGCCAACTTGGCTCCACCTAGCGCCAAACAGGAGGGTGTGCTCCACACGTCAGGAGTTTGCTCCACCCTGCCCTGCTCAGCACGCCGCCGGGTCAATGCTGGGAATTCCCCATCCTTACCCTAGGAGTGTATGCGTCTCGAAAGAGGGCTTGAGGGCCACAAGGCTGTCTGTATAAATGATTCGAGTCACGCTGAATCAGCTTAGCTTATAGCACCACTCTGGTGGCTCAACCCTTAGCCAGGTGTCCCTCCTGGAATATAGTCAGGACACTGGACCCGTAACTGTGACCCTGGAGGGGACGGTCCCGGAACTGCTCCGGGCATCTGGATGACCCCACAGGAAGGTTTGCTTGGAGAGCGGCCTGAAAGCGAGCAAACGGATGGGTCCTACACAGGGGTCTTGGCTCAGGATGTTCAGTATGCTGCCACATACGCGGGACGGGGGGGCAGTTAATTCTTCAGCAAGATGCTTCCCCCTGCCCTGCTCCCTGAACACAGACAGGTTGCCTGGGATTAAGGGTGATGCTGTCCTTAAAGATGCATCATCATTTGTATGGGCTGCAGAGTAATCCACTGATGAACGTACATTAATTTATTTGACCTACTCTCTAGTTTCTGTTCATATAAATATGGTGTGGTGCACAGGCTTGAAGTGCAATATTTGGACACATTTTTAGTCATTATTATAAAAGTCATTATTACTGCATGTTCAGTACCCAAAACAAAAGTAAATGTAGGAAAACTAGAACCTAGATTCCCACAGACCAGCAGGCAAGTACTGGGAATGTTTAATTATTTTTTGGTAGAATGGCCATTCATAAATAATTCATAGGCCTTTTGTTTTATAAAAATGGAATTATTCATGCATACATATTGTTTTGTAACCTGCTTATTGTGTCCAGAAAACACACTTTCCATGTCAATAAATACATTTCCACAAGGCCATTGTGTAACTACAAAATATTCCTTTTATGGAGGAAGCTTACGTTTTCTTTTTTTTTAATAAATTTATTTATTTATTTATTTTTGGCTGAGTTGGGTCTTCGCTGCTGTGCGTGGGCTTTCTCTAGTTGCCGTGAGTGGTGGCTACTCTTCATTGCGGAGCACAGGCTCTAGGCGTGCGGGCTTCAGTAGTTGTGGCACATGGGCTCAGTAGTTGTGGCTCGCGGGCTCTAGAGCACAGGCTCAGTAGTTGCGGCGCACGGACTTAGTTGCTCCGCGGCATGTGGGATCTTCCTGGACCAGGGCTCGAACCCGTGTCCCCTGCGTTGGCAGGCGGATTCTTAACCACTGCGCTACCAGGGAAGTCCAGGAAGCTTTCATTTTCAAACTGCTATATTGATCAACATTTATGTTGTTTCCAACTTTTCACTCTCTATAACACATCAGTGTAAGACATATCCTTTTTACTAAAAATTGTTCAGGGGCTTCCCTGGTGGTGCAGTGGTTGAGAATCCGCCTGCCAATGCAGGGGTCACGGGTTCGAGCCCTGGTCTGGAAGGATCCCACATGCCGTGGAGCAGCTGGGCCCGTGAGCCACAACTGCTGAGCCTGCGCGTCTGGAGCCCGTGCTCCGCAACAAGAGAGGCCACGACGGTGAGAGGCCCGTACACCACGATGAAGAGTGGCCCCCGCTCGCCGCAACTGGAGAAAGCCCTCACACAGAAACGAAGACCCAATGCAGCCAAAAAGAAAGAAAGAAAGAAAGAAAGAAAGAAAGAAAGAAGCTTTCATTAAAAAAAAAAAATTGTTCATATCCTCGAATGTGAACTTGTTGTGGGTAAATTCCCAGAAAAGGACATTCTGAATACGGACCATACACATTTGTAATTCTTTGAGAAGAATTTAGGAAAGTGGTTCTCCTGAAAGTTGCTGTTACAGCGATTTTGGTGGAATGGAATGGGATATTTAGTGGAATGGATGAACAAATGCACTGAAACAACACAAAAATAGAATAGAATGGTGTTTGGAGTGTTAAATAATAGAGAGTAGAAAATGGATTTGAAATGGAATGCAGAATGTGATGAAATTGACACTGACTGTAGTGGAAATTAGAACAAAATGGAAAAGGAATATGGACTTGAACAGGCTATGGAATGGAAAATTGAATGGAATATAATGGGAAAATGGAATGGAATGCAAAAT